>NC_088170.1:67498379-67802469 GCF_028769735.1 Zonotrichia leucophrys gambelii
GTTATGCTATGGATAGTGAAAAAAAGAAAAAAAATAAATTTTCCCAAAGTCAAAGCCATCAAAAGGCATGGTATGCCATCAAGGGCAGGGACATGCACCAAAGATTCCTCTATTGGTCCCCATTGAAATCACAAGATTCCTTTCCCTTCCCGAAAGGAAATGAAATTTCCTTTCGGGAAGGGAAAGGGAATCTTGCGACCCCGAAAAGAAAGCCTTACAAACACTCTGGAAAGGAGATAGGATCAAATGAATTGGATTTCAAAAAAACACCCAAAATCGGCAGATTTACTGTCGTCAAAAAATGGTCTGTGAGGAAGTGAGTTGCAGTGCAAAGGACCAAAAGATGCCCAAACGAAGCTCACAGAAGTTGCAAAATCAGGGGAAAAGTTGAGGACGAAGAGACAACTTGGAGGGGAAGATATGAGGGACATGGCATGGATACTTAAAAAAAAAAAAAAAAAAAAAATTTCCCAAAGTGAAGCCCATAAAAATACAGGCCATATGCCATCAAGTGCAGGACATGCACCAAAGCTTGCCAAAAAAAAAAAAAAAAAAAAAAAAAAAAAAAAAAAAAAAAAAAAAAAAAAAAAAAAAAAAAAAAAAAAAAAAAAAAAAAAAAAAAAAAAAAAAAAAAAAAAAAAAAAAAAAAAAAAAAAAAAAAAAAAAAAAAAAAAAAAAAAAAAAAAAAAAAAAAAAAAAAAAAAAAAAAAAAAAAAAAAAAAAAAAAAAAAAAAAAAAAAAAAAAAAAAAAAAAAAAAAAAAAAAAAAAAAAAAAAAAAAAAAAAAAAAAACGCAACGAGGAAGACTCAGCTTGGGGAAATTATGACAGTTATGCTATGGATAGTGAAAAAAAAAAAAAAAATTTTCGCAAAGTCAAAGCCATGCAAAGGCATGGCATGCCATCAAGTGCAGGGACATGCACCAAAGATTCCCCTATTGGTCCCCATTGAAATCGCAAGATTCCCTTTCCCTTCCCCAAAAGAAATGAAATTTCCTTTCGGGAAGGGAAAGGGAATCTTGCGACCCCGAAAAGAAAGCCTTACAAACACTCTGGAAAGGAGATAGGATCAAATGAATTGGATTTCAAAAAAACACCCAAAATCGGCAGATTTACTGTCGTCAAAAAATGGTCTGTGAGGAAGTGAGTTGCAGTGCAAAGGACCAAAAGATGCCCAAACGAAGCTCACAGAAGTTGCAAAATCAGGGGAAAAAGTTGAGGACGAAGACACAACTTGGAGGGGAAGATATCAGGGACATGGCATGGATACTTAAAAAAAAAAAAAAAAAAAATTTCCCAAAGTGAAGCCCATAAAAATACAGGCCATATGCCATCAAGTGCAGGGACATGCACCAAAGCTTGCCCAAATTGATCCCCGCTGAAGGCCAAAACAGAAAAGAAGGACTTACTAACGCTCTGCAAGGGAGATACCATCACAGGATCTTGAATTGGAGGAGAAAAAAAAAAAATTGGGGAAATTTTGTGACTACAAGGAAATGGACCGGGATTCTATCCAGCGCAGTGCAAAGGACCAAACCAGGCCAAAACTAAGTTCGCAGATGCTGCAAAAGCAGGGGGAAACGTCAACGAGGAAGACTCAGCTTGGAGGGAAATTATGACAGTTATGCTATGGATAGTGAAAAAAAGAAAAAAAAATAAATTTTCGCAAAGTCAAAGCCATGCAAAGGCATGGCATGCCATCAAGTGCAGGGACATGCACCAAAGATTCCACTATGGGTCCCCATTGAAATCGCAAGATTCCGCTTCCCTTCCCAAAAGGAAATGAAATTTCCTTTCGGGAAGGGAAAGGGAATCTTGTGACCCCGAAAAGAAAGCCTTACAAACACTCTGGAAAGAAGATCGGATCAAATGAATTGGATTTCAAAAAAACACCCAAAATCGGCAGATTTACTGTCGTCAAAAAATGGTCTGTAAAGGAAGTGAGTTGCAGTGCAAAGGACCAAAAGATGCCCAATCAAAGCTCACAGAAGTTGCAAAATGAGGGAAAAAAGTTGAGGAGGAAGACACAGCTTGGAGGGGAAGATATCAGGGACATGGCATGGATACTTAAAAAAAAAAAAATTTCCCAAAGTGAAGCCATAAAAATACAGGCATATGCCATCAAGTGCAGGACATGCACCAAAGCTTGCCCAAATTGATCCCCGCTGAAGGCCAAAACAGAAAAGAAGGACTTACTAACGCTCTGCAAGGGAGATACCATCACAGGATCTTGAATTGGAGGAGAAAAAAAAAAATTGGGAAATTTGTGACTACAAGGAAATGGACCGGGATTCTATCCAGCCAGTGCAAAGGACCAAACCAGGCCAAAACTAAGTTCGCAGATGCTGCAAAAGCAGGGGAAACGTCAACGAGGAAGACTCAGCTTGGAGGGAAATGATACAGTTATGCTATGGATAGCGAAAAAAGAAAAAAAAATAAATTTTCGCAAAGTCAAAGCCATGCAAAGGCATGGCATGCCATCAAGTGCAGGGACATGCACCAAAGATTCCCCTATTGGTCCCCATTGAAATCGCAAGATTCCCTTTCCCTTCCCAAAATGAAATTTCCTTTCGGGAAGGGAAACGGAATCTTGCGACCCCGAAAAGAAAGCCTTACAAACACTCTGGAAAGGAGATAGGATCAAATGAATTGGATTTCAAAAAAACACCCAAAATCGGCAGATTTACTGTCGTCAAAAAATGGTCTGTGAGGAAGTGAGTTGCAGTGCAAAGGACCAAAAGATGCCCAAGCGAAGCTCACAGAAGTTGCAAAATCAGGGGAAAAAGTTGAGGACGAAGACACAACTTGGAGAGGAAGATATCAGGGACATGGCATGGATACTTAAAAAAAAAAAAAAAAAAAAATTTCCCAAAGTGAAGCCATAAAAATACAGGCCATATGCCATCAAGTGCAGGACATGCACCAAAGCTTGCCCAAATTGATCCCCGCTGAAGGCCAAAACAGAAAAGAAGGACTTACTAACGCTTCGCAAGATACCATCACAGGATCTTGAATTGGGGAGAAAAAAAAAAAGGGAATTTTGGATACAAGAAAGACGGATTCTATCAGCCACTGAAGGACAAGGCAAAATAATTGCAGAGCTGCAAAAGCGGGGGAAACGTCAACGAGAAGACTCGCTTGGAGGAAATGATGCAGTTATGCTATGGATAGTGAAAAAAGAAAAAAAAAAATTTTCGCAAAGTCAAACCTGCAAAGGCATGGCATGCATCAAGTAGGAAGACAAAGATTCCCCTATTGGCCATTGAAATCGCAAGATTCCTTTCCCTTCCCGAAAGGAAATGAAATTTCCTCGGGAAGGAAAGGGAATCTTCGACCCGAAAAGAAAGCCTTACAAACATCTGAAAGGAGATGGATCAAATGAATTGGATTCAAAAAAACACCAAAATGGCGATTTACTGTCGTCAAAAAATGGTCTGAGAAGTGAGTTGCGTGCAAAGGGGAAAAGTGCAAACGAAGTCACAGAAGTTGCAAATAGGGGACAAGTTGAGGACGAAGAACAACAGGAAGATATAGGGCATGCATGGATACTTAAAAAAAAAAAAAATTTCAAGTGAAGCCCAAAAAATACAGGCCATTGCATCAAGTGCGGACTGCCCAAAGTGAAATTTCCCGTGAAGGCCAAACAGAAAGAAGGACTTACTAACCTCTGCAAGGAGATACATCAAGATTGAATTGGAGAAAAAAAAAAAAATGGGATTTTGTGCTACAAGAAATGGCTGGGATATAGCAGTGCAAAGGACCAAAAGGCCAAACTAAGTTCCAGATGCTGAAAAGTGGGGAAACGCAACGAGGAAGACTCAGTGGAGGAATATGACATTATGTATGGATAGTGAAAAAAGAAAAAATAATTCTCAAAGTCAAAGCATGCAAAGCTGGCATGATCATGCGGGACACACCAAAGATCTATTGTCCATTGAATGCAAGATCCCTTTCTTCGAAGAAATGAAATTTCCTTTGGGAAGGAAACGGAATCTTGCGACCCAAAAGAAAGCCTTACAAACACTTGAAAGGAGATAGGATCAAATGATTGGATTTCAAAAAAAACCCAAATCGGAGATTTATGTCGTCAACAAATGGTCTGTGAGGAAGTGAGTGCAGTGCAAGGACCAAAAGTGCCAAACGAAGCTCACAGAAGTTGCAAAATCAGGGGACAAGTTGAGGACGAAGACACATTGGAGGGGAAGATATCGGGACATGGCATGGTACTTAAAAAAAAAAAAAATTTTCCCAAGTGAAGCCATAAAAATACAGGCCATATGCATCAAGTGCAGACGTGCACAAAGCTTGCAAATTGATCCCCGTGAGGCCAAAACAGAAAGAAGGATTACTAACGCTCTGCAAGGAGATACCATCACAGGATCTTGATTGGAGGAGAAAAAAAATTGGGGAAATTTGTGACTACAAGGAAATGGACCGGATTTATCAGACAGTGCAAAGGACCAACCAGGCAAAATAATTCACAGATGCTGCAAAGCAGGGGAAACTCAAGAGGAAGATCAGTTGGAGGGAAATGATGACAGTTATGCTATGGATAGTGAAAAAGAAAAAAAAATAAATTTTCGCAAAGTCAAAGCATGCAAAGGCATGGCATGCCATCAAGTGCAGGGACATGCACCAAAGATTCCCTATTGGTCCCATTGAAATCGCAAGATTCCTTTCCCTTCCGAAAGGAAATGAAATTTCTTTCGGGAAGGGAAAGGGAATCTTGCGACCCGAAAAGAAAGCTTACAAACACTCTGGAAAGGAGATAGGATCAAATGAATTGGATTTCAAAAAAAACCCAAAATCGGCAGATTTACTGTCGTCAAAAATGGTCTGTGAGGAAGTGATTGCAGTGCAAGGACCAAAAGATGCCCAACGAAGCTCACAGAAGTTGCAAAATCAGGGAACAAGTTGAGGACGAAGACACAACTTGGAGGGAAGATATCAGGGACATGGCATGGATATTAAAAAAAAAAAAAAATTCCCAAAGTAAGCCCATAAAAATACAGGCCATATGCCATCAAGTGCAGGACATGCACAAAGCTTGCCCAAATTGATCCCCGCTGAAGGCAAAACGAAAAGAAGGACTTACTAAGCTTGCAAGGGAGATACATACAGGATTTGAATTGGAGGAGAAAAAAAAAAAATTGGGGAAATTTTGTGATACAAGGAAATGGACCGGGATTTATCAGCACAGTGCAAAGACCAACCAGCAAAATAAGTTCACAGATGCTGCAGAAGCAGGGGGAAACGTCAACGAGGAAGACTCAGCTTGGAGGGAAATGATGACAGTTAATGCTATGGATAGTGAAAAAGAAAAAAAATAATTTTCGCAAAGTCAAAGCATGAAAAGGATGGATGCCATCAAGTGCAGGAATGCACCAAAGATTCCTATTGGTCCCCATTGAAATCGCAAAGATTCCCTTTCCCTTCCGAAAGGAAATGAAATTTCCTTTCGGGAAGGAAAGGGAATCTTGCGACCCGAAAGAAAGCCTTACAAACACTCGGAAAGGAGATAGGATCATTGAATTGGATTTCAAAAAAACACCTGAAGCCATAAATAGGCATATGCCATCATGAGACATGACAACTCAATTGTCCGCGAAGGCCAAAAAAAAAGAGACTCTACTCGCAAGGAGATACATCAGGATCTTGAATGGAGAGAAAAAAAAAAAATTGGAATTTTGTGCAAGGAAATGGACGATTCTATCACAGTGCAGACCAACAGCAAACTAATGAATGTGCAAAACAGGAAACGTACAGGAGATCAGTGAGAAATGAATTATCTTGGATATGAAAGAAAAAAAAATAATTTCGCAAAGTCAAAGCCATGCAAAGGCATGGCATGCCATCAAGTGCAGGGACATGCACCAAAGATTCCTATTGGTCCCATTGAAATCGCAAGATTCCCTTTCCTTCCGAAGGAAATGAAATTTCCTTTCGGGAAGGGAAAGGGAATCTTGCGACCCGAAAGAAACTTACAAACACTCTGGAAAGGAGATAGGATCAAATGAATTGGATTCAAAAAAACACCAAAATCGAGATTTACTGTCGTCAAAATGGTCTGTGAGGAAGTGAGTTGCAGTGCAAAGGACCAAAAGATGCCAAAGAAGCTCACAGAAGTTGCAAAATCAGGGAACAAGTTGAGACGAAGACACAACTTGGAGGGGAAGATATCAGGGACATGGCATGGATACTTAAAAAAAAAAAAAAAATTTCCAAAGTGAAGCCATAAAATACAGGCATACCATCAAGTGCAGGGACAGCACCAAGCTGCCCAAATGATCCCTGAAGGCCAAAACAGAAAAGAAGATTACTAACGCTCTGCAAGGAGATACCATACAGATCTGAATTGGGGAGAAAAAAAAAAATTGGGAAATTTTGTGACTACAAGGAAATGGACCGGGATTCTATCCAGCCAGTGCAAAGGACCAACCAGGCCAAATAAGTTCGCAGATGGCAAAAGCAGGGAAACGTCAACGAGGAAGACTCAGCTTGGAGGGAAATTATGACAGTTATGCTATGGATAGTGAAAAAAAAAAAAAATTTCGCAAAGTCAAAGCCATGCAAAGGCATGGCATGCCATCAAGTGCAGGGACATGCACCAAAGATTCCCCTATTGGTCCCCATTGAAATCGCAAGATTCCCTTTCCCTTCCCGAAAGGAAATGAAATTTCCTTTCGGGAAGGGAAAGGGAATCTTGCGACCCCGAAAAGAAAGCCTTACAAACACTCTGGAAAGGAGATAGGATCAAATGAATTGGATTTCAAAAAAACACCCAAAATCGGCAGATTTACTGTCGTCAAAAAATGGTCTGTGAGGAAGTGAGTTGCAGTGCAAAGGACCAAAAGATGCCCAAACGAAGCTCACAGAAGTTGCAAAATCAGGGGAAAAAGTTGAGGACGAAGACACAACTTGGAGGGGAAGATATCAGGGACATGGCATGGATACTTAAAAAAAAAAAAAAATTTCCCAAAGTGAAGCCCATAAAAATACAGGCCATATGCCATCAAGTGCAGGCACATGCACCAAAGCTTGCCCAAATTGATCCCCGCTGAAGGCCAAAACAGAAAAGAAGGACTTACTAACGCTCTGCAAGGGAGATACCATCACAGGATCTTGAATTGGAGGAGAAAAAAAAAAAATTGGGGAAATTTTGTGACTACAAGGAAATGGACCGGGATTCTATCCAGCGCAGTGCAAAGGACCAAACCAGGCCAAAACTAAGTTCGCAGATGCTGCAAAAGCAGGGGGAAACGTCAACGAGGAAGACTCAGCTTGGAGGGAAATTATGACAGTTATGCTATGGATAGTGAAAAAAAGAAGAAAAATTTTCGCAAAGTCAAAGCCATGCAAAGGCATGGCATGCCATCAAGTGCAGGGACATGCACCAAAGATTCCCCTATTGGTCCCCATTGAAATCGCAAGATTCCCTTTCCCTTCCCGAAAGGAAATGAAATTTCCTTTCGGGAAGGGAAACGGAATCTTGCGACCCCGAAAAGAAAGCCTTACAAACACTCTGGAAAGGAGATCGGATCAAATGAATTGGATTTCAAAAAAACACCCAAAATCGGCAGATTTACTGTCGTCAAAAAATGGTCTGTGAGGAAGTGAGTTGCAGTGCAAAGGACCAAAAGATGCCCAAACGAAGCTCACAGAAGTTGCAAAATCAGGGGAAAAAGTTGAGGACGAAGACACAACTTGGAGGGGAAGATATCAGGGACATGGCATGGATACTTAAAAAAAAAAAAAAAAAAAATTTCCCAAAGTGAAGCCCATAAAAATGCAGGCCATATGCCATCAAGCGCAGGGACATGCACCAAAGCTTGCCCATACTGATCCCCGCTGAAGGCCAAAACAGAAAAGAAGGACTTACTAACGCTCTGCAAGGGAGATACCATCACAGGATCTTGAATTGGAGGAGAAAAAAAAAAAATTGGGGAAATTTTGTGACTACAAGGAAATGGACCGGGATTCTATCCAGCGCAGTGCAAAGGACCAAACCAGGCCAAAACTAAGTTCGCAGATGCTGCAAAAGCAGGGGAAAAAGTCAGCGAGGAAGACTCAGCTTGGAGGGAAATTATGGGAGTTTTGCTATGGATAGTGATAAAAAGCTGCAGGCTCTTTATTACGTTCCATGAACAGCTTCTGTGGGGCCACTGCTTTCCAGGGAAATGAAAAAAAAATAATAAAATATTTTACTGCATTGTAAATAACTTTGCATTTCCTGACAGTGATGAAACATTCTATGCCTGGGTATACATTGTATAGTTGCAAAAGAGTAATGGCTGTGTTAAAGAGGTTATATAGGACCTCAAGAAGAACATCTCTCCCCAGACACCAGCACCTTCTCACTGACTTGCAGTGTGAAGAGTCTGAGTTCAAATTCTGCTTGAATTCAGATTTTTATCATTGATTTGGGAGAAGGATTGGGACTGCAAGTTTCAGAGAACCTGGGAGGCAAGTTTTTTTTTTTTTTATGTACTCCTGATAAAACAGTTCAAATTTTCTATTTCTGAGCAACCTCAACCCTCTCTGGCTGTGGAATGGTGTTCCAGCCTTGTGATGAACACAGTGGCTCTCCTCCAGACTTGTGCCAACAGGTTTCTGGTGTTGGGGGCCCAGAGCGGGACACAGCCTTTCAGGTGGGTCTCACAAGAAAGGAGTAAAGGGAGGGAACCACCTCCCTTGATTTGCTGGTCATGATTGTTTTAGTGCAATCCAATTAGGTTACTCCATTGATTATGAATTGGAGCATGATCTAGCACTTATTCTTTTATGGATTACACTGCAGTGGAGTGTAGATATATTATAGTGGTGTGCAGATTGCAGAATGTACTGAGACAATAATAAGACTATAACAAGAAAATAAGTATTTCAGTCAAAAATTGTTACTAGATATTTTTCATTTTCCACACAGCAGAGTTTGCATTCCCACTGCTTTGGTGAATGAAGACCTTTCTGAAGATCTGAGTCACTTTCATGCTGTGTAAATTCTGGGGGTGGCTCGCAGGACACCACTTTGCACTTATTGCTTGGTTCAGATCAGCACTGCTCAACCTGTCCCAGAGGGTTTCAGAATCATTCATGATCCCAAACCTTCAAAGCTGAACAGTGAATGAAAGTTGAACTCGTTTAAGAACACTCTTGAAAGGGAAAGTTTGATGACAATTTAGCATTTTTTATTTTTCCAAGGAAAGGATGAAGCTTTTTTCTCTCTACCCTGCCTGAGACTAACAGAAAAAATTTAGAAAAATAATAAATTAATTCTCTGTGCATGTTTATGCTATACTGAATTCCCTCTTTAACATTCTTCTTTTCTCTTGAATACTGGTTTGCTCTGAAACATGCAATATGCTTACCATGTCTTAACATAAATCCTTCTTATTTGAGGAAACTTTTGCCATCTATAACAGATCTTATTAATCACAACATAATCCTAGCTCTGGTAATGAGTCACTTGGGTCACGAGACAGGCAGCTCCAGAGTGTGATTCCTCCCAGTTTGAGAAAAATGGTCCAAAATAGATAGGTTGACACGTCTTTGGAAATGCCTGTGCTTGTGCTACAATATTCAAATCTCTTTTCCTCAGTTAAGCCATTTTAACTCTGGAATTATTATGCTGCTTTGCTTCACAAGACTGTCACTCAGATCGTTCACAAACTGCTTTGAAGGTGGAAAGTGTTGCTATGACTCAGAACATGTAATTGTGACCTCCCTGTAACGACAGTGGATACCAGTTTTGGTTGAAGCACAAAACAGGAAATAAAGACAAAAAGCAAAGTTTACAATGTGCTTGTTAGGTTGTAAACATCAGGTATCCTCCATCAGATGGGTAATATTTTTTTCTTCATCTATGTGTAAAATTGCAAAAATTCATACCTGAAAATAATGCACCATTTTAGCTATGAACTTATATGATGTGTTGGCAAGAACCATTTTGTATCTGCTTAGAGCTCAAGATTAAAGTTGAAACTTACTTCTTTATCAAAAATGGATTTATAATCTTAGACTTTACAAGACAACAGTTTCCTATTGAGAAGTCAAACTGTCCACTGAGCTACTTCCCCTTTTCAATTGCTAAAAACTATTTTTAGCTCAAATTTAGAACTATGTCACAGAAATAAAAATTCTTGGAGAAATAGTTGCTTTTCAAGGAGTTGTAATGAAATCAGGTGTGTTAAGGAAAACTACATCCAATATTAAAGTATTAGGAATTAATATAGATAATTTTATACAGAACTAGAGGGAAAAATGGACTTTAAATGAGAGAAGAAATAATAAATATAGAAAAAATGAATAAGGAAGAAAGAAATGTAATGTTATCTCATTTACAGACTAAAAAAGAAAACCCACACCAAAGGTAACTTTTCAATTATCTCATTGTTGAAAGAGGGAGAGTTTTGGAAAAATAATGAACTGATAATTTGATTGATAATTTTAGAAAGTGTATTCTCGGAGGTGAAGGGTGGAGTGTCATGGGTTGACCCGGAAGGAGTGGGAATTCTGGGAAGCTGTGGTCAAACCAATGAAGGTTTTGGGTTTCATACTGACACCTGGTGTAGCCAGTGGGGTTTGGACACACCTCCGAGAATACACTTTCTAAAATTATCAACAGGACTACAAAACACTTCTACACAACAATACCTTAGATTCACTATGACTATTCATCTACCTTAACTTAGTACATGCTTTCCTTATTCTTCTTGGTCTCATCTCACAGCTTTACTTCATCATTCTCCCGTGATTCGATTTCCCGGTCCAGGGAACCAAAAAATGTCATGGTTTGAGCCTGGCTTAGGCTCACTGTCTGGTCTAGCTGCTGGCTCTGAGCCTGGGCTGTTGGCTACAGCTTGAGTGACTGGGATAGCTGATTTATCTCCCTGCCCCCCTGCCTCTGTCTGCTGCCCGACAGTATCTAACAAAGTGCGATAAGCATAGGCCAGGGCCCAGCTTATTGCAATTAGCCTTTTCTCCTTAGAATCGTCATGGCACTTCTCCTTTAGGTATTTCCCCACCTCTGCTGCGTTCTGAATTTGTTCCCGTGGGAAATCCCAGTCTACAGGATCAGAAAATTCCTTCAGGGTTTGGCCTATATTTTCCCATTCTCCACCCCACTCAGGATTTTTCACGCCTGCATCTGCTTCTGGATCAGGGGTCTCACCAGCTCCTCTGGATATCTCAGCCCTCATTCTAGAGAAGCTGCAGACCATATAGAGGAAACTTACCAAATTAAATACCAGAAAGATGGTCTCTTTAACATTCAGGGGAAACTGAACATTCTCAAAAAGTGACATAACCGATCCAAAGGAGAAGAGGGAAAGGGAAGGCTGGAAAGTCTCATTCTTAGCTCCTCCTCTAACAGACTGAGTGTAGTTACTAATAAATTCCCAAAACATACCATTGGAATTGGGATGCAGGATAGGATGAAGAAACCATAAACCATACATGCTGTAAACAGAGGTCAGTATCTTTTTGAACGCTTTATAAATCATTATCACCAGGGCCAGCACAACAGCTATTCCAATCCGTACCCCTCTACCGTAAAAATTACTTGTTAAGGACAATAATCCTAATGACCAGAAAGGTATTGAAACCTCAAAAAGGTCTAGAGCCCAGAGCCATACAGAGGCTTTCACAACCAGAGACATCAGGGGTCCAAGCATCATGTCTACTAACTGCTTTAACAACAACAGACACACAATTAATAGGGCTTTTTTCCACATTTTCGAGCCCCACGTTGGGCGCCAATTCATGTATTTGTCCAGGTTTAGAGCAAATTTGGGGAAGAATCCCCCCAAAGGAGCTCCGGTGGGAAAAGCAGATCCAATCGGCCCCTCCCCCCCCCAACTGGTCCGGGAGGAAAGAAAAATACCTCCTAGGAGAAAGGTGGAAAAAAACCCCCTGTTTATTAAACAATAAGACCAAAACAGTATCAAAACAATGAGACCCCTTGCTACTCTAAAAGAGATGACAAACTGAGAAAAACTCCGGGTTTACGCAGCAGCTTACTCAGTTTCTGATCAGTCTCTCAGTGCTGGAATTGTCGCAGGTTAGGTTCGGCTTGGTGGGCTACAACTGCAGCTGCTGGTGCTTTCTTGGGTGTTCAGTTTAGAGCAGTTCCAAGAGGTCCAAAGAAAAAGGGAAAAAACAGTCCAGGGAACTTCTTTGCCTCAGCTAGCTAACACTAACTAAAAAGCAAAAGAAAAGCTCTCTGTCCCGCTGTCTGTCTGCAGACAACACAGTTAGGAGCAGGAATGTGGAGGAGTGGAGTGCAGTGTCTGAAAAACAAACTGCTGCTTTTTCTCTTTTTTTTTTTCACTCTCTGTAACACTCTTAAAGGTACAAAACTTATTATTATTCAACATAAACAGAATGAGACGATTGGGGATAAAAGTATCATATAGTCAACCCAGGACATTGAGAAGTCTCAAATCTCAGAATCATAGACTGATAGAATCACAGAATGGTCTGGGTTGGAAGAAACATTAAAGTTCATCCAATTCCAGCCCTCCTGCCACCAGCAATGACAACCACCACTAGCCCAGGTTGCTACAAGTCCCATTAAACCTGGCCTTGAACACTTCCAGGGTTAGGACATCCAGAGCCTCTTTGGGCAACCTGCTCTTGTTCTTTCCAATTCTCATTGCAAAAGATTTTTTCCATTTGTCTGATCTAAATCTACCCTCTTTCAGTTTAAAACCATTGCACTTTCTCCTGTCACTACTAACCTCTGTAAAAGCCCCTCTCACAACTCCCTCTTGAATATTGAAGGATTGCAATAAGGTCTCCTCAGAGCCTTCTTTTCTCCATGCTGAGCAATTGATAACAATCACAACTAACGTTGGTTTTGAACAGAAATAATGAAAACCTGAAGAGCAAAGGAAATTTAATTTAGTATTTTTGAGTTTCTTCACCCTTTGGGAAAATTCAAATTTGCCACACACACACACAAATACCCCCTCGTCCTCACTTTTGTTCAAAGGAAGGTTAAGGTAGCAAGATTTGTCTCTCTTTACTTCTGTGTAAATGATTCCTAATAATCTGTATACATAGCAAATTCAGATTATGTGGGAATGAAAATGTGTGTTCTTACTAAAGGAGTGAGATAATCAATGGTGTTTGGCATCAGCACTTGTAGACAAGAGTACAGATAGAAAGAAGTGGGAGGCCTTGTGGTAACAGGAGGAGGGAAAATTAAATTCTAAGAAATATGAATGGGTGAGAAGCTATATGGAAAAAGGGTTATTTTTAGATTTAAGGGGCACACAGTGTTAATATGAATGCTTAAGCCTTGAGCATTGCTTTGCTGCAAAAGGTCAAGTTCTCAAATCCCACTTTTCAGACTGACTTCTTATGTACATAAAAGGTTGTAATAATACAAGAAAGACAATATCAATTTAGGTGTAATAATAATAATAATTAAATTGCTATGTAGGGTTAAATTGAGTTTTGTTGTTTTAACTCCATTAATTCCACATTAATACACACCATTGCATTAAGGTATGTGACACATAAGCAACAAGCAGGACAAGGAATCTTTTCTCCACCTTCCAGTCTTGTCAGGTGACTCTAAAATTGGTGTACCATTCCACACCACCTACCACTGATTTACCTGTTTTTAGACTGCACTGTGCCAGCCATTAAAGGGGTGTGGGAATGTGGAAAGGGGGGAAAGAGGAAAATGACTCTCAGTAAGTCCCCATTCCTAGCTCTCTCCTCTTTCAGGACACATGACTGATTTCCTAAAGTACATCCATGGCACAGGGAGAGTTGTTCACTCAATTTAATCAAAGAGCATTACACTATCAGAGTGAAGGACAGCCACTACAGCCTATTTACAGTATTTTCACGGGACACAATGTGACAACCACTCTGGGCAGAGGTAGAATTGTAGAATTAAGGAATCATTAGAGCTGGAAAAGGCCTTCAAGGTTATCAGGTCCAGCTGTCAACTCCAAGCAGCACTACCAAGTTCCTTTCTGAACCTCATCAAGTGTCATAACCACATTTGTTGAGCACTTCCAGGGATGGTGACTCTACTACCAGGATAGCCCATTTCAATGTTTTACAACCCTTTCCATGAAGAATTTTTCCCTAATATCCAATCTAAACCTCACCTGATGCAACTCGAGGCCTTTTGCTCTTGTCCTGTCATTTATAACATGGGAGAAGAGACTGACCTGCAGCTCACAACAACCTCCTTTCAGGGAGTTATAGAATAATAATGTCCTTCCCCAGCCTCCTTTTCTCCAGGATAAATGGCTACAGCTCCCTCAGCTGCTCCTCATAAGATGCAGGGAAACAAAGGACCCTCCATAAACATCCTTGCAAAGAGATACACTTTGGGCTAATAATACTGTTTCAGAAATATCCCTGCTGTAAGGACACCTGTAATCATTACCTCAGTCACAAGCAGTGGTTTGTATTGCTCAGAGGGTAACTACAGCACAAAGATGTGCCCATTTAACTAATTTTTGCTTTTGCCAGGCTTTGCATATAACATTGCACAGACTGTACGAACCTAATTGCAGAACCATCTAATTACTGGTTGCCCTGGCTAATCTATGAGATGGAGGTACCCAGTGCAGGTCAGTAAAACCTCAACTGCAGCTCATGGATCCGTGGGTGATATCAGTATGAATTAGATAGAGCAGTGTTACTCTCATTGCACTGAATTGTCACCACAACACTGCCATGTTTCTGTTTCATGTGTGGGGACACACGAACAACTTTTTCCTATGAAATGGTATTGAGAAAGATGTGGGTGATCAAGCTGACCAAGGAGTGTTGAGCTCTTACATTTTAACTTAGGTTGTATTTGGTGCTGAGTTTCAGCAAGAAAGTCACAGAGATATTTAATTTCACCTGAAAATGCTTATATTAATCATGTTCATGAGATGCCCGTTCCTGACCTTTGGATTGATGCAGAACCTGTCATTCACTTACTTACACTAGATGTCTAATGAGAATTAGATCTTTCCAATATAGAATAAAAATAAGCCAATAAAGTGATTTGGATAGCCTAAAAAAAATGCAATTAGGAATTTTAAGGTGTCACATCAGCTGCTTCTCACAAAGGAAGACCATGCCACTCACAGGCACACTTCAGTCTTTGTCTGGAGAATTATGCACAAGCCTGATTATGCATCTACAAGAAAATTAGTTTTAAATAGAAGAGTAAAACTGTAAAGGGGGCATAAGTCTGGGAATGAGTACAGTGGTCTACAAATACATGTGGGAGGCAAATGCAAAAGAGAGAATATAAACCACAAGGTTATAATGAATAAGGATGACATAAAATGTCCATTTGCACATTTAGCCTGAAAATAAGGATATGATCATATGTTTTAGCAAGTGACTGACCTATATAAAGCAGGATTCACCATCCAATACCATGTGTCTGTGATACAGGCTGTGCAATCTCCTTAGCTATTCATGTCTCATTATACATGACACATCCTTCTTGATTCACATTAGCCACAGAATGCTGCTTTTTGCTGACTGCATCTTTCTCTTAAAAGACATTAAAAGAGGGTGAGGGGAGTGAGAAGAAAACCCTTAACTGTGAAAGCAGGAAAAGAGAAAAAGAAGCTTAGTGCAGTGTGTGCATGTGTGTACTTATTTGCAGATGTCCTTTACACTATAAATGCAGTTTAAAACATATAGCTAGAAATGTATTAAGATCTCTGTCTGGAACTGAATTTATTTTATTTTTTGTTTTATTTTTTCTTATCTATCTCAGTTCTTAGCGGATTTGAGATTTTTTAGCTTATAAATTATCTCAGAAAATTCAGTGAACACTGAGATAAAACATACCAGGCCATGGCCTGGAAGCAACCTTGTCCAAGAGCTGTGACCTCAGACATGTGCACAGAAGCAATTTGCCTCTTGCTCAAACACAGACCAGGTAGATGCTGGACAAGGTCTCAGAAAGAGTTCACTTGTTAAGCTCAATGGCTCCAGCTTGGGACAAGGTATTGAATTTCTAGACCACGAAGACTGAGCACTTAGTCTTTGACCTAGTGACTAATCCAGTTACTCCTTGGGAGAACATCCCACCCAGAGGCATATCTTGAAAGGCAGAGCCCATGCTAATCAGTGCAACAGCGTGACCTACATCCTACCACAAAAAATCCATGTATGTGAAGTATCCCTGTGAGGCCTGGGGCACTCCAGAGGTTAAAATAAGAAACATATTTACTTAATAGTTAGCTAAAGCCTTACCAAAAGCTCTTATAATTATAAAAGCTCCCAACCTCTTTTCCATCCCTCTTTCTTCATCCTTCCTCTGAAACTACAAAGCAAACACACACCAAACTACTGGTTTAGGGTACAGAAAGCCACCCAGTCAGACCTTTTGGGGTTATGTCATGAGATGCAAAGGTCAGAAAGTATAAGGAAAAATTAATCAAAAGACCAAGGGAGAAGCCAACCAAATTTCATCAGCAGAGGAACAGCAGAGCAGAGGCTCTGTGATTAAGGAAAATTAATAATAACCTTCCAGAGCAGAACAGGAGTCCAAAGCCAGTCCACTCTGGTGTGAGTGCCAAGATCTATGCCTGGGTAAGCGGAGCAAGGATCAGACAAACAGGCATTGATTTTAGGCAAGTGCCACACAAACTGCTTCAGAATATAGACAGACCCAGCTCTGGTTTTCCCACAGACTGCCTTTGAATTGCAGTATTTTATCAAGAAGAAGACAAGTTTTAGCTGCTGAACCTACAGAGGAAGAACATGGAGCACCTTTTTCTTTACAGGCATAGTGTATTTTAAAAGAAAAATATGTACAAAAATAAATCAAGTAAAAATATCTGCAAATGCAAAGTTTTTGCTGTTGCCAATACATAGACAATTTGGTGGCAGTAGTATTTGGAGAAAGTGCACCCTAGGACTTGCTCCAGACACCAGTGTGCTCTTCCCATGCTGTTCCAAATATTTCTCCCCCAAAAAAATCCACATCCCCCAAGTGCACTCATGGAGAGATTTTCAAGGGCTCCAGTTATGTGTGAACTAATGTTGGGTTCCCTGCCTCCAAACTGGAGCACACTAAGAACTTTATTCTCTTACTATTCCTAAAAGACAGGAAGGGCAGTGTTGTTGTGATAAAACTGAAAATGTAAAGAAATACACCAAAATTTGTCACCAAAATGTGAAACCAAACCCACAGCCAAGATAGTAGTCCTCCTTATTATTTTAATTGACTTTGTTCCATTATAATGTCAAATTATAACCTAATCCTGAAATGCAGAATCCATGTGGTAAAAAACTACAGCTGTGTACTTTTTACATATCCATATATATAAATCATAAAAATGTATGCCAATAATTACTGCATCAAAGCATGATTTCGTTGTCTGAAAGGCAACTGAATTCTGTGTGTTAGTACTTTCTTTTTTTGTGTTTTCATATAATGGGCGTCTTTCTTCCTTTGTCCATCTGTGGAAAAGTTAACAGAGCTGATTCTGAACAGGGAAGAGTTAGAAACATTCATGACACTGACCCTGAGAAATTAGAATCACAAGCAGAGAATATCAGCATGAGATTAATGCTGGGTAAGTGGCAACTCCCTTGAAATCTGGTGTTCATTATCAAGACAATATTTCAAGAAGGCAAGCAATAAGCAAAGTCCAAAATCGCTAGGAAAAAAAAAGGCTTTGGATATTTTCAATGCCTTGTGGAGTAAAGCAGGCAAGCATATCGTTTATTATAAAAATAAACAAGAAAATATCAGAAGAAACCTAAACCTTAAATTCTTGTACTTTGTCATCGTCTTCAACTGTTTGTGTGCCTCATTTTTTCCCTTATTCATGGAATATCTCATGCCTTTATCACTTTTGATATAAAGTGTCTTTGCCAGAGGACATGAAAATTATGAACATTTCAAAAAAAAAAAATTGAAGTTTTTAAGGGACCCCCTGACTTTATCTTCTCATTTTAACAAATCTTTTTCATTTAATGTCAGAAGACAGTAGGTAAATAGAGAAAAGTCACAGGAAAGAAAGCAAGTTGTGAAGGCCCCATCCCTGTAGATGTTCAAGTCCAGGTTGGAAGGGGCTTTGAGCAACCTGGCCTAGTGAAAGATGAGGGGGTCTAGCCCACAGCAGGAGGTTGGAGCTGGATGGTCTTTAAAGATCCCTTGCAGCCCAAACTATGATTCCATGAAAACATAAAAGGAGGAGAATTACAGGGAGGCAGATGGACATTACCTGGCAAAGTCCTCTTATACAGCAGTAGAAGGGTTTCTGTGACAAGCAGATTTTGAAGGGTTTATCTATGTTGCCAATATATTGCAAAGGTTTTGTATTGTTGTCTCCTCAGTGCAAGAGTTTCATACCTCCTTGATGTTTCTCAAAGGCAGCTCCTCCAAGCACTGACTCTTCTTTCTTCTTCTCACAGCAGCCAATTGACTCCAGGCCCCCTCAACCAACCAATCCAATCTTTTATAACATTCTTCTTCTCATTGGCTACAGCTGTGGCCTGTTAAAGTCAGGCCTGCTCCTAATCTTTAATAATTAACCCAGCTGCAACTCTTTAGGGGGTAAGATTACTTTCTATACTACCTTTCTTTACTTACATTCTATCCCCCTACATATCTGGACCATGACCTGAAGTCAGTGTGTTGAAAACCACATTGGAATCAGCAGGAAATTGTCCATTGATTTAAACTATTGATGAACCCTAAATCCAGCCTGCTTCAAAACATGAATAGAGAGACAAAAGTACCCATAAATATTTCAAGACTTGAAGTCTATCCTGTAGTTCACACATAGAAATTTTGAGGGTATTTCATTCATGCTGAATCCTTTTACATGCTGTGGTATGAACAGCTAAATCTCTCCTCCCTCTTCCTGAGAACAGACATTTTCCCGCAATTCTAGTACATCCTTTGCCATTTGACATTAGTTGGGGTGACTTCTCTGCTATTCAATCATGCAAGATAGCCAGGAAGATAAATGCTTTTGGGGACAGCAAAGAACAATACAGCATTATTTTAAAGTGTCCTGAGTTTCTCTCTTCTTTCTTATTTGTTTGTTGGTTTTGGGTTTTTTGTCTAATTTTAATTCCTCCCTTTAAAGTTTACTTGACAACACATTTATTTCATCTTGCAGTTTCTACAGGTTAACACTATTGTTTTATCAGGGAACATTTATCTTCAGGAAGAAAGTTATCCTAATACAGGACATATCTCATCCAAGGGCAAATAGAAAGGGGAACATTTCCAGAGGGTAATGTTAATGTTCCTAATGCTATAAAAATAAATGAAATCTGATTAACACCACTATGAGGAAGTAACTCATAGCTTGTGTATAAAATATAGTTGCCTTGATTGGGAGCATTATTTTTGGCAGTTTAAGGCAGTGCATTAAAAGATGTGATGGCACTAAAAACATGAAAAATATCTTGGTGCTTTGGCATTATAAATAGAGCTTGAAATCTATAAAACTGGAGAGCTTTTAAAGTCAGCTTTTCTCCACTGAGAAGGAAGTACATCTTTCCTTAGGTTTCTGACATGCAAAGTTACACTTGCGCTGTGGGGAAAGTAGGTTTATGTGGAAATGGGTACTTGATTCCTTGATTCGCCTCCTCCAAATGCTGCTAGGTTTTAGAGCAGTCTCTGATACACTCCAAGATGCTTGTTTGTATTTTTTTTCCCAATCATGTTATCTCATGGAATTTCTGAGTGGAATGATAAGAACTGAGCAGCAGTGCACATACCCTTCAGCTTCCTCGTCTCTGCAGAGGGCAGAATATCCAAAGATGGACATTCAGACCTGCCAGACTCTTGTTAAAGCAGGATGAAGTTCTAAGCAGAGACAAAAATCTAAGATGTGAAGTCAGCCAGGGACAACAGGTCTGTCAGGAGAATTGCCACCTTGGACAGGAGGTCCCAATGGCTGTTATCATCCTGCTGATTGAAGAATGGCACGACAAAGGAGGATGAAAATCACAGAAGATTGTGCTCAAGCATTCATTTTCTGGAGACCTCAGGTGGGGTACTCCAGAGAGGTAAAAACTAGCAATGACAACCAAAGTAATGACCAGGATGACAAGCAATTTGGTCTGCTGGTGAGTCCCTCCCAGTTTTGTCCATCATAATTAAATTTCAGAAAGGAAAAAAAAATAAAGCATATCTCCAAAACACTGAATAAAAGAAATCTCCAAGCAGGAACAAAACCAATAATTCTTATTCAGAACACCAAGATCATGTTTCTTACCTTCTGGTCTTGCCCTCTGGTTTACAATGCACTGATGGGGAGAATAAGCAAGAAGAGCTGAGCTGTGTGCACACGTGCAGGGTGTTGATATTGTTGGCATCACAGAGGCAGGGTGGAGTGTTGGAATGGAAGGATGCAGGCTCTTCAGGAAGGATGGGCAGGTAAAATCAGGAGGGGGTGTTGCCCTCTCTGTCAGTGACCAGCTGGAGTGTGTGGAGCTCCACCTGGGATAGATGAGGAACCAAACTAAAGCTTATGGGATGGGAGGGGAGGGACTTGGAAACCTGATCATCATTAAAGTTTCTGGACATCAGCAACTTCCAGGGCTATCTGAACGAAATTTCATCAGGCACAAAACTGAAATTTTGGTGTCAGATACAGATGCAGTTTTTAGATGCAGACAAACTAAGATGACTTTTGCTTGAAATAAGCTGGGAGATTTTCCACTTCTGAGCTGGCAGCATGAGAGTAGTTTTGTCCTTCTATTGCATTTTGCTGTTAGTTGATAATCACTAGCATGAAACCTAGAAGGAGTTAAACAGGAATCAATACAACATTCCTGTTGTATCCTGTAATATCAATTTCAGGATACAGCATTTTGAGGAGAAAGGGAAGCTGGGTGGGATCCCAAAGTTCTCTACTAGTGAGATTTGTGTTGTGTTTGATTTAAATTTTGTAAATGATGTAAACACAAAAGAATCCTCTCCTTTTCTGTTCCCTGAAGCAAATAAATTCATGGGCCAGATTCTGCTCTGGTTTTTATATCACATAACCATTCCTGTGGTTCCTGATGTACAATTAAATAGGATTAAAGATTTTGCATGGGCTGTTCTGACACTTATGCGAAGAGAAGATGGGCACAGCCACAGGGATCTGGCCAAGAAGTCAGTCACCTGCTTTGGATCTAGGGTGTAGGTGTTACAAACAGGAAGCTTCCTTAAACACCTGAATTTCTTGTATGCTCAACAAAAAGAAATTAGGTGCTTTAAAAACGTTCAGAGGCTTTCTAATTCAAAGGCAGGGCTCTTAAGGTTTTAAGAACCTAAAACAGATAAATGACATCTGACTTTGAAAATCTTCAGGGGTTTGTATCTCACCACATTGTACAGAGGGATATTGTAGCAAGCACCAAAACTGTCAATATTCCCAAGATATGCAATGAGAGACTATGTCCAACACTGCATGAGCATCTGAAGACTGAAAATGAAAAGGTGCATTTTCAAATCAGAATTACAAGTGTAGGAGATTCTGGTTTTCTGCAGAAGTGTTGAAGTTTCTCTGAAATTCGTGTAATCATCAGAACTAGACAAGATGAATTTTCTACTTGCAAGTGTCAAAGGAAAATTCAAATTTTCATGCAAATTTATGCCTGCTCTTAGAAAAGGATGGAATTTAAAATAAAGGTTTTCCTTCTCCAGTTGCCTGGTGTACAGAAAACATTTGCAGTGACAGAAAATTTACCTTCAACTCCCTGCTCTATGTATCCAGACCAGAATGCAGGTATTCTGAGTGTCCTATCCAGTAGGTCATTGGTTTTACATCAAAACAACTGCTGTGAACTTCTAGCTAAAATTCTGCATATTCTAGAATCACATTTTTTTTTTGACATAAACCATTTGAGGCAATATGAAACAAAGAAACCAAATTAATTTAGGACCTATTTCTGTTTTGTTTTTTTCTCCCCATGTCTCTATATTACAGTGATAAAATGATGCAATAATCCCTTCATGAACACATCTTGAATCTTTATATCAAAGATTTTATGCCTTAGACAGGAATGCCATCAATTTTTTTATAGAAATGGGAATAATTTTAGCTTTATAAGGTATCCTTACATGGCAGCCCATTGCTTTAAGGAATCACAGTTTAATTGATGTTAATTGAGAAACAGGTATTTTCCTGTGAAAAGAGGAAAAGCCACCTACTCTCTAAGATATATTGCTTCATCTTTATTTATTGCAATCATGTGCACCTTGGCACATCTTGGGGCTCCAGAATTAAGCTGAATTAAATCTGCAAGACTGTGGGGTCAACATGGAAATTCTTGGCTGCAGCTGAATTTTAACAGTGCTGTGAGCCAGTGGCAGACACAGCCTTAATCTGAATAGCAGAGGTTCTGACATTGCAGGTCTGCAGCTGGAATCATTTGAAACATAAACCACAGGGAGGACACTCCCATTTGTGGAGAAGGTTGGAGTCTCCCCAGTAAATCCACACAAGCATTCAGCTGCAGTGAGGAGAAGGAAAGATACGAACAGAGCCAAGGGGAAAGTTTCAAAAACTGATATACTGAATAATTTGAGGAGAGACTGGCTTTTGTTTCACACCCATCCCTGTTGCCACAAAGTACACAAGAGAAATTGTTTTCAGAAAAGGGAGAGATCTAGGACCATGCCTTTTCCCACCACTTAATTCATTTACTTCATTAAGAATCAATATCTTCATATTTCCATTATTTCAAATTTCCAAGTTAGCAAAGCCTGTGAGATTTCACTATTAAGCTTGTCCACACTTTAACATGTACATTTGCATCTCTTTTTCTGGTACATTATTCATTAGCTTATTTATCTATCTTTTTAATTTTTATGCCCATCTGCTTAATTATCTTCTTAGAGAGATTATCAATGCCTTCCATTTTCTTTGATGTCAATTTGAAAAGGGACAATGAGCTTAGAGACAACCATCATTTCAGCCATTTTGATGACATGCCTTGTCCTTTGACCAGCTTGGCAATCATCTGACCCCCCTCCTGACCTTTGCATAATTACCTATCCAATTTCCTTATCACCATTCTCCCTTTCAGTTCCTAAAAGCAATATAGCTGTGGTCACTGTCAAAGTCATGGTGACCTTGTCAGGAATCCTTCTATTGCTCTAATAAGATAACCAATTAATCACTTATTCCTTTATCTCAATCTCAAGTAATTTCTAAAACTCCTGTTATGTCTTCTTTTTTGTTTTGACTAAATGTTAATTAACTTGACCAACTTTACCTCTTTTGCATTCACACTTAAAACAATAAAACATATCTGAATAGATTTATTCCTACATTTCCTCCAAGTGTTCAGAAAGATCAGTTACTTTCCAGATTAATTTTCTTCCACTACTATGTACTCCTTAAACAAGCACAAAGTCTCAGGAAATTTTGTGGAAGAAAATTCTGTGAAGTTAATCCACAAATAATTCATAATAATAAATACCAGAGGGTATTTTTCTGAAAAAATTATGCTTCAGCTTGCTTTCAAGCTAAAGTTGGAGGATATTCTACCTGTCTCCCCTGTTGATTTCCTAAATCTTTCAAAAACTCCAGGAGAAACAGATGGACCATTCCTGGAGACCACTGGAGAAAACTATTACTGTCAAAAAAGTAAATTTGTTACAGATTTGTTCATTTGGCATCCCTAACCCCTTCCTCTGCTTCTCAAACTTGCAGAAGTATGTTCCATAGTTTTCAGAGCAATTTGCCTCCTTACAAACACTGCCCCAATTTAAATCTATCAAGGACCAGTGCAGAATGGAGGCAGGAAATATCCACAGAACCATAGATTTATAAAATGGTTTGGGTTAGAAGGGCTAGAGACCATCAAGTTCCAATCCCTTGCCAAGGGCAGGGATTCTCTCACTATCCTGGGCTGCTCAGAGCCCCATCCAGCCTAGCCTTGGACACTTCCAGGGATGGGGCAGCCACAGCTTCTGTGGGAAACCTGTGCTAGTGCTTCATCACCAGTGTAGTAAAAAAAAATCTCTTCCTAATATCTAACCTAAACTCAAATTTTAAAACCATTTCCCCTTGTCCTATCACTATCTCTCCACATTAAAATGTTACTCTGCCTCCTTTTTATAACTCCTGTTAAGGTGCTGGAAAGCCACAATGATGTCTCCCCAAAGCCTTCTCTTCTTAATGCTCAGCAGCCCCAGCCCTCTTAAGTTTGTGTTCCAGCCATAAATAATGGACTAAAAAAAAAAAAAAATCTGTCAAGTCCATACAAATGAAACAGAGTGGGTTAAGGAGATCTTCATGCCAAGACAATCCCAGCTGCTGCTGTGCAGCATCAGTCCAGGTATCTGTAGCCACAGCCATATTTATGCTGTTTTCAGCCTGAGTTGATAAGCTTTGAATGCACACCTATAAATTCAGCTCAGCTGGCCCTGGCCTGAATCTCCTCTCAGGTCTGATTCCAGGGGTAACTTGTGAGGAGCCAGCTCAGGTGTATGCAGCCACAGGATATGCATTCCTCAGGAGAAGTTGAATCAAGGCTGAGAGTACAGGACCCAGCATGTTGTTGGGGATATCAGGCAAGCTGGCTTTCAGAGGAAAGACACTCATGGAAAGGAATATCTTCCAGGAGATGTCAGGTGAGACAGGCATTCTGTAGTCTTTTCATCTCAGTCCCAGACAAGTTATTACAATAAAAAAACTGAAGTAAAACCTTTTGATAGATATACATATATATACATTTTGAGGTCATAAAGGACTATTCTGTTTATTCGCTCTGATCTATGAATAGCAGTGTTGTGGGTTCTTACTACACCCCCTATCAGACTCTTTGCCATCCCAGAAAAAGCAGAAAACTCTCATCAACAAAATTTCTTTGCAGCAAGTGCTCTTAATTTTGCCATGAATCTCTCCAAAACTGCACATAAACAAAGTCAACAGATGTTAAATGTATGATCAATAGGAAAAGGCTGTAACTGAACAGCATTCATCTCTCCTTCAAAACTGACATATTCGTGGAGGGAAACAGTGCCAAAACAAATACAAGCAAAGCAATAGCCTGGAAATACTTTAAACATATTATTTGAATTCTCAGAAGTATCATTTTTAACTTAAAGTAAACATTGGCATGCAAACCTAACAGTCTGCGTAATCCAGTCTTGAAGTGTAACTTTATTTGTTATGGGGATTTGCTCAAGGAAAGGGGGAGGGAGGGCGAGGTGGGAAAATAAAATAAAAACACCCCTCTTTCCAAAAAAACCTCCTCCTACTACAAAGAGGAACTGGTTGTTTCTGCAGTGCTGCAGACGTTTCACAAGGTCATAGAAGAGGCTGTTTCAAGCTGCTTTAGCGATCTGGGAGGGAGCGGGGATTGAATTGTTTTGCACTTGGATGTTCACTTGGCACACCGGGATGGAGAGCCTTTGTGGCTGTTTTAATAGGAGTCAGAGGCTGGGATGTGCCAGCCAGATTCCCACCCTCAGGAGCACAGGAGCTGGGTTCTGGGGGATTACTCTTATGTGAGGAGGAAGGGCCACAACCCTCCTTCTTTGGGAGCCTCTGGTGTCATGCTGCGGCCCACCGGCTTTTCCTGAAATCCTGCCGGCTTCTGGCAATCTCCAAATAAAGTCTTCAATTAACAGGGAAACAAAAGCCTCTGAGGACTCTAGCCAGGATGTGCTATTAAATGGGAGATGTTGCAGGCACCTTTTCCAGCCGAGAGAGAAATGAGGAGAAACATAAGCAAAATATTTTAACAAGAGACAAGTGGTAGAACAGCCTTCCCTTGCTGGGGATCAATTTTATGCATTAGGGGAAAAACCAGAAACCTTTATACAATAATAGAGTCATTAAGGTAGGAAAAGACCCCTAAATCAAACCACTAACCCAAGACTGTCTAGTCCACCACTAAGCCACTGTGTCCCCAGGTGCCACATTTACCCATTTTTCAAATACCTCCAGAGATGGTGACTCAGCTCTCCTGGTCAGACTGTTCCAAGGTTTGACAACTCTTTCCATGAAGAATATTTTTTCCTAATATTCAGTCTAAATCTTGCCTGACTTAGCTTGAGACTATTTATGATTTTTTTTCCCATCTGTATACTAGCCAATAATTGGAATTAACTAATAAAGTGGATGAGTCTTCTTGGCTATATATGCATTAATTCTCGATGAAGTTATCTGACTTTCAGAACTCAATCTTCCTTGATCATGCTTTCCTTCGACTGTGTCATATTCACTGCAAAGCTAAAACTTTATTATTAATTTAATGTTGTGGCTATTGGTATACTCTGGTAAACCATTTATACTTGCTACCTGAAAAATAGAAGTTCACTTAATATATCTAAGATTGAAATGCTTAACTGAAGCTTGTTATCTAGATTATGTGTCTGGACAGAGAACTGGAGACAAAATCTGAACAAATTCATTCTGTCCTGAGGTATTTTAATAAAAAGAGAGGCAGCCACTGCTTAGGGACTGGCTGGGCATAAGTCAGCAGATGGTGGCAATTGGATTCTGCATCACTTCTTTATAATCACTGTTATTTCCCCTTCCTTTTCTGTTATGTTAAATATTATCTCAACCCTTGAGTTTTACCCTTTTTCCCATTCTCTCCTCCATCCCACAAAGGAGGAGTGAGCAGCTCTGTGGCTTAAACCACAACACTACTCTGTACAGAAAATTGAGGTGAATTTGTCTCCAATTAATATTAAATAATTAAATATTCATTGGAACAAAGAGACAAACTGGTTAAGTAGTTAATGCTTCTGTATAGATCACATGCAAGATCATATTTTAAGTCTCTTTCTTAATGACTGTTTAATTATTTATAGAAAATTTAAAGAAAGCACTTCAATGTCAGGTTCAGAGAGACACCTCCCTCCATACTGTCACTGTCACAGGAACTCAGCCAGTTCTCTGGTTTTGTTGTTCTTATCTGGACTGTGGAAATTTGAGGCTGAGGATCTCACAAGAGGACTTGAAGTTAGATTCTTTCCATTCTTGGTGAGTCCCAGAAGGCATCATACATGTGCAGATGGACATTGACATTTTCCCTCCAAATTTCAAAACAATTTTCCCAATGTAGAATAGAGAAGAGGGTGTGGGGGGAAAATCAAAACTAAAAAAGAAAGTTATATCCAGTGTTTTCAAATCTTGGAAGCTCCTCGTTTCAGTTTTAACCTGAGATTCTCAGCATTGCTTTCAAACAATGACATTTTCATAAGGCGAATGCAGCCTCACAAATTACTGAGTGACCAGAATCATTTGCTGTGGTTAAAAGAATACAAGAGAAAGTTATTTAAAGAGAAGGGGAAAAAATATTTTATATCCCACCCTTTCTCCTCTTCCCCACTTTCTTAAAAAAAATTAGAAGAGAAGAAAAACTCAGCCTAAGTGAAAGCCAAATCAGGAAAATAATTTGGCATCAGCCTTTATCGACAGCTGCACTTCACTGCAGCACCTGTGTGTATCATTGCAAGTGATGAATGACTGGAGAGGCTGTTTTGTGTTACTGAAACACGTTGTGGCAAAGATTGTATTTATATTTACAGGATAAGCTTGAGTTGGACCTGCCTTTATGAGAGAGACTCAGATCATGGTGGTAAAGGTGGGATGTATTGGCTGTGTAGATGTTATTAAACTCAGGAATGCATCCAGATTTTAGGGTCTGAGTAGATACATTGGTCATGTCCCAACTTGGTGTTAGGGTGAGACTGTCTCCACCTTATCCCAAAGTTCTGGTTTCATTGAACATAATGATTTTGATAAACAGTTAATTGTGGGGGTCTATGCAAAAAAAAAAAAAAAAAAAAAAAGGGAAAACTATACGGGAAGTAATAACCTCACTGAATAGGACAAAATTCTATAGAATCAAAAGTAATCATGTTGTTTGATACAAATTTAAAAATAACTTCAGGGAAGATAAGGTGGGGAGTGGAAAAGGAACTGAAAGGAAAAAGTAAAGCAAATCATCTTATTATTGTGTTTCAAAATGGCACTTTCACAAAGGGATTAACTTGCATCAGGGAAGAATCTTAAAAGGAGGATAAATAATAAACAAGCCAAACATAAGGCATTCGACAAAACACTTGTCTGCTAAAACTATAGAATTGTTTCACACACAAAAAGAAAAGAAATTCTTTTGGATTAATCCAAGCTGAAAATACTTTTTCTGGAGATTTTTGTTTTTCTCATTAAATTGAAAACTCTCTGTATTTGTACTGCTTTAAGATATTTATTTCCAGAAGCTTACTTCAAATCCCATTGAGATCAGCAAAAGACTATCAGGTGACATTAGTTATTGTTCATCTGAAGTCCATGAGATTAAACCTTTTCTTTTTCTTTTCTGTAACTTTGTGAAAGTTCTGCGCTGTCAAAGCCAGAGAATCTTCTACATCTGGTTCTTCTTTTTCTTTTCTTTATTGCATTTTGGAGAGATTATAAATGTTAATAGTTTCAAATGATTTACGAAAAACAAGACAAAACACACAAAAGCTTTCTTCTCTCAGTAATACTTATTTTGGGGATATATTTGACTTAACATTATCATAATGCTGGAATTATGGATTCTTGGCTGGTGAAAATTGCAAAAATCTAATTGATGGATCAACAACATTTAATGCTCTTTACAGTCTACTTCACCATTTCTTCCAAGGCAGATTGTCATAGAATAAAGACCAGACTGCAACAGGACTGAGTAATATTTACTTATCTAATGTGCACTTATTCCAAGATACAGGAAGGAATTTGCTGTACATCAGTTCTGTTACCCAAATTTTTCCCCAGATACCAATATTTAGATTTTTTAAACATGTTTTCACCAACATTTTTGGTGGAAATATTGTAATCAGTTATTAGTAGGTATTTATTTTCATTTTTCTACTTATTGTTGAGGGTTTCATAAGTACAGGATAATACATCCATAATAATATTTTTTCTCAAATCCTGACCATTATTTCAAATAATTATGTATGTTATCGAGTACCAATAAAAAAATTCCTGAAATCTAAAATCCAGCATGACATGCACTAAACTATCTCAAACACATCTTGACCTCCACTTATCCTCCAGTTTACTCAGCAGAGGGGTTCAAATGCACAATTCTTTGTTAGAGTTTAAATCCTATGCATATAAGGACATCTTTTTCTATTATTGGAATTGTTTCTCCAATTTTCTCTTTATATACACAATTTTCTCTGTATACACACACAGATACAGGTATTTTAACTTGAAGGTTAATGAAGTTCTTTTAAATAAGGAATAAATTTATTTTTTTCAACCTGAAAGAAAAACTCCCTGGCAAAAATACATTTTAAGCTGATCAAAATTTGATGTTTACTCTCTTTTACACTGTACACTTACAGTATACATATTGAAAAGAAATTAAAATTAAAAAAGGGAAAATATTTTATTCAGGAATTATAAAATTCAATTGTTTATATTTACAAAAACCCACTTAATTTAAATTTAATTTCTGATTAATGTTGCTCTAGTCTATAAATCAATTTTCATGATGAAGTTCTCATGATGGAGTTACTATTTTCAAACTGTTGAATCCCAAGACCTAATTTTTGTCATTGCAATTTAAGTTTATATTTGAAAAATAAAATGGAATATATTATTAGTAATAATGGAGGTTATACGCTTATTTTTACAAATGATCTTTCATTTTGTCCATTTTTCAAGGGAATCCTTGTGTGACACAAAAAATTCCTTAGGAGGAACAGATAAATTTGCCTAATTACTACAGGTGTGATATTCACAAATGAAGTGATTGCTTTAAAATGAGTCTGATACCTGCCATAGGTGTCAAGGGAATTATCTATTTGCCTGGATCTAATTATGCTGAAGAGAATCTCAAACTCAATTAGCTGTTTCTCCCTCTTTCGTACAACAAGAGAAAATTAGCTGCTTAATTAATAATGAATGATTCTCTGTTTTACCAATGAAAACTAAAAGTGTGTGTTGGTGCTTTAAATAATTATATTTCAGGTTTGGTGTAAATTTGTTTGCTTGAAGAATGCTGTACTTAAAAAGTTTTTATTAAAAGTCTGCATGCAATACTTGAGAGGGAAATCATCTTCCCCAAGCATGAGCAATTTAGCCCAAGCCACTCATCAGAGACAAACTTTGGGATTCAAGGACCACAGGCAGGAATGTACCAAGCCAGTGGCTTCTGTGCTCTACCTTGAAAAATGGACAGAATGAAAGATCATTTGTAAAAATAATGGTATAATCTCCATTATTAGGACACACATGGAATAATACTTCAGTTAATGGTGAATTAAATAGGTTTGAGAGCAATTTGGATACATTGTTTCCAGAATGTGAACTTGAGTTTTAGCTAATTGCAGTAGTTCTGCCTACTCAGACCTGAGGGACCAATGTGTTCCCCAGCACTTCAGTATCTGAGCATCTTCTGTGGGCCAAACCACAGGTCAGCAGGGTTGTGATTTCTGCTTTATTGCAGTTAAGCTCAGAAACTGGAATTCACATGACACAAACCATGCCAAACCTTCCCTGGTTTGACTTGTAAGACTGATTTGCAGATGGAAGAGCAGTACAGATATAGAAGGAACCACTCAACTCTTTTTTTGTGACTTTTTTGAAATAGTCAGCTGCATGGCTGTTCACAACTCCCCGAGAAAGCAGAAAAGACAATGATAATATAATTTTGTCCAAAATAAACCCTATTTTTGAGCACCAGTTTTACAGGATTTTCCTCCTGTGTGTTATTTCTTGGGGCTGATAATGATCTGCCACAGCCTATTTCTGTCCATCACCTTGAGTTTTCTCTGTATTTCTCTGCATTTGTTTTCTCAGGTGATTCTCTTTGAAATGTACACATTTATGAATTATCATACTTTGCAATTATTAACCCTTCTTGTTTTACACTGGAAATTTGCTTTGTTTTCAAGCTGTGATGCCAAGTCATCCTGTCACCTTTTAAATAAAAATCATTACATCTGTCTCCTGCAGCATCACCACTTTGCAATCTCACATAAGCAGAACTTTCACTGGGCTGTTCTTGATGAGGAGGTAAAAGGCGTTTGTGGTTGGTTGCAGGGTTCTCAGCCATGATTATCCACATAATCTTTTATCCTTTTCTTTTTTTTTCTTAAATGTGTCCAGGATTTGCCAAATTCATTTGGTAAATGATTTAACATATTTTTCTCTTGCTACTGCTGCAAGAATTAATTATTTAAATTTAATTATTTAAAATAAGAACATATCATTATTTGATACAATTACCAGATCCTTTAATTAAAACAAATTTCTCTAAAACAAATGGAAGAATCAGATGAGCAAAAATCAATATATATATATAATATATATATATAGTATATATAATATAAATATTTTTCAGTTACAATTTTTTCTCTTCTGCTTCGTCCTCATTCCAATCCCTTTTGTATAAATTTTCAATTTGTTTCACTCTGTATTCCTCTCTCTGTCCTCCTACTTCTTCCATTCTTAATGATCAAACTATGTTCAGCTTAGGTGTATATACAGTCCTTTATGTTTTCATCAGATTTTGAAGAAGACAAAACAAGATTCTTTGCTATTATTACAGTGTCCTTACTTTACTGCTCTTTTAAGGATGTTTGCTATGTCACACAAACATTAATCTATTACTATTTTACTTTATAAACACATTTTCTATCAAGGCTCTTTTCTTATCCATGAGGCAAACTGCAAATAGGTACAACTCAAGATGGTAAAACCATCAGTGTTCTTTGGGACACTGTAGCTGGTTACAGAAAACTTTTAAAAAATCCTCCATACCCTGGAGGTAGAATTTGTCAAGATGCTCACATAATTGAAATTTTCTATGGCTGTTAAGAACCAACAGAATAGCAGTTCTTTCCTCCAAATGAAATCTCACTGCCAGATTTGTATGACATTTCATGATCCAAGCTTAATTTGTTATACATTGTTCCCAGAAGGTGAGATGAGATTACATGGAGCCATACATTAGTTAGAAGATTTATTTTACACTTACCCACTCAAAGTTCCTTTCTAGTTATTCAAGCAGAATAGAGAAATCTTGATTAGTTAATCTCTCTACATCAGCGTTTTTCCACAGAGCACTTCACAGAAATGTTTTAAAATTTCACAATTAAAAAAGCAATTAAAAAGGATTATCAAAATCAAAGTTGATCTTTAATTACTGCCTATATCTAGATCTTTATTCCATGATATACCAGATAAAATACTCTTAAAAATGCTTTGTTAATAGCTTTTTATTACTGAGAACATAGGAAATTTCAGTCTTTTGAGGCATGGCCCTTTTTAGATCAACTTCATTTTCAGGTTGTCATATAAAACTTTATTTCCATCAATCTTGTCTTGCTCTAGCTGAGTAAGGCATTCCTTTATCTTCTGCCCACTGAGAACTGGCCACCTTGCAATGACTTGGGTAGTGTGGTCAAAGTACTGCTGTAATTTCTCCAGTGAAAAATTGATTTTTATCTCCACCTTAGTGAGCAAATCTCTGCATCTGTTCAGTTGGGTCTGCCTCTGTGAATGCAATCAATTTTTGGACACCTGGACTTCTAGGAATATTCAGGGAAATATTCAACTGTTCTTTTTCCTCAGCCAGTGCTGGCATAATGGTTTGCTGATATTCTTTGCAGTTTTACTGTTCTTGCTGAAAAATAGCTGTTGTTGAACAGAAGCAATAGCAGAATAGCAAAGGTTCTCCAATGATGATTTCGTCTTGACTAGCTGTAGCATTCAAATGAAAAGAAGGAAGAGAATTAAAAATTCTGGTACTTAGGACAGCTCTGTGTTCGAACATATTTAAGAATATTCTAAATAAGAAAGGAAAGATTTTTTTAAAACTGAAAAATTAATATCAACAAAAAGAGCATATATATAAATACAGATATTACTGAATTGAAAATCTCACTGTAGTGAAATTGCTGCTTGGTTCAATCAACTTTTTTTTCTTGCTAACATCAGATTGCCAGTGAATTATGGCTTCTCAGAAAGGCCCCCATTTCACATGGCTTTAATGTGAAAAACAATGAGGATGAGGCTCAGGCCCCCAAATTTCAGCAACATGAAAACTGCATCTTGTTTAATGAAGTCAGCTAAGGCTTCACTCACACACCTCACAGTGTTGAAAGTCACCTGAGGTGTGCTTGGAATCCAGTATCTATTTGGTCTCCTGTTGTCTTTCCAAAGGGAATCTCTTCCAACCTCATGTGAAAACCTCAGATTTATGAGGGGCTTTCAAACGGTACTGAACACTTTCTTCAAGCAACCTGAAAGCAGACTTGGTTTCCAAAGTCTGGCACCAAAGATGCAAAATTATGAGTAATTTTATCTTATTCAGATATCTTAATCTACATGTCCGAGCCCCAATAATTTTAGGTTTCTGTAAATAGGTTCTGGATGTGAGTTGGGGTTTGAGGTCAGCAAAGAGTTTGATAAATGCCAGGGAAAAAAACAGAATGAGGTCAGCATATAATAATAAGGATTTTCTACATACATATATATACACATAAATAAATAAATAAATATATGTATATATAATGAAAGTTTTCTGAAGTTCTTCAGGGTGGAAAAGACAAAGAAAGCAATGATTCTCAAATTCCCTCCTCCCATGTTGGGACACCAGAGAACCTCTTGAATCATTACATTATTCTACATCCTATTACATAGAAGATCAAAAGCTCAACTTTTGCCCTTCTGTCCTTAGAGTTTGTGGGACCCTGAACCCAGCTTGTTTGGACTAGTGCAAATTGATATATCCAAATCAATAAATCCCTTGTTGGCCTCTTTAACTCCATCTGAACTCCTTCAGGTCCTGGCCATACTGAGCCCCTAAAAAGACACAAAAGCACAAGGCAAGCAAATCTCAGGGCCAGGTGAGGCTTTTCTGAAGTGACAGCTGAGTGAGGTCCTTGTCAAAGATCTTTAATAAAAAGTCACTCTCCTCTTCAGCACAAGCATTAGGCCATCAGGCAGTGTTTTCAGATTCTCCCTCACACGGGAATTTTATGCTGCAGTAAGACATGAAAACCCAATGTTCTCAAAATCTTTCCTTTTTAATATCTGGATGCTTCCCTAATTATTTTCAGATTAATTCCGAGCTAATACATAAGGATGAAATTTGGCTCATGACCTCTAACCCTAAGCATGCTGTAATTCTGTTACCAATCTCCTGATTTCATGGGGGGGGCTTAACAAGCCCCATATGTGGCACAGTGTGTTCCTGTGCATTGCTGCAGCCTGATAATGATCCAGGGAATCCCTGGCATTATCCTGCCCTGCCACACCATCAGCAGCTGAACTATGGCAACACCAAGGTCTGATTAAATGGGTTTTTTCCATGTCTATGTCCTCAAGGCTGGAAAGGACTCTCAGGCACCCTGTGCTAACCAGTGTAGGATTTGGTTGGTTTGCCTCTGGCTGGTGCCTCTCCTCAAGTGATGAACAAGGTAAATGCCATTTTCCCCCAAATTTGTGACTATGCATGTGCTGTCCAACTCAGACACAACTAACCAAGGATGCAAGAGCAATAAAATTCCCAGAACTGTGTTAAAAAGGTTCACACCAAGGGGAATTCCTTTGGGGTACTTTGGAGAACAAGCTGGCTCAGGCCTGAGAGAGGAATTGTTAATAGTAAATGAAGAGGTCAGCATACAATATCATATCAAATTGAAAGGTAGAAAGGATTTGGCATCTTAGCAGCCAAGTCAGAAAAGGGGCCAGCATTCAGAGATGAACTCTCTACTGATGCAAGTGCATCCCTGGACACACATGCTTGACCCAAAGCCTAGAGAAATCCATGGGATCATTCCTACCAGCTTCAGTGGAATGTTTGGATTGCATCTGATGGGCATGGCACCTTTCTTGCTACTGGAAAAAAATTGGTTTCATGCAGTAGAAATGGGTGTTAAATCACAGGCTGCTCTCCCTCTGAATCATGACAGAATCATAAAGTGGCTTGGGTTGGAAGGGACCTTAAAGGCCATCTAATCCAGCCTCCTGCCATGGGAGGGAGTGTCACCCACTAGACAAGATTAAAGTGTGTCTCAGCCCTATCCTGGACCTGTTCCCTCCTTCAGGAAGAACTCCATTTTCCACTCTTGCTTCAGAGAAGAAGTTATTGCCCCTTTCCACCTTCTCTGTTTGCCAAATGTTCTCCTCCTAATCACCTGTCCCTGACACCAACCCATAAAACCCTGCAACACTAACCACACTATTATTCCTTTCTTAAACCTATATATGCAATGGCTCTTTCTTATAAACCACCATGGATCTTGTGCATTGTCTGAAAATGAGCTTCAAATCCAAAGGTGTTCAGGCCTGTGGGGGAGAAAACCCATTACGTGCGATAGCTCTCTGCAAATGTGGGCAATTACAGATAGAAAAACCTTCCTTGCCACCTCTGAAACTCCCTGTGATCAGCTGCATTCACAATTGCAACCTATGGACTGCAGAACTGAAAAGGCTCCACTAATGATTTCTACATTGGACCAAATGATATCCTTGACAATAAGGTAATCCCAGGAACCTTCCCTCACTTCCAGCTGTCACCATCAGGGCCACGGGCTGGCACAGATGAGCCAGCGTGCTCCTCCAGACCTGCACTTATGTTTCAGTAATAAAAGACCAAATGCAGAATGTTTTCTTCACCCTCTTCTCCCTCCCAAATGCTACTGATCGTCCTATTACCATGGCAACCAACTCCTGCTGGCATGATCAAGAAAAAACCTGATTTGGGATTTTAATTAATTGCTTGGAAATGGAAATGTAACAGTGACTGGCAGTTCAACTAAGCACGTTTGCAAAGTGAATAAAAATAGAGTTTCTGAAATACTTGAAATTGTTTCACTGGATATAACCCACATTTTTTATGAGACACCTTAATTTATTCTACTTCATAAAATAAATCTGCCAAATGTACTAAGCCATTTTGTCAACACAAATCATTTTGGCAAATACTTTAATCCTTCTTCTTAACAAAATGTATTGTATTAAGAAAAAAAAAATCTAACCCATCAGTATAAACCCATAGGTTTGATCTGAAAGGATGCCTTTTTCACCAGTAGGTCATATTTATAAAAGGCTTTCATCTTGCCTTCACAAAAGAGGATGTTCTTCTTCCGATGCACGTGATCACTTATTAACATTGGTGGCAGCTACACCCCATATTCAGCAGAGAATGGAGCAGAAATGGCTTTTGGTTGATTTTTATGACCCCCAATCTCCCTGTTTCCAAAGAAAATAGAGTTGTCATTGTCTGGGTATGTGCCAGTGCTGCCATGCTGCCAGTGCTGCTGAGGTGGTGTCATACGTCCTGCATTGCTCAGCCAAGAAAAAACCCATTTCTCTCCACATTTTTAGAGGATTAGGATATCCCTGTTGTCTCCATGCAGGTCTGGGTACCTATAGTTTCCAGCATCATGCTAATTTTGTAGGCCTTGTAGTTTCACATTATTCATTAGATATATATATATACATATATGTAAATACAAAAATCTAAAACTTATTCCTTTAAGAAATTAGGAGAGATTGTGAAGAACTCAGAAGGCCACTGGAAACCCGAAAATGGAAGCAATCTTCATCAACTGCATGAAATCCTTCAGTTATGTCTCCTGAAAGTAATAGTGAGGTGGGGGTCAGTCTCTACCTCCAGGTAATAAGTGATAGGATAAATGGAAATGGCCTCAAGGCATGCCAACCGAGGTTTAGATTTGGTGTTAAAAAACATTTCTTCACTGAAGGGGTGGTCAGGTATTGGAATAGGCTGCCCAGAGAAGCAGTGGAATTACCATCCCAAGAAGTTTTCAGAAAACACATAAGTGAGGTATTTAGAGACAGAGTTTAGTGGCGAACCTGGGTTAATGGTTGGACTTGATGGTCTTAGAAGTAATTTCTAACCTTGATTCCTTCTTTCCTACATGATTCTTTGATTCTCCACCTGGAGATGTTGACCTAATAAGACAGCTGAAACATAATTGTATTGTAAACATGACATGGACACTTCTCAGTGCCAGCACAATAATGCAGAGCCCCATGGAGACAAAAAATTCAATATAACTGCTAAAGGGCTTCCTTATTCACAAGCAATAGTCAGGGAACCTGAGTGGAATCAGGAACTTTCATTGCCAACCCCTGCTTACCTTCCTCCTTTGAGATTTTATCTTTCCACTTATTTTTATTCTTTACAGGCCAGTTCCTCCCTTATAATCAAAGCTAAGAATAATTCTACATTAACTCATTCATTTTCACATACTTACTGATTTTCCTCCAAGCAGATTTTGTCAGTTTTCAAGATGTAAAATACCCTGAAGCTCCCACTGCCAGAGTATTAATTCAGATCACAGGATCACATGGCTGACCCAGAAGTTACTAAACTTCCTTGCTCAGTGACTTAATTATATCTGAGAGGTGACTGGTGCTTGCCAGCTTTCACACATTGACAATGTTGCTCTTCAGTGAACATTATTCACTCATCCCCTGAACTCTGCTCCAACCCAGGGTAGACAACCTCAGTGGACAGATTGTGTTTAGTGATTTGAGTTGAGTTTAATCAACTACTTTTAAAGATTAGACATAACAGGGTTGTAAGATGCTCTGAAGAGGTAATTTTGTTTTCAAAATTTTATTATAGTTAATATATTCAATAAAAATATTTAATTTATTTAATATTTATTCCCCATTCCTCACCACTTTTCCTTTCTCTGTGACATTTTTAAAATACAGGTAATAATTTCTATTATTGGAAGATCTTTTAGAACCTAATATCATTAAGCCAGTATAAATTGTGAGACAGAATGAAAACACAAGAAATCTGGTGATTATCTATCTCATATGCTCTCTATCATCTATTGGTATTTCTAAGACAACTATCTTTGTGCTATCTAAGCACTGTAATATTATACAATCACTTGCAAGTTGTATCTAAGTGCAGTGGGTTTTACTTATTAATAACGTAGCACTTATCTTCAAAGTGCTTCACAAACTAATTAATTCTCCCAGCACCTTCTCCCTGTCAGGCAGGTGAGACAACTATTCTTCCCATTAAACATATCATCCTGATTATTACTTGAGGAAATAAGGTTAAGTTACTCCTCCTATCTCCCAGAATAGACAGTGAGTGCTTGGAAGATAATTATTAAGGAACAGGGTTTTTACTTGATTTGAGACCACCTCAAAGTCCCTCACATCTGGCCAACATCACTGGTAACAAAATAATTATGTGCTTCTTTAAAAATTATCATGGGATTCTTTGTCTGAGACTGAATGGTTTTTGTTTGTTTGTTTTTATTCTGACCAACCAGCTCCAATCTGCTGTGTGAGTCATCCACATGCATAGAGTTTGTGAAATGACTTGCATTGAGTTGACTGCTTCAGTTTTATGTGCTCCATTATGTTGGCATTATTCCTCAGCCAGGCAATTCCTGCATTTGAGTATCTGCATCTTCCAGGTAAGGAAAAGACATGGGAAAGATATTTAACAACCATGAAGAAAAATAAATTGTAATAACAGGGTCTACTTGTTAAATCATTCTAATTCCTTGATCATTCAAAAACATTTCTGCCTCATCAGACTGTTCCCAGCTCTATCACTCTGTTTTATCTGAGGGTATGGATACCTCAGGACATGTGAATATACGTTTAAGAACTAATTCCACTCCTCAGAGTTTCACTGGCTAGCTTGGAATTAGGATCATGCCATGGGATATTGCGTAACTATTGGCAATAACTAATGACAATCATCAGAGGAGGTAGTTCCAGGAGGTAAACAAAGATAAAGGCATAACAGTTGCCCAAGTGAAGGAGGTCTTATATTAATTACCCCCATACAACACAGCAGCATTATCAAGCTGTAGGGTGGCCCGAAAGCTCCTTAAGCTCCAATTTATTGTGTAAGCATGGCACAGTGGGCAGAAATCCACCAGCTGCCTCCTTGGAGGAGAGCACCTTCCTCAGGGTCCCTGCCAACAGAAACATTATGCAGCAGGATTAAAATGTGTTTTAATTATTTGCTGAAGGTCAACATGACAGTGTAGCCATGAAGTATATACAGACACATACAGACACACATAACTTTATTCCTACAGAATTAAAAACATGAGAAATTGGATATTGGCACACCTGTGTTCTATAAGGATGAAGAGGGAACTTCAAAAGGCTGGTTTGAGTTTCAGGAAAACACTCCAAGCCTTTGAGGTAAAATTCATCTGCCCTAACTTGGACGTCTTAAAACTAAACAACTGAGTCTGAGCTCATCACTCCATGCTCCCTTCGTGGGGAGAAATGGGCACCTGCAGAGTGTAATTCATCTTATCCCATCACAGGTGTCTGGGAGAGACTGGATGAGCCACTCCCTGGAGGTCCCCATGTGTCTCTGCTGCCTCTGAGGACAGCCCAGCTCAGGTTTAGACATTTAAATTTTTGATACATAACATTCATTCTGTGAGATGAATTCCACCCTTATATCCTCCTCTCAGGCTTGATTCCAGCCCCTTTGCAACCAGTTGGTGTTGACATGGAAAATGTAGAACAGGGTCAGTGAGTACCTGGGGCTTTTCTGCTGCTTTTCCCTCTAGGACAGAGTTCCAGAAATAAAGTGGCCCAAGAATAGGAAGGAAAAGAACAACTTCTTCCTCCCAAAAACCAGGCAAAATTTGTGACATCCTGTAATTTATTAAATGAGGGGCTTGCTGGCAGGACCTTCTCCATTTGATATTTCCTCACTGAACCTCAATTCACAGACTCTGTTTTAGCAGGTGAGTAATGTCTTTGACTCCAGGAAGATCACAGGGCCAGTGAAAGTTGGGTACATACATAAATGTTTTCAGGATCAGGCACATATAAATTAATTAGAATTACGTATTTAAATAGCTTTGTGGATCTTGGCCTTTGTTCCTGACCTTCATCATCTGAGGCCTGAGTCTGCAGCCTTCATGGAACACAATACCAGACATTCATTTTCTGTTTGTAAGGGTGATGCTGAAGAGGAAAGGGAGAAGGAAGCAAGACACTTTTACAGTTTTGACTGGGCATTTTGATCATGATTTTAGTGGCAAGACATTTAGATTGTTCCTGAAATGTTTCTATTTATGCAAAAATGCTGGAAACTTTATTTCAGGGGAAAAAAAAAAAAAAGGAAAAGTATTTGCCAGAGGAGGTCTGAGCTTTGAAAGGAGATGAGGGTACTCTTTGCATTTCTATGCATTTATTTGCATAAATACACAGAAACTGGGGGGAACACATGGCAACTTTCAGCCTATTTCCAGTCAAGCTGTTAAGTCACTCATGAATCTGCTTTAACTGTAATAAATTTTAACTGTATAGAATTAGCTTTGCATAGACTTCTTCTGTAAAGACTATTCCTGTTCTGTTTGCACAGCACTTAGAACAAAAACATAATAAAAGCAAGAGCACAGGCACACACACAAAATTTATTTTCTGTGCCCAAATCAATGGAAAGTAGAGAAACCACAATAATTCACCCACTTTCATCTCACGGAAAACCCTTTTCTCCACATGTCAGAAGAGTTAAGTCTTGCAAAGAGTCCCTCTCTAACACCTTCCTATGTCTCAATTTAAAATGAGAACTTCAAGGTCAGTGGAAACAGCAACATAAAAGCACCCAATTCTTGCTAAGGCAGCCTGGAATGGTGGGTGGGCCATTTCTCAGGTGAGAAAAGGCAAGCTGCAAAGCAAATACCTGAGGTGACTTCTCCTTGTTTGAGTCTGCTACCCTTAGGGCTGTGTTCTTTTGGCTGGGGATATCTGTTGATCTTACCTCTTAACAGTAATTATGCCAGACAGCTTTTTGGCTTTCAGTTCTGCTCCATAGGTAACATAAATCATACAAATTATTACCACAATGCTAAACTGTAATTACCCACAGACCCTGACATGCTAAAAGGTGTATTAATTTGATAATATAATAAATACGTTACTGCATAAAACTATAATTATTACTTCAAAATTGACACTTATACCAGCTTGACTTTTTTTTTCCCCCAGCAGGCAACTCAATTGTACATTGACCAATACCAGAAATGCTATTTGAATTCAGTGAGACATATTGAGGTGTAATTTGGTAACATGTGGGAGGCCTCTCTTAAAGGAAAATGTCACTAGAGTTAGTTTGGGTTTTAGAAGTTATAATTCCATGAAGCAATAAATTACTCTGTAGTTCAAGAGGAAAAATATATCTGACAAATAGCCCAGGAAATGGGAATAATATCAACATATCTATCAAATAGCCCAGGAAATGGGGACAATATCAACAAAATACCTAAAATGTTACCAATGGGGAAAATAATTCACATAATAACGTAAATAAACACCCTTATTTATGTTGCTTCAAATGCTGCTGGGGAAAAAAAGTGACTGACACTATAGGAGGAAATTCTACTTTTTTTTTTTGCATGGAAAAACTGACAAACACATCTGTGGGAAAGACCGAGGTCCCAATTCTGCAACTGTTTGGGTGTGGACAAGCCCTGGCACAGCTCCCAGGTTTATTTTATTCAGTGACTGCCTAATGTAAAATGCATAAACAAGCCTGGGAACAGAGGTTGTAATCCAGACCTGCTCCTGCTCAGCTCAGCAGCCCAACTGCAGTAACACCAGCTCAGGATCCTGTTTCCCATTTTCTTTATATTTTGTGTCTTCCACGTGGTCAATATAAACTTTTAGGAAGTGAGTCTTATATGTTCAAGCCTTCTTAAACTCAGGATAAAAATGAGCTCACTTCTTGCTCCTGGTTGACCCCTTTAACTGCTGGTGAATGTGAAGGACGCAGCCCTACACACCTCTGCTGGGATGTGTGGGATTAATATTTATACACTGAGTGGTTTCTGTGACAGTTCCTCTTTAAGTTTGTTATTGGGATCTTAAAATGTGTAGTTAAAGGAAATCTTCAAAAGTATTTTTTTCCCAAGTTTTCTTTTTAAAAACCTGAATACTGGTGATTTTTCAAGTTTTCCCCTCATGTTTTATCCCCATTTATACTTTGGCTTGCAGAAGGAGGGGGGGGAAAGTATCAAAGGAGAAGGGAATATCAAGTTTATTTCAAGTTTTTATTTCTGGGTGGTATTGCTATCATTTAACTTTATGTATTTACACTTAGACCAGTTGCCATAGGCATACTCTATATTCAAAGGACAGCTAAAGGCATCTTTGGAAGAGTTAAATCAGAGGATCTTCATTCTGCAGGTGTTTCCATTACAAAAAAAAGTGAGACTGATAATTAACTCAGTAAGCCTCATCCAAAATTTCTAGTTTATTTTCATTGTCAATCTAGAAATAAAGGAAGGGGAAGCATTGCTCAGAAGGAAGAAGTGAAAACTGGAGGAGAAATTAAGAATAAAAATACTAGAATATTAATATAATAAAAGTACTTGAAAACAGCTTTGTCTTTTTTCTGCGGCAAAAGAAATATGTAAATGTGTCTGTTGAAAGACCTTAAAGTGTCTCCCATTTGCATGTTTTTTAGAATACTTGAAAAATAAAATCCAATAAAAATTTATTGAGGGAAGGTTAGTTTGGTATCAGAAACATTTGCCACAGAAGCAGAAAACCTTACTGCAGTACCCTTGACCTCTGTTAAGAATGGATTTTTTTTCTACCTGCTTGCAAGATAAGTATATTTCCAAATGTGATGGATGGTGGGATGATACCTATTTTGAAGAATATTCATACTGATGCTTGAGACCATACAAAGGAGTGAAAAGGCCCTGATTCTCTTTATGTAAATCTTTGTTCAACTTCTGTGTAAATAGTCTTAACAAGGTGAGCTCCTGGGTTGCAGCTAAGGGCCAGTGAAAATGAATGTTGTGCAGCTTTATCATTACCTTTAGTTGTTGCTCCTCCACTGACCAGGTTGAATGATGCAAACAGGTCACTGAAACTGCCTGGCAGACACTCTTCACCTGGCTTAGTGCATGTATTATATAGGGCTTTATTGACATGGTTCTCCTCAAATTCCAGTTTGGAATTTAATGATAGCTTTGGCAGAGCTTCTGGTGACTTTCATCCAGTTGGAACAAAAGGTGAACATGTGTGGGGAGAGCAGGAAGAGAAGATTGCCACAGTATCATCACTATTTTCAATGAAACATGAGCTGAAAAACCACCATTTTGGTGCTGGGATCTGGGTAGAATTATTGGCCAAAACTGGAAAAAACACTGGGGCAAAAGGAAAAAAGTAGTAAAAAAAAATCCATAAAAGTATATGGTAGATTGGTACAGAAGACATGAAACAGGCTGTTGGAAGTTGCCTAACTTGGAAAAAATATTAGGACTAAAACTTGGAGGTTTAAAGGCTGTCTGTGTTAACTTCTTAGATAAGTTCTTAGAGAGCAGCTACTGCATGCTGGAGCCTGGAGAATCCTGGAATCACAGAACCAATTAGGTTGAAAAAACCTTCGAAAAGCCCAATCTTTAACCCAGCATTGCCAAGCCCACAATGTCACCAAGTGTCACATCTACATGTCTTAAACACCTCTGGGGATGGAGACTCAACTGCTTCCCTGGGCACCCTGTTCCAATGCCTGACAACCCTTTTGGAGAAGAAATTATCCTGATTATCCAATATAAACCTCCCCTGGCTCTGCTTGGGGCCAGTTAGTCTTATGGCTTGTTTTTTGGGAGAAGAGCCTGAGCTCAGTGTGTCTACAGCCTCCTGTCAGGCAGTTGTAGAGAGCAAGAAAGTCCCCCCCCCCAAACCTCCTTCTCTCCAGGCTAAATAAGGTGAATTCTAATAAATTTCCAAATTACAGGATACATGAATGTGGCTTTTTGACTGAATTTTTTATTCCTTCTGCTCATAGATAATTTTGGCTTCGGCAGGTTGCTTGCTTGAATTCACATGCCGACAGTAAATATGATGTTACAGAAAGTCTTAAACATATTTACCTGTCTTAGGTTTTTTCCTATGTAAGTGATTATTGCAATAATTTTGATGAATCATGTTGTTTGATAGAAATAACAGCTTACATACACAACTGGAATTTCCTTTTCCTCTTACAGCACTTTGGGGGAAGGAGGGAAGAAAATAAAAAGGTAGATGTGATTACTTAAATCTACCTTTTTAATAATGTGGTAGACAGCAATGATGATGTGATTCATTACTTGCCTATAATGTTAATTATACATTATTAGCTGTTTCACTGTATGATAGCTGGCAATTGGTGATATGATTCATGAAGTGCTATTGTTAAGCCAATCTGAAAATCTGTTTGATTCAGGTTAAAAGAAAGGGCGATAGGTCATAAGAAGTTGAAAAAAAAAAGAGAGAGAGAGAGAGAATAAAGAAAAGACACCGACATAATTTGCGGTTCTATTTTTATATGAACAACAAGGTTTACAGTGAAGAGCTGTTGGATACAGTTTCGGTGAGCAAGGATTTTGCAGAGAGATTAGATCAGTTACAAATTGCTAAATCTGATGACTTAGATAAAAATTTAACCAGAGGCTTTGAAAGAGGTAGAACATGTTTCTGTGGAGAAGTGATTGCCCCGTGTTTCCGAGATAGAGCTAATCAGAGAGGGCCGCACTGGCTGCATCCTCAGTAAAAACTGAGCAGGGGAGAAATTGTTAATTTGAGAATGGAGATGGTTTCCAGGCTGAAAACTGCATTTCACCCTCCAAATGCACCCTATATTTTGGGGAACCCCCAGAAGGCAGTCCTGCAACTGTAATACAACATGTTCCCTTCCAATGTATCTCTATCACATCTGCGTTACCAGCTGAATAAACTAAATAAAACAATTGTTCCCTCCTCCACATTCTTTGTAAGATTCCAAAACCTTTTCCCATTTCCACAGAAAAACCACCAACTTTAACCAACCACTTAAAAACCCCAAAGAAACAGATTTTGCCCAGAGATAGCAAATACTCCCAAGGTTAAACATTCATTCCAGGCTGGTTCATATCTGCACTTTATCTGAGCTAGCAAGAGGAATTGAAGCTTCATCCTTCTTGCTCCAGCAGGCACCAGCTCAGGCAGAATGGACCTCATCCTTTCTCTCATGTAAGTCAAAAGTGAGTTATAGATCTGAGCTTCTGCTTTCCAGTAAAGGCACTGTCCATAAAGGCTCATCTCACAAACAGATTGCAATTCCTAGGAGTAAACACTACCTGGTTAGGAACAATTTGTTAAATAAAGTAATAAATCTGCGACAAAAAAAATTTAAACAATCAAAGTCAAAAAACAATACAAACAAGTATTTTTTTCTTTCATTCATTTTATTACCCCTGTAAGTCTTGGGGGAAAGAGTTAAGATGAATGTTATATCACATTATTCTCAAAAGGATTTATGTCTTCTCTTATCCCAGATAAGGCTCCTAAGGAATGAGATAAATCACACTGACCACACAGTTCTCTCATCCATTTCCTCACATACCCAGCTCTTGTGTGCAGCAACAACCCTTGAAAAAATGTTTTCAGAGAAGGTAAGTGTGGTGTTTCCAGAACTTCAATTGGATTAAAATATAGGACATAGAAATCCTTCATGGAAACTTTTTAAGACTATTTGCTGCTATTAAGGAAATAGTTTTAGAGGACAAAGATAGGACTGGGAGCTAGGAATTCCTGAGTACTGTCTCCAGCACTGTCTTGACTGTCTATTGCCTACATATCACAGTGATTGTGTGATTTATTTATAAAACATAGATTAGATTAACCCAAACAAGATTAAATTAGATAGAACGAGTCACTTAAACTCTCACTGACTATTTCCTCATCTGTAAACCAGTGATATCTGTATTTACCTATTACATGGTGACTTTGAGGATTACTTAATCTCCCTGAAGAATTATCATGATTATCATTAATCTGGAACACACAAAACAAGTCCCGATAAGGAAACAAGCTAGTGAATCAGCTGAAGTGGAGTAAAGGTACCAAAGCAATTCTTCTGCTGATCTGATAGCCAAGCATTCTTGATAAAGGTTTTGGGATGGCTTCATTTCATATTAGGCATCTAAAATATAATGTTCAATAGAAGATAGCTGTCTAAACTCCCTCTGTAGTCCAAATGTGGATGTAGATGGACGTCATGAATTAAATGAGTCAATGTCATAATTCTGGGATGAATCACCTAATGGATTTCTCTTCATTATCTGTAGAGGGAGCCTGGACGATTAGACAAGATATATTTCATATAGCTAATGTTATGTGAGACCAAACTGGAGGGTTTAGTAACTTGCTTGAAGGACTACAGCCACATGACAGCAGAGTAACAATCAGTACCAGGTAACTCCTAAATTCTGATCACCACATTCCTGCATCCTAAAAATTTACCATCCCTTTTGTAATCCACAAGAACTCGTGGTAGTTTTGAGAAATACAAATTTAAAATTTCTGTTAATTAAGGCAAAGTATCAAAATGTTGTCCCATAGTACAACATGGTTAAGTATTTTGTACAAGGACCCCTTCTATCTGGGGGCAGAGAGGGCAGAGTGGAACAGTTTGGAGTAAATTGTGTTTCCTAGCTGATCTGTTCTATTGGGAAGGGGCAGGAGTTGTTCTGGAAGAAGTCACTCCCTTTTGGAGTCTTACACACAAGAGATGATTGAGAACCATTTCTTCCCTCTCGAATTCCTTTTCTGCTCTACAAAGAAGTGCAGGACCTCCTGTAAGATTTTCCACCCCATCTCTTCCCTTCTGAAGACTCATGCCCCATCCCTCTTGTGAGAACAGCTCAGGTTTGTTGTTCCAGAGTTAACAAAAGAGCAGAACATCCTGCCTCTGTCAGAAAGAAAGAAGGAACATCTCCCACAGTGGCTCCTGCTCTAAAAGAGAGGCCAAAGGAGGTAGAAACAAAGGCAGAGGATGTGAGGCTGCCGTGTGGGGCTGAGAGGAGCCTGGTTGCACAGGCTGAGGCAGAGCTGGGCTCAGGTTGGTGTCACAAACCCTGCAGTGAAACCAGAGCCTCAGTAGCTGTGGGCAGTTTGGTTTCACACAAACGCAGAGCTGCAGCAGTGTGGTGGCACAGCTGCATCACCTCCCAGGTCTGCTCAAAAGCAGGAAGGAATTTCTGCTCCAGAGTTCTTTAACAAAGCCTGGCCAGGCAGCTGCTGCCCTGGTGACACGTTTTGTATCTGTGTGTTGGGGCCAGAAGTGAAAAATACCTTCCTAGCAAGGGTAAGGGCTGGAAGAAAACAGTGAATATAAGCAGGTGGGAACAGGCTAAGATTTACCTCCCCTTAGCAAGGCTCAGCTGCAGAAAGGCTTTTAGGTTAGATCTAAAGCTTTTCTGAGTCAAGAGGAAAGCTGCTATTGATGTAAAGCAAAATACGTGGGTGAAGGTTATAGGAATGTTCCTTATGAAAAAAAGAACCATCATTCAAAAGCCTACATACATATATATATATATATATATTTAGGCAGTGAGAAGCTCTTTAAAAGCCAGTGTTTCTTCTTAAGAACAATGGTCAAAAGAGCAATAGGATTGAGCAGACTTTTAGAAGTTTTTGAAGTCAAAACAAGGCTAGCCTTTAATTTGTTATAATCATAGAATAGGGGAGAAAAAAATCTTTCTAAGCCTAAACTATCTCTTTGTTTTTCTTAGGAAAAGGAAAACTATTTCAGATAAAATAGAAACCACCCTGAAAAGCCATCTGGAATTTGAAATTAATGCAGACTACCTGTGAGTAAGATGTGCAAGGAAGGGTCTGCTTTCAGTCGTGTCTTGTACTGAACTAAGAATGCTGTCAGCACTTAATGATGTTAGTAGTAATAGTTCTTCTCACACACCTTTTCACTTCTTGGTGTTGGCTGGGACTGGAAACAGCAGAGCCTTTCCAAATGGAAACAGAGAGCACTAAAAATTACATTTTAAAAACAAAAACAAAAGAAAACCAAACAAACTGAAGCTATGCTGAAGTTTTCAGTCCTTCAGTCCAACTTTGAAAACTCATTAGTGGTAGATAATTCAGATAAGGTATGAATCCAGATGTTACTGTGTTTATCTACAGCAAAACCAGGTTCAAAATTGTACTGAAAAAAAATGGCTAGGCTCCTAAATCTGAAATTAAACATGTAAGAAAATGCCTTGATGGGTAAGAGCATGAAGACATGCAGCTTTTCTTGACCTTAATGAGATGTTCAAGGCACTTAACACTTTTGAAAATCAGGCCACAATTCAGCAAAGCATTTCAACATGTGTTTAACATTAAACACATATTTAATCAGATTAAAGCATATACTTAAGCACATTCCTGAACCAGGATCAATTTAAACATGTGCTTATGATCTTTGCTAAATAAGGTTCTCACTTAAGTTTCTATATAAGGTTTTGAGAGCCTAAATTTAGTTTTTTGATGGTATGAAAACTTCAGTCTGTTTTGTATGAAATAAAAAATTAAGTGAAGGAGAAAATTTTTAATGCCCCCATTTGTTTTGCTAATCATGTTTATCAGTGCTTGACAGACACCAGGTAAGAAAAAAATTGAGTCATTAAGGAGAAGTAAAATATATACTGTAGGAAAATGTGGATTTTCCACATGTAATCAGATTTTGACCCCTTAAAAGTATTTCATATCAGATATATTTTCACCCAATATTATCCAAAATTAGAGATCAAAATTAATTTTCACTGTGTTTTCTCTAATGTTATCCATACTCTGTCTATTGCTAATATTGGCGTGAGGAACAAAAGAATTATTTCTCTCTTAATTTAATTTCTTTTCTGTTTTCCTTTAACTTCTCTTTTCCTTTACATATTTTTCCTTGCTCTTGTAGCAGAGCAAGCCACATTCCATCCCTTTCTGTTAACACCCCTGCATACATTTGAGTTTCCATCAACCGCCTGTCAGCCTACCTAGTTGTGCAATTGGTTGTGTTAAGACAAAAGCAGCGTTGATGGCCACAATTTTGATTAGGGCAGGAGTGACTCACTGGGACAGCAGCAATCCAGAGCGTGTCCATGCACACGTTTGCACGGGTGCAAGGCAGCCAAGGCAGCACACAGACACACAAATAAGATTGAGCAAGAAGGGTGAATTTGAAGTTTGATAGCAGTTAGACACTCATCATTCAAGCTGGATGGTGGCCAACCCTGCTCCATCCGTCCTCTCTGGCATTCCTGCAGGGTAGAGGACTGCGGACCAAGCTGTGGTATAGTCCTCTCCTAAATATATTCCCTTTTTCTCCCATTCTCATTGGAAATATGTCAAGACCTGACTTGATATGGGGCTCTGAGCAAGCTGGTCTAGTGGAAGGTGTCCCTGCCCATGGCACAAGGGCTGGAACACAATGATCTTGAAGGTTCCTTGCAAACCAAAACTACTTCATGACATTATGATTTAACACATGCAACATTTCACCCTGTTTTAAATAGGGTGGTATTTGCAGGTAGGTTATCTCTGGATTAAAATTAAGGTTTTTGGAGAGGGCGTGCTCAGGGTCAAGTGCACAGCAGGATCTGCTTAATCATTTGCAAGCAGTAAATTCATTTTCTAGCTTATGCCATGATAACTTGTGTTCAAATTCATGGCCTTGCTTAAACTTGAGCAAGTCCCTATGTGGACACACTAATTTCAGTTTTAGAGTGGCTTATCTCAGTTTATCATAAACTTGTTCTGAATCATCTTATGGCAAACTGGAATAAGCTTAATTTAAAATTAAAATAAAAGGATTAGGATAAATGAAATTGGTGTAAAATCACACCTTTATTTAAGCCAATAACTCTGTATGCAGATTAAAACCTAGGACTTGTGTTTATTCAAAAGTGAGTGTTAAAGAAAATAGAAGAATACAATGAATAGGGTAAATATTTCCAAACCCTGTTGAGAGAATATTAGAACAACAAAGAGTTAAAAATAATGCAATTTGAAAAGAACTATTCTAAAATTGCCTAATCTCCTTGGTTCAGAGCCTCTCCCATTCAGCCACATTAGACAGCAAGACCCTGCAGGCACTTAATAATACTTTTATATAGTAGCACTTTACATTTTCTGTGCTGTAAAAGCATTAACTAATTAATCTTCACAACAACTATCTGAGCTTGAGAAGTGAGGACTAATATCCCTTCCCTAAAGATAGAGAAGATAAAATACCAGGCATGTCAAGGGCTCCTGTTCCTGACTATTGTGTGTTTTGTTTTGCAAGTGAGAAGGCCTCTGACACCAAATCTGATGGGATAAAGTTGGATATCCAGAGCTGGATTCTCCGTCCCTGCCTTCCTCCCTCCCCTATGACAGGCTGCTGTTGAAAATTTGGATTCAGGAGATATATTTTTCAGACTCCAAGCCAGGAAGGCCCTTAAGCATATGCTTAACATGGATCCCAAATAACATGGGAAAGCCAATGTTCTCCTGTGAAAAAATATCAGAGTGTGTGTATCTCCGTGCTTTGGTGGCTTAAGTCCAGAGTCATGGATTTCTAAAGAAGCTTAAGTGCCTAAGTCCCACTGGGTAGATGAAGAGTCAAAATCCCAAACTCTTGGGCCTTGATTTCCAGAGCTTGATTAGAAACTCAGAAGATCCTGTTTCACATTTTAGTTTCAGAATTTGAATCCTGTGAACTCACATGGGGAATGAGGCCTTCACAAAAGGCCCTAACCTCCTTGAAAGGTCAGGCCCTCAAAGGCAATGAAGATATTCTTAACCACCTTGAGATATTCTGTCTTAAACCATTCTCTGGCTCAAAATTAGGAACTCAGCCTAAGCCACACAGTCTCATAAATATAGAATCATAGAATCACTAAGCAAGATCATCAGGTCCAATCTTCTCTTGGAAGACATATGCAGTTGCATAAAATGGTGAATTTTCTCAAATGAGTGGGTGACATTTCTTTTTTTCTTCACACAAATATTTCCCTAAGCTCCTTGGGAGGGCACAACTATTTGTGTGTTTGTGTTTCACTGGAGGAAATGGGATATTCTCACCACAAGACTGCATTTGTCTCAAAATTCAACAGCGGATTTTTCATAACTGCTCCTTCCTGAAGGGACTGGATGGAGCTCTGAGCAAACTGCTCTGGGTACAAGTGTCCCTGCCCAATGCAAAGGGAACAAGATGGTTTTTAGGGTCACCTCCAACCCAAACCATTCTATGATTCTGTTCTATGATTCTATGATTCCATTAGCTCAGCTTCACAACTAAGCATATTGAATCCCACAGATTTTGTGATGGATACACCTTAGAGTCTTAGAATGGTTTGTGTTGGTTTGTGTTGTGTTGTTTGTGTTGTGTTGGTTTGTGTTGTGTTTCTTAACTGTAAAGGCTCTTTGGATAGCTAGTTTAGATTAAATATCCAAATTTAAGATAGCTTAAATTAGATCAGGCAAATGTGGGTGTGGGTTGTATGCTATTCTGTCTTACAGGAGGCTGAAAAATCATTCCTGACAAACTTACATGATGGTTTCTAGTGATGGTAAATGGTAATGTGGTTAATGTCAGCTGGAGCAGGACTGACTTGAAGCCTTTCTCTCCTTGGAAACAGGAACATTCCTCAGCCTCAGTTTAATCCTAGTGCACTATTCCAGTTATTGCTCTGTGAATTTCCCCCTCAGTATTTATTTTAAAGCATAACTTAGATAAAAAATCCTCCTTTTTTTACCATTAGTTGAATACAATAGGAGAACCTTGTCCAGCAAAGCAAAGGTGGCTGCAAGGAGAGCTCTGATCACGTTCTAGCATGCTAAGTTGAGATTTTGGCTGGCACTAACCAGCATTGCAACATTTATTAATTCATTACTTGGGAAATTGTCTCACCCAATTTCTTCAGGCTGCACCTCACTCATTGCTACACGTTTGGAGAATAAGTTAAAGATGCCTCATGTTATTTCAAAGTCTTAGTCATTGTTGTTTGGGTGTGGGCACTCCTTAACCTGGGCTTCAGAAATTGAAAATAAATGAGAGGTGGAGGTACAGAAACTATTCTCATCAAAACCAGAGGGAAATGAAGAAGCAGAAAGATGAACCCTCAAGTAATAAAAAAAAGGAAAAAAAAGCTGTCTCCTTAATTCAAAAGGTATAAAGGAATCTATGTTGGATACTGGAAATCCTGCATAAGTGATATTCTGGGATACCACTCCCAGAATATTCTATGTTACTGAAATATAGACCAGTACAGTGCATGTGTTATCTAACGAACATCATATCAGATAATTTGATATGCATCAGTATTTTGGCATTCTTTTCAATGTATAAAAATGCCAATGGAAAATAAATAGGTAGTTATTTAGGCAGACTAGGCCTTCAAATTGATGCAGACAATTTCATTTATCTGATGTTTTTCTGGTGTGAATCCTTTTACCAGAGTCCTACAGATTTGGGAATATTTTATCAAAGCAACTACTTCTTTCTGAATGTCTGCAAGTATTTTTAGGGTTCACAGTCAAGACTCACAAATGGCAAAATCTTAACTTATGACAGATAAAGGGGAAAATCTTCCCCGTGAGGGTGTTGAGCCACTGGCACCTGTTGCCCAGAGTAGCTGTTAATGTGAACATGAAAAAAGTGCCACATGAAGAGATATGAACAAGATCCACTGAAATAGTTTCAAATCCTAACCCCTCAGATGTTAAGTTCAAGTCTTCCCTTGTCCGTTCCCTGGGTTTTAAACTTCAGAAAACTCAGATTCATCATTGTTATCACAATTATGAGATTGAGTATAAAAATAACCAAGGAAAACTTAATGGTTTGTATTACGCAGAATATCAGTATAACATCTTGTTCTCAGTTCCATGTTATCTTTAATGTTTAATGAACCTTTAGGGATTTTTTAATGTGATTTTGCAGTATCAATAAGGTTTTGGGAGTCTGCTAGCAAACTAAATCGACCTTGTGCAGTATTCTAAAAGCAAAAATAACCTTAACAGGTTAAAACATAAGAATAACTAAACTGGCTTTCTTTAGACAAACAATGGAGTATGTAAATTGCAAATCTAGACTTAGTCTAAGCTAGTTCATATTAAAAATAAATTGAAAAACATTGCAGACATTGTTAATTTAGCATGAAGGCAAAAACATTGCTGAAAGATTACTGTAATGGAGTATAGTTAATTCCATTCAATTCTTTTTCATGGTTCTTAAGGATAGGTCAGAATAAATATTAAATCCACAGGAGATTTATTGCTTCCTTGGAAAATCAATATGCCGTGAATCAACATTAACATGAACTTTGGACATTCTCTGTGTTTTCTTTCCTGGGAAATTTTTGGTAAGCCTGGCTGAATCCATAGATATTCTCACCACGACTCATGAAAAACTGTGTGCAGCATCATGCCAGCTAACTGTGATTAATACATGGATTTAGCTGGGTTTGAGGCTGGTGAGACCTGAGAACATTCTTAAGGAAGGTGGAGAATCGAGAGCTAAGCCTTGAACGCAACTGAGCTTGGTTAAAACTTACTTGAAGTCACGGTCGACATTGTGCAAGTGACTCAGACTTCACCAACATGTTAAACACAGCCAGCATTTGTAATGGATACTGCCCCACCTGCCCAGCCTTTGCTAATATGGCACATAATTATATGTCATCAATATTACCAGCCTCCTTTTCTGGTATCGCCCTTTCCATCTACTCTTTCTGTCTGTTGCCATCACTGATTAAAATTTTGCTTAGCTGCTGTTGGAATGTAGGTTGGGTAGGCGTTCAACTCCCCAGCACTTCATACAAGGTTGGCATACCCTGGCAACCTGTTTGGGCCAAAAGTCAGGAATCTGGGCCACTATTTCTTATTGAGTGTGGCCTGCATAACTGAAGTGTACTAAAGTTTGATTTTGGTTTTTTTTTGGTTGTTGAGATTTTTTGTCCTGCAAAATCTTCTGTCAGAGGTCACTTCAGCACGAGGCTGGTTTTATTCAACTTTATATTCAGACACCTGAATTTAGAGGTATAATTACACAAATACAGACTTCCCTCAGTTGCCCACACAGATATTTAGTGCCACTTGAGAAACCATGACATATCTGATATGCTTGTAGACCTTACATATTTTACTTGGGATTTATAAGAAACCCTCAGGCTCTCTCTGACCCTTTCTAGTACCCTAGGGTATGAGAAATGCCAGAAAGAGCCCATGGCTAGGAAGGTGGACCACACATATTTGGTCAGTTGAATCTTCCTCATATGAACAAAAATAGGAGTTTAACTACCAGCTGATACAGCCACCTGCATGGAGACACTTAATTTGGGTAAGGGAGTCTGGAGTCAGGATATTCTTCACCTGGACTGGTTTCTGTTACTTAAATAGAAAGGTCACACTGAAACTTTCCTACCCCTCTGCCTTCCCCATCTTTTCCTAGTAAATACAGCCTCCATCCCTGGTCCTACACCACAAAGCTGATGTAGCCCACAGGTTTTTTGATCATGCTGCAGGTGAGAGTTCTGCAAATTGTCTCCAGTGGGAAGAGGTTGGATCTTTGATTCTTGTTATCAGAGATAATGCACTGCATGCCTGATGAAATTCCTGAAATAATCTCGCTGTTGTATCTTGTTATACAGAAATGAATCATGTTTGGGAACAGATTTACTCACAGGTGAAGCGAATGAGGAGGAAAGGTGAACTGTGAGATATTTAGTGCTTCTAAGTGACATGTCTTACTCCACCACCAAGACATTTGCTAGCACTCATGTTCCTAATCCAGTGCAGCACCAAACTTTCAGTTGCCCTCACACAGCTACAGAAAACGAGGGGAAAACCTTATATAACAAATGCAAAGGATCTGTCAGGGGAGATGGATTTTCTACCTTGGTCCCCCACCTGAAAGCTTGGCCATCTTTTTCTACCTCCTTTTTTTATATGTTTTACTTTTTGATTGTGAAACTTGTCAAACTCATTCAGGGTTAACAAACTGATTATGAAACAGGTATTGGCTTGAATGGGAACTAAATAGAAACAGTTTCTATCTAAACTGCAATGGAATTGAAAAATATTTTGCTAAACCCTCTGGGACAGGGTTTACCTCTTACCACTGAAATAAAAAGTCATACAGCAATTGGCCTTCAAGGTGTGTCCATATTGCAAGTAATGGTAAAAATAATAAATACAATGATGCTGATGTTGTTGACAATATAATAATGATAATAGAAGATACGATTGTATTAATTGAGGAGACCTTCTGCCTGAAAGTACACAGCATGACATTCCAGTATAATTTTTATTTTTTTAATATAATTCAACATTTTTATAATTACTAATGGCTTTTTGGCTATCCATCAGCACATGGTGGGTGGAAATAACTTGAGGTGTAACTAATGAAGCTAGTTGTTCTTTTTTTTTTCTTTTATTTTCTTTTTTTCCTTGCTGAATTTCTTGATGTGTATTCTTTTCCACACAGATGGCACCTTTGGCAACAGCCTACCTGGCAGGATTTCAGGGCACCATTAATCTATCAAAGCAATGCTAATGAAGTTGGACTCTTAACAGTTTACTCACCATCTGCTTCTAACCGTCATCCTTCCCTGTGCTGTCCCTAATGCTCCTCTCGTGGAGGATGGGAGCTCTGAACAGCACTGATTCATGTGTTTTACTGGTACAGCTACTGCCTTCATGCTTTTGCTGAGAAACTGTGTTAAAAAGTCAAAGCCACAGTTTTAGAAAAAATTCGCAGAAGCCAAAGGTGAAGTTTTAGACCCTCAAATTTTGCCTGACCCTGTAGACACCTGGGTTTCCTTAAGTTTCTGTCTTTCCTTTAGACTAGATTACCGAAAAAAAGTTATTAAATTTAGACTAACATAGAATACCATAGTTTGTTATTAACATGAATATTGCTGAAAAAAAATATTTTGGGCTTATTTGTTTAAAACACCTACCTATTTTTTCCAGTGATATTACTTGGTCTATATAAAGCCACTGACTGTCCACAAACCTCACCTCACTTTATATTTCCAGACCATAAGAGTTACCACAGCGACCATTCTTCCAGTAAAACCCTCTTCTGCAATAGGCTCATGTTGCCAAGGTGTTCCACACCTATTCCCATTCCACTATGGACTGGATTTGCAAACTAGGTGGTTTCCCTGCCTATCTGGCTCGCAGGACCTAAGCCAGAAACATTCTCAGAGCACAGAGAAACTCGTCCAAGAAAAGGAGATTTATAACTCTCATGCTGACTCCTTTATATTCAAAAGTCTCATGGCTTCACCTGGAACAGGCCAGTGCCAGGTGCAAGTTTCTCTTTCTCCTGAGGGGTTTTGAAATGACATCTCTATTTCTCTACCTCCCAGGAGAATACCCTAACCACCAAGAGATAGTCCAGGAGATTGTGGGTCTCACAATCTCTTCCAGTAAATCTGTTCCACTTTAATTAAATATTCCTTCTGCTTTTGGAAGAGATAATAACACCAGACTCAGGCAGAATGGGAAAACTTGGATTTCTAATCCCACGTCTAACAGATATGCTCAGCATGATGCTCTGGGTTTGTTAAACTAATTTTAGGAGTCATATACCTCATTCCATGAGTTTGCCCAGACTCCCTTTGAAGATTCATATCCAGCAAGCAGCCAAAATCAGACATTGCAGCAATGAGCAAAGTTCTAGTCTTTCTGCACCTCTAGTGGCTAATACATCACTACCTGAATTATTTGCTTTTCATTTGAAAAGGGAAATAATAACAACAACTCCCCAATTTCGTAATTGTAGACACACAGTGAGTTAATAACAGCAATTGCTGCAAACACATGGGCTGAGCAACTTAGGGCAGTGAGTAAAGCCATCAATTATAACTGCTGAAACATTTATAAGACTAGCCAATGACAGTGACATTACAATTTACGTGATTATCAATAAAATTATGAGGAAAAGGTGGAATTCTGAACCGAATTTACTATCACCATCAAAATAGAGGAAGACAAGGGCTTGGCCATGAAGACTAGAATAGTCTGAGGTACCAAAAAATGCTTATAATGAAAAATAGACCAGGAAAAAAAAGAAGATAAACAAACAAGAGGGATGTGATAGAGATCATGAAATTGGTTGTTCGCAATTACCCCGTTTCATAATACAAGAATAATGAAGCATCCTATGGAATGGGATGGCAAGACATGGAGAGAGGATAAAGGGGAAGACATTTTTTCACAATAGATAATTGACCTGTGGAACTGATTGCCACATGATAGCTGCAAGTCCAAGAGCTTAGCAGGTTTTAAAAAGGATTAAACATGTATAGGGATAATTAGTTCATCCATTATTAAACAAGATAAGTTTTATTAGTCACTAGTTATATTAAACAAGATAAAGACCTTGTAGGAAACTTTAATTCTTACCCAGTGAGAAATTCCTGAATATCAACTTCCAACAGAATTTTTAGAAAAATAAATATTTTTCTACCCTATTTCCTGGGAAATTTTGAATTTTAGTTTCACAAAAGCCAGCATGCCTCTGCCTAATATCATTAACAAATAATGTGATTTCATCTTTTCTTGAAAATGGATTAGCACTGACATGTCCTGGCTAATAATTGGTATCTGCAGTGAAGTAACTCCTGTAAGATTAAATAGATATCAATGTTTTTCTGTAGAAAAACAAGGAGAGTTCAAATATCTTTTCAAAGTGTTCTCAACTGAGATTAATTTTAGTTTCTAGAAGGCATTTCTACCCAAAGAAAATCACATCCTATATACTTTTAGGGTAATTGAATACCTTGCATTCTAGGGTGACAGTGCTCACCTGAGGACTCCACCTACGTGCAATGAACCACTTTTCTTTGTCACTCTGAAAATATTCCATTTTCTTGGCTCAGGTTCTATCATATCCTGGAATTTACCAGAAGCATCCTGCAGGAAGGTATTCCTCCTTAGCATTCCAGTCAGTGGAGAGAGTGGCTACATCCAGATGTGTTCCAAGAATCATGGGACCACACAGACACTTAGGCTAGAGGGGACCTTTGGAGGTCATCAAGTCACAGCAGAGCTTACAGTGAAATTGGACCAGGCTTTGAAGGGATTTTTAACTTCTAAATCATTCCATGGAAGTGGGTATCTCCCTATGGAAAACTCTGGTAACAACAGAAGGAACCCAGAAGAGGCCTAAATGAGAAGCTCAATGTAATTGGGTAAATCCAGGCCATTCTCAGATTTTCTCTCTCTCCCATATGTCACATCCTTTCCACACTCCTTGCTCATTTGTCCAAATTTGTCATTAACCCCTAAATGGGCATTTTCTAATAGTTACAGCAAAAGAAGGGCTATGTCCTGAAATGACTGCTCTGTTCCTTTCTGGCTGTATTCCCTGATACCTTTACAAATAGATTTCAGCTCATTCCTGAAGTACATCCTGTCCCTTGTACTTCTTTTCTCTCTCCCTCTTACTCACCTGATCATATTTCCCTCCCTTTATCTTACACAGTCTATTGCTCATAACTGGGGCTAAAACAACCTGTACCAAAGAATGTTCCTTTTAAAAGTAAGCTATAATTGAGGAACCATATTTTCTTTGCTGCTTTTCCTACTAAACTAATACCTTTGCCCACAATTTTTCACCTTGGTAATACCTTGCTTAGAGCTCTGTGTTGAAGGGTTAGGTCAGTACTCTGCTTAAATCTAACACAGGTATCCCAACACTCTGCCTGCAACTAAAGTGGAGACATACCTTACACACAGCTCTTGATGGCAATCTTGTCAACCATTAATGTAAAAGAAACCAGAATCCCGTTCCAAGAATTCATGAGATTGACATCAAATTGTTTCCTTCATTTGGCTTTTGATTATTGTGCCCTTAGGGTTATTCAGGTACAGGCACATCATCAAACTTCATTTCATTTGTCCTGTGTTAATAATTTTTTTATGGCAGTCAAGTATGCCACGGATTATTGGAGCACTGCATGTTTTTGAATGTATTTATCTTCACATCACTTTTATGAGGAAATCAAGTACACTCATTGCCCTTTCACAGATTAGGAACTAAAGTACAGAAAGGAAAAAACAACTTGCTGAACAATTGTGTCCGTGGCAGAGCAAGGACTCCAAAAACCAAACCCAGCCTTCACTTCAGGGATTCATTTCTACTGTACTGAAATTCGAGATAATTTCATAATCACATGCTTCCAGGAGCTGAGACAAAGAACTAACTATAATAAAAAAAATCCCCTGAAAATCTAAGAAATTAGGTTTCTGTAGGTGTCTATAGAAAACTATAGACTGGGACACTTCAATTCTCTTTTTGGTCCAATTCAGTATTTCCTTTTACGAACCAAATGCTCCACATGTGCTCCCAAGACACCAACAAGAAAAGGCAGATGTTGCTCTAAAAAATGGCTACATACCTCAAAGTGCCACCTTTCCCCCAAATCTTAGTCTGACAGCTCATTTTCAGATAGAAGTACCTCTTGTTCATCCTTATTTCTTTATCCCAAACAACCTCAACACCCACCCCATTCCTAGTGCTCATTTTCCCATTACATTTCTTTTCTTTATCCCCCTCCCTGCCCCATAAAAATTTCTGTTGTACTTGTAAGGTTTTGTTTTTAAACTCACACTGCTGTGGGTTATTCCCACAAGCTCTGGAAAAATCATTCCTACATTACAGGATGTGTGAACAAACTGGCCAGGTTACAGAGCAGCAGCTCGTGGTTAAGTCACAATGTGTTCCCAAAACACCTGCTAGAGCTCTCCAAAACATTTCACTTGCAACAACATGCTGCAACACACAGACACCTTTCCAGAAACATGTTCACCTGGGAACATCCTGCTGCTGCTGTGGCTCTCTCTGCAATGCTAAACTTTATCTCTGAATGTTTCCACAATGATGTACAATACTAAAAAAAAAAAAAAAAAAAAAAAAAAAACAAACTAAAAAGGCTGGATTCTGTTATTTAGTTTTAATTTATTTTTTACTATAGATGGACTGTGGATAGGTGGGTTAATCTGGAGATATCTCCAGGCAGTTGGTAATACCAATTTAACATGTCTCTGTCTGCATTTTATCTCAGCTGAGATGCTAAATTAAACATGCATTTAAAAATAATGGCATCTGAACAGGGTGTCTCATTCGATTTCAGCCGGCTGCAGTATTTTGTTATGTTTGCATGTTACTCTGTAAATGTTTGTGTTCCTTATCCTGATTACAGATGCAATTTTACAGCCTGTTTATTGATTTTAAAACTTTAGAATACCATTGACATCAGCCATAAGGAACCTCATTTGTCTGGCAAGAGATTGCAGAAGGAATTTTAGACCTGACTAATTTGGTCTTGTGTCGCTTTTCCACTTGAACTTGTAATAGGAAGGCTGGATATTCATTGTATTCTTTGTATTTGTAAAAAGCCAATGCATCACACTGGTGTATTTAAACACATGCAAGATTTTTTTCCTTTCTTATTCATTTTAGTTATCTTGTATAAACAGTTTGAAATAAATAAGTGTACACATGAAAATAGATAAGAATTCACAAGGTTCTGTTAAAGAAACACACACAGCTCAATATGTATTTCTCCCTGTAAATAACAAGTCTAAATAATAGTGCATTTCTGATATTCAGTCATAACTACGGGAGTTAAGTCACTTTAAATTTTGCCTGAGAAAAGGGTTCATGATCTGACCCAAGAATTAGCATAATATTTAGCACTAACAGCACAGAAAAAAAAAAAAAAAAAAGAAAAAAAACAGACTTCTTCAAGGACACCTCTCAGGCTGGAGTCTAAGCCAAAAATAACAACTGATTTCGACTTCACAGTAATCCTGTGGACTAAGAATCATCCCCCTTTACAGAGAAGAAAGACAATACCCCACAGTTAAAAACTCCCTTGCCCAACACCTACAAATGCATTGTTACCATTGAATGAATGAATAGTTCACAAATTCTTTGCAGAAGCCACAAAAGCAGCAAACAGCACATCATGCTCAGGGATATTGGTCCCATGTTAAATTGTCATTGCAGGGTATTTGGTACAATAAATGACAAATAAATATTTATCTGGAAAACTTTTATGTGGTTTTAAGCACAATATTCTCCAAACCACAGCCTGGACTGCAATACTATTATAGGTAAATTGAATTGGAAATTCATGAGGTCAGAGAGTGCTGTGAGGTGCAAGATCTCTTGGCTACCTAATGCTAGACAAGTTCTCCTGTGGCTGAATACCTCTTTCTTCTTAGTTCAGTGCTTATGCCCTGGAAATCCCATCACTGGAAAAAATATAAGGGATTAGACCTATTTCCAAATTTTCCTAGACAAAACTGACTGGTTTTTAAAGATTTCATACTCACCCTAGACAAGCTGGCTGATTGACTTGTCCAATGCCATGAAAAAAAAAATCATTTCAAGAATGAACATTATTAAATGATAGACAATATTTTCAGTTACCATTACCTAGAAATGTTTAAAATTTTTATATTAAAACTGACTGATATGTCAGTCATTATGAAGAGAAACAAAAGTTTTCTAAGGAGAAGAAAACAAGGGAGATTAAAATTATTTCAGAAGCTGCATTTGTTGTAGAAATTACTGTAAAATTTTTTAAAAATCCCCTTTTATCTGAGAGCAATCATAACTTATGCAATATTGTTCCAGAATTCAGTCTGAAATAGAATGGTATTTCTAAGAAAAATGAAAATTTCCTCTATTACTCTGTAAACTGAGTGTGTTTTCTTTGATTATAGCAAAGAGGTAGGATTATATCTTAGCATGGTCTTAAAAAACTGAAAATCACTCTGTTGAGCAGCAATCCAAAGTGCCTACTTTTCAAAGATGAGATAACCCACACTTTGGCCATTTTAGGACATGTTTTGAAAATCATCTTATCTGACGAAATCCATACCTAGTGAGCCTTCCATAGAATGCAGCCTTTTAGTTCCATAAAGTCCAGTTGGAGACCAAAAAGGCTGAAGTTGTCAGCTCTGTGCAGAGAGAGCTCACAGATTGAAGAGTCTCTCCAATACCCAAGTGTGCAACCTGATATAGCAGCAAACACAGCACTGTACATTGATATTCTGTTGCCTTCTTAATTGGCAGCTTTAAAAAAGGTTATAATGTGAAAACTAAGGGGTAGTTGAAAGCAAATATTCTCATTTTGTCAACAATTTCTGTATCTGGAGAGATTCATGTATCAACTTCACCTTGAGCAAAGAAGATCCTTTTGAGTAGTTTCAGAAATCATCAGACTCTAAGCAAGGGTCTACCAAATAAAACAGGAAAAATTACTTAGAAGCAAAGGGCAGAGTGACACAGAGAGTGATGGGAAAGAATAAAATGATAAATAGTGGGGAGAAGCATATCCTAGTGCTGAGCACTAAGGCTAAACTCTTGCATAAAGCACTGAGCAGAGTAGAGCAGCAAGCAGAGGAATCCTCCATAATCTGGAGTATTTCTATGAGCCTAGAAAAAGGTCTACACCAGCAGAAAGATGAAAAATTTGTGTCAAGGTGACATGTGGTCAAAAACAGATAAAAGTCAAAAGGGATCCAATGGCTGTGGAGTCTTCATCTTTGGAGGGAGTCAAAACCCGACTGGACACGGCCTGCTCTGAACATGAAGTTGGATGGAAAATTTCCAGAGGTTCTCTCCAACCTCAACCACCTTGGACTTCTGTGACTGACCTGATGACTCAACATGTTTTACTTTTGTTTTATCTGCCATAAAGGCCAATCTCTCCACACTGAAGACCTGCATTCCCTTTGGGCAGGAATCTCCATCTTACTTTAATTGTGTGGCCAGGAGGGATGAAGCTCCTTTAAAAGTGCAGTGACCCTGGCAATACTTAGGTAGAAGCACATTTTTCATGAATATGGGCTCTGGAATTAGACCAAGATATTCTAGAGGCAGGCTTGGCTTCATTCTGCCCTGCAAATGGTATAAGTGACACCAGTAGATAAGTATCAGACCTGGCATATTTTCAAACTGATAGTGATAATAAGAATGTAGTATAACCCAAACCTCCTGGTATAACTTCAGTGAAATCAATGAGATTTATAATACAGACACAATCCTGTGAGGAGGAGTCTCAAATCTGAAATATGACAACATTCCTGACATCAGGAATCAAAAGAAATGGGTCCCTTTTCCCACAGCTTCATAGGCAGAGCATCCCCATCAGAATCACAGAGGATGTTTCACTGAAGATGATGTTGGACACCACCCACCAAAATGCTCATTCATGTTCTATAATCATGGCTCAGATTTCAAATGAGACACAAAATAATGTTGCTGTCACCATGTGTTTGCTGTCATGGCATTCAAACATCAGATCCTTTCAAAAAGGAGATACTGCTACATTCCACATGATGGCAGGAGATCTGTTTTTCTTACTGCAAAACCAGAGCTTGCAGTTTAAGATTGTCCTATTAAACATAGCAAGATAAGCAATCTCCCATATTCTCCAAGCTGTTTTATAATAATGTGTTCTCAAGACATACTCAAAAGGGACAATTCTACTTTGTATATTAAAAAAAACAACAACAACAAAACAAACATGCTGAAATAGTTTTGGAAAGTTTACCTAAATGATTAAATAAGTGCTTTGTAAAATAATACATAAAAGTCAACTGGTATTTCCGGGCAAATTTACAATGCTTACCTTGTTTTTGTTGTTGTACATAATTAGATTAACTCAATATAGGATTTTCTATATATTGTTCTTTATGCTGTCCTTGTTTTTGTTAAGAAAGAGGAATTTTCAGGAGCAATTTAGTAAAAATGATTTTAGATTTTTTTAATAGAAGAATTTTTTTCTGCTTTTTTTTTAAACTGAAGAAATGCTGGAAACACTAGGATTGCTTTTTCCTGGAAGTAGATGGGCTTTAGTATGACTTCTCTGGAGTGCTTTTGGAGCCCTTTGTTTAAAACACTGAACATGTTGTACCTTTGTTACAAATATATAACAAAGATGCTCAAGTGTTTAGTAGGCAGTGGAATGCCAAGAAATATTCTTTAAAACATTAATTTCAAGTACTTATCCTTAACTTTCTCAAGTTAGATTATGTCATTATTATTTTTTATTCTCTATCAGCCATCTCCTGTTTACACATATGAAAAATAAGGACAAAATCAAAACCAGAATTTTATATTTAACAGCACGCTTCATTTTTTGCTTATATATTGCAACCTACAAAGCAGGAAAAAAACCTCACATGATTTCTTGTTTTTCTCTCATATGCAGCTCATCTTTGAGCAATATATATGAATCATTAAATAATTATGCAAGAGTATGTGCTAAAAAAGTGCACCAAGTTCATCCTGTGTTTTTCTCTGCCAGGGAATGCCCAATTATTTTGGCACATTGCTCTTTATTAACTTGATTTTAGGGCCAGAAAACAATCATAATATCTTGATATCACTTCCTGCTCCCATTACCTGTATTGTGTTTTTACAAGACTTTGTTTATGGTAATTCCATATTTTTAATGTGGGAAATCAATTTTCGTGCACTTTTTTTTTTTTTTTTTTTTGCTTCAAATACCAGCCCCATACGTGGCTGAGCTGAAGCTGCGGGCGCAGCAGAAGCAGTGGTGGTTCCACAGCTCCTCCTGACACAATGAGGGGGAGGAGCAAGTTTTCAGCGAGTTTCCAGGTGAAACACCCAGAAATATCAGTGTCAGCAGCAGTTTGGACAGGGTGGCATCTCCCCAGCAGGCAGAGGAAGCCAGGAGACAGAGCCCAGCCTGGGATCTCTGTGTTGGTCAGCAGCTGCACAGTGGTCACTCCTTCCCTCTGCTATCCCCAGCTTTTAGGCTATGGAAATGTATAGAGTTCTGGGGATTATTTGGTGCTTGGGAAAACATAGAGCCAATATTCTTAAAATTTACCTTTAATGACTCTAAACCTATCCTCTCAAATCCAACAAAAGAGGAGATATTCCCCTTTGGTTTTATAACTCAGCCAGCAGAGAGTGAAGCACGCTGCTTAAAGTATAAGTCTATCAAAGGCTGGCACCTCCTTGCTTAATAAACCTTTCTCTTTGTGTATTTGACTCATATTTGATCATTTTAACTGCATTTGAGTACTGTTAGCTCTGGGGAGACAACTCAGCTTTTGGCTCAGAGATCAGGAACGGAACTGTAGGATAATTTTCAATTATAATATCTCTCGTATTGATGATGAATGATACTCAAGAAAGAAAACAAAAACCTGAGCATGATAGCATAGTTTTAACTTGTAACCTGAACAGATGCAGTCTGTGAACTTTGAGACTTAATAGCAATGGAATGCCACATTATTATTTTCCAATACTTTCTGAAGAAGAATTTCTCTGAATGAGGGCTGATGACAATTTAGAAAAACATTTTTGGACTCTAAAATGCAGTATCAGCTAGCCAAGCACGTTCACTTTGCAACTCTTCCTTGTTTGGTGCTCTGTAGCTTTCTTTCAGCACATCTTTTAATTTGGGAGAAGAAACAATGATTATTTTCATAAAAGATTCTAGTCTGTTTCATGTCCCTTCACTCAGGAACTACTACAAAATTTCTGTGATTAACTTGTAAGAACTTGTAGGTAATTCTTAAGTTTGAACTCCTTTTATCCCTCATCTACTTTGTTTTATATATCTTTACTTGATTTTGCTTCTGAAAAATCAAACTAAAAAACAAAAAAAAAAACCCCAAACCAAATTTTGAGCAAAAATAATCCCATCCTTTAGTCCCTTTAGTAAAAGTGAGAGTGAATTTTGGAGAAACTGGAGCAGCTATTTCTTTTCTCAGGACGAATGTGATCTGGAAAATCCACAAATCAAAATGCTTATCTTGTGTTGGTGCCAGCACATAACACATGACTCCTTGGTAGATGAATGTCTACTGTAGGATGCATTATTAGTCTATTCAGCCTCATGTGCTGTGCTGACCTACTTTAACTTCTTCTTCATAATGCACAACACTGAAGTAACATTGACTCATATTCTCATTTCTCATATACAATGAGGCATTAATAATACATTGGATTTTTTTTTCTTTCCTCCAAAGCAAAGATATGGTTAAATCAAATGGATCCTGATGTGAACATCAACAAATGAAACAGATTGGCCCTTGTACAAGCAAAATGATGTTTTATAGGGAAGGCATTTCATTCTGCTTCCCCTGACAGATGTTTCCTTAAATATGCTACTGCTATTTTTATGCTGGGCAAGGTGAGGTTTTAGGTTTTGTTGGGTTTTACTATAACTTTGCAGGGTAGTTTTTCTTACCTGCAACTAGAAAGCAAACCAAAATAAAACAGAAAAATTGAGCATGTTTTAAAATGCATTGACAAATCCTTCCAGAAAAACAGAACCTATAAAAATCCCTTGAAATAAATATTGCTAAAAGGTGCTATGTGACAAACAGGAGCCAATTCTGAGACAGTAAAAGCAAAAATCAACATAATTTATGTAAAATGAATAATTTACTCAAAGGAGCTTTTTACCTCTTGAGCCTAATGAGACCAAATTCCTGATGAGGGAAACTAAAGAAGAGACAACTGAATATCACATAATCTTTTTTTAATATATTTATGGCAAACAAGAGTACAAATATTTTTATACAAACAAATCTTGTAAGTGAACTTGCTTATTTGGTTGAATAATTTTTAAAAGTTCTCTGTCCCTTGCTATACTGCTTTTCACTTTTTTATTTTCTAGGGTGAACCAGCAGATTCTGGTTCATGACTGGACAGACTGCAGTGCTGAAATGCAAGAACTCAGAGTTTCTACTTTCCTTTTGTATCAGGGTAACTTGCATCTAAAAAGCAGCAACAATACTATCCATCAATCCCTGGACTTACAAAACTAAATGCAGACATTTAAAATATAACATTTAACTTTTGATTTCAAAACAGGCTGTTCTTTTGAAGACATTCACTGAAAATGTCAGTAGCTGCTCTTCTTGAAAAATGAAACTCAGATGTAAGAAGCTCTATTAGCATCCTTAATTCCTGTCTGTTTTATTATTTTTAAATATTTTTAAAGCACAATTCACCCAGGTAAAAAAAGAGTGTCAGACTAGATTCAAATAAGGGAGCTTGGGATAAGGATCAGCTCACATAATCTAAGTTTATATGGATGTATTTTAAAAGACATTCCTTTATATAATTAATTAAAGGGTACAACAGTTCTGCTGTCTTGAAATAATTAACAAGCTCTGTTAAGTGCTAATAATTTGGCCTTTTTTAGTAAATGAAACCTTCTCCAACTTTTCAGCTTTAAGCTTTGGATAATACTTCAATTTGCTGTAGAGTTTCAAGAATATTAGCTAATTAGTTTTTCAGAGATCTAATCAGTTGGATATTGGCCTTCAAAAATGTTTGTACATGTACTATCATGACTTTTAAATCTCCATCAGTTTTAAAAGCCATCAGTAGCAGAAAATAATTTCTTTTTTCAAATAGCAGAATCAAGAAGTTGTTCTTACTGAAATATGGGAATATTTTGTCAATATGCAACCAGGAAACAATATTTCTAGTATCACGTGAATATAAGTTTCTCAGACAAAGGGAAAATACTTTGGCAGTTTTCTCCAGCATAGTATTGAGAAATGTTCTGAATGTTCAATTTTTTTTTTTGTTTTGTTTTTTTGTTTTTTATTAAACCAGTTGTTCAGTATTTTCTTTCACTGATATTTAAGGGCATAAAACCCAGAATTTTGATGATTTGCAGGAACTTCCAAAGGATAGGACAGGGTCTTTATCAGTTATACTTTATTTGATTAGACTGCGCCTCAGATTTAAATGCCCAGTTGCTGAAATAATGGCACAAATACCTGGAGGCACCTGTGCTTGCACATCCTTGCCAAGGGCATCAAATGAGTCAGAGAGTGGCCACTCTGATTCACTCAGGAAAAAACACCCAGGAGCTGGAAGACTCTTTGAGATATCTCCTTCTGGTGCCCCATCTCCTTCCTCAGTGAACCCAAAAGTCAATAAAATGTGTGAATGTTCCTGGGTCCCCAGGAAGGTCTGTCTTGGGGGACTTATACCTGGATAGGGGACTGAAGTGTTCTCAACAGGAACAGCACAAGCTGTTAAAGGGCAGGAGAGGTAGGTTACATGAGAACTTTGGTCATCTTTTAGCCTCCAAAGGAAAATTATGCCTGACTCTACATTAATTGTGGGCTACAACAATACAAAGATGCTTCTACCTGCACATGCTCAAAGGAATGAGAAATTACAGAAAGCACCTCTCCCTAATGTCATGTGAAAAATATTTGCAATATTGGGATGAGGGGTGGAGGGGGAAGCAGGGAAGAGGCTGTGTTTTATTCCACAACAGAAGTGTTCAGTTTCTCTTTTCCAAAAAAAACCAATTGAAAGGCTTGAATCTATTCTGGTTTTAGAAAGCTGCATCCCTGTATGATTCAGAGCAGGGACTCAAAAAAGCTTCTTCCCAGTCTATGGTTGTGAACAGCATGTGATTGACATTGTCTTTGCCCTACTCCATCTTCCCTTAGACTAATAATTCCTTAGACAAAAATAGTTCCTTAGGAAAAAAAAAATAAAACACTCACATGAATTGGCACTTTTTGCACCATGAAATATCCTATTGGAAAAATTCCTAAGCAGCTCCCCCTGTAGATATTCATGCTATCAGTGCGTGGCTACAGTTTACATCATTGTACCATTATTGACATTGACACAGAATTTCTTATCTCTAGCTTCTACAGATCAAGCAGACATCAACAAGGTTCCTCTCCAACCAGGCACGCTAGCACATGATGAAGTTAGTTTGCTCATTGAGAGTTCATTAAAGGTGCTGTTCCAAGAAAGATACATAGCCAGGGTTTTGCCAGCTCATAAATGACCTTGGATTTTTTTCTTATTGTATATTACATTTGGAACTGCTGCATAAATTGTGAGGACCTGTTTTCATAAGATTTAAGCATGTGCACTCTTGTTCTCTGTTTCTAGCAGACAATATCTCCAGGTCATGCTGTGTTACAGGAGCTCACAGTCTCAATATTCTTTGAGATCAATATAATCTTTGCCTTTCCTATCATCATGTACATTAGCAAACACAGGATTTTCTGACCTGGGTTTTCACAAACCAAAGGGTATGGGGAAGGTATTGAGGAAGAAGGGGTTTAAGTACCAGGATCAGATGAATTTTTGTCCATATACCTGTAAATTAGCATGGATTTAACTGGATGTGGGGAGGACCCACATCCAGTGCCTTGTTTCTCTCTCTCCAACAATCTGAACCTGAATTTGCATTGTCTTCTAAAACAAAACAAAACAAAAAAAACCCCACTGACATAGAAAGAACCATTCACACTTTTACTGCTCTAATATACATATTGAGATTTCTACCTACAGCTCAATCTCATAATGATCAGGAAAATCTTCCAGTCTAATGACTACATTCATTTTTCCTTCCTTGAACTAAATGCACAGTTATTAAAGCCAGAAGGATCACTGGCAGTTTCTCCCAGCTTTCACTGTAAGCTGAAAACAGCATTCTCATCTCAGAATTAATTAATGTTCTTGATGCAAAGAGATAGAGAATAGATTTACGTTCCACATGTTATTGAATAACTCCCACACGTAATACTGCTTTGGCACGTTTTATGTTCCTGGAGTTAAAGTGCACATCAATAGCTCAATGCATTGATAACCTGAGTGTCAGTGCAGCTATAAAACCTGATTCTCCTTGAATTTTGCAGTTTTCAGTGCACCAGTCTCCTGGTCTTTGTTGCTACTGTGGAAGTGGCACGCAAATTAAGGAAGCTGAATGATATAAACCAGATTTTTTGGGGTTTGTTTTCATTTTTTGGTTTGGTTTTTATTTGTTTTGTGAGCTTAATTTCATCTTGCTAAAGTGTCTTCAGAAGGATTAAAAATTAGACTTTGCTTTCATTTTTCCACTGCTTGGAGTGTGTCCCCTCTTGGGTGAACCAGACACTTCCAAACTCAGTTCAGGTCATTATGGGGCTCAATGAGACATCATTGATTCTAAGGCACAATATTAATTACTGGAAATTAAGGAATAGAATAGAATAGAATAGAATAGAATAGAATAGAATAGAATAGAATAGAATAGAATAGAATAGAATAGAATAGAATAGAATAGAATAGAATAGAATAGAATAGAATAGAATAGAATAGAATAGAATAGAATAGAATAGTTGAAAAGGACCTACAATGAACATTCATTCCAACTGCTGTTCCTTCCACCGTTTTAGTTCTAAAGGCTAGAAAAAGTGCTATGATTACTGCACAACCTCTCCAAGTGGGTTTTTTTTCACTACAGTGATAAATGCTTTGGACAGCACAAAAAAGGCATGTGAAGGCATTTGGAGGTGCCAGATTTGTTGGGCTTTTGTCAAGGCATTACACAGGACAGATGGAGAGGGTTGAATGTGGTTTCGACATTGCTTGCTTAATCTCACTTACAGCAATTTTATATATACAGGTTTAAAGTTAATTATTTCCTTTACTCTCTTTATTTCCTTCTTTCCATGCAAACTGGAAGATGTTTAACCACTCAACAAGCTCTCAAATAGGCTTCATGCTTTTTCTGGAGAAAGAACAAAGATGTGAATGTGCATCTAGCTCTAGTTACATGGTGATATCATAGCAGCAGAATCTCCATTCAAATTTTTGAGCTAAATGCAGAAAAACTGGTGTGTCATCAGACTCAGTTCCACACTTAATCAGCCTGCTCTCCTGGTAAGATATGATCTAATATAATTTGAAAAGAGATAATATCAACTGGGAGGAAAGTTTGTGTCAATAAGCTTAGAAGGGGTTTTAATTGTTGTAGCAGCACATCATTTTACTCGTTATTTGATTTGTAAAATCAAATAGACTTAAGTATGAATTGTGGTTTTGTAGCAAAAAAAAAACCCGAAAAAATTAAAATCCTCAATTTTCCAAGTAGTAAACCTTACCAGTGGGTAAGGTTATATGGATATCTCCTTTTTGCACCTGAGACACTGAAGAACAGAAAATATAATACGATTAATTCGAGCAGATTTCCAGTATTCCCAAGCATTTTAGGCATCTTTAAATGGACCCATCTGCTGTGGTCCTTTTTGCAGTTAGTGGAGAAAAGCAGGCACTTTCTAGGCATGCTTCATATGACCTGATTGAACATTTGAGAATGAGATAAATAGTTCTGGGGTTCATAGGATATATCAGGCAGATTTCCCCTGACTGTAAAGAGAAACTGGATTGATTTTCATGGATGTAGATGCATCTTTTGTCAACATATATCTTTGCTAAGATGCATCCTACCCTTTTTGAAAGAAAGCTCAGGAAGTCTGAGTGGAACAGCATTTCTCCAGGTGAAAATCTCAGAAACTTGAAAATCAGGTTCTGTCAAATGCACTGCTGGTGTATAACTCTCCCTTCCATACCTCCCAGCCTTTATCCCAAGCTATCCTACTTATCACATGGCCTTCAGCAGAGTTGCTAAAAAAATAAATGTGCGCTGGCCTGCACATTTTGCATTTGCTACCTTAGCAAAAGGTGCTGCTCCACTCTGTTGAACAATTAAAAGGCCAGCAGAGCCCATTGCCAGAGTCCTTATGCTAAAAGCTGAGGACAAAAAGAGTGTAAAAACAACTCCAGGTCATCTCAGATCCTTCCTCTACATGAACTTAATCTCTGTTGGGATCAGCCTGACTCATTGTTATGCATTTAGTCCATGGTGTGCGTGAAGCAACAGAGCAGGATGTCCAAGCTGTGGCCCTTGAGTCACAAGGGACTCATCCATGACAGTTGTCACGTTGTGCCAGGTCAGTGTCATGGCTGAGGGACAATTTGCACCTGGGGCAGGAGTTTACAAGCTAAGCCAAATTCTTGGATAAGGGAGGAAATCAGGCAGGGATGCTGAGACAGGATCCAGCCCCCATCCATTGGGACACGGTGTGAGTTTGACAAAACCAACTTCTCTCCCTTGGCTGTGAAACATGGCAGGAATTCCCTCCATGGTTGCCATCCTGTGTTCCCTGCCTCTCTCCCCCTCACAGGGATTTTGGAAGGTGACCCACAGAATTGGGGAGGTGGGAGGAGAACAACGGTGTCCAAAGAACATGGATAATTGCTTATAATTAATACTGACAATTGCACAATCACATGTGAAAGAGTTATATTACACAATCTCTTACATAACACCTAATCTTAACCTAATTCTGCTCCACTGCATATGCCTTGTACTAAAATACTGTTGTCATTTAGAAGGAAGAATATCCCCATTTAAGTAAAATTTAAAAGTGGATGTTACAGCTCTTGAATTATTCAAGAATCTGATGATAAAGCAACATTTTGGATTTTACTGAGGTTTATTTTATTTAAGACATTTTTGCCATAATATCATTTGCTATCTTAACTCTTGGGAAACTGATGTAGATTATTAAATTGTGCCAGAAGTAATTTTGAATGGTTCTAAAAGAAGGCGAAAAATGAGCTTCTTAACAGAAAATGACAGTACATTTCCCCTTCCCTACTCTTTGATTTTCTTTTTCAACAGTATATTCCCAAATGGCTTAAAGCCATTTTTTATTTCAACAGGCACTTTTCCCAGTTTCAGCAACCCCAAGGGTTATCCTACCCCTGTTAAGGAATGTCCCTCATTTTTGAGTGTTTTCATGAGCCCTCAGTTCTGTGTCTGTGAAATATAGCTAGTTGTTTAAAAAAAAAAATAAAAACAAAACAAGAATCTCAAATATAGGTGCCTGAGTTGGATACTAGTTGCTGTCATTATTACTAGCATTGAGTGTAACTGTTAAAGTGCATTATTGCACACATTTCATGAGCACTTATCCCAAAACATCTGGAACCACTTGTCTCTTTCTAATGTGCATCATGTTTTCTAATGGCAACCAAGGTCTGCCCTAACTTCTGGTGGCAAATTATCAAAGATTATGAGGAAGAGAGATGGACTCCTTAAGAAATTGCCCATAAGTCTCACTGGAGAGGGAGCTGTTGAAGCAGATTTTTACACAGTCAGATTTGGCTGAATTTCTGCTGGGAAGTCAGTTTGTAACTGTGTGCTCTAGAATTTTACCCCATGTCCTACAAAATGTAACCCCAAGGAATATTAGAGCATTCTCCTGGAGGGTCATGCAATATCCAACTTCTGCTCCAGAGTTTAGAGGAGGCACCCAGAGGGACACTGGGTTTCTGTAACCCAGAATGCAGCAAAGAGTCCTTTAAATGTTCTTGTCATGAGACAATGAGCATGAAGGATCAGGATAACAGTCTTAGTGTTTGTTAGGCTGGATGGTGATTGCTTTAACAAGTTAAACTTCTCCCTGGCTATCACTAGATATAATTTGGCCTGGAAGTGATAACAAGGTAGGTCTTTGTGGCTGCAGCACCCTCTTCCTCACAGTTATTGAAAGATAACACTGTTGTTAGCTGAGGCTGGAAGATTTAAGGAAGTATGAAAGCAAATAAGAATCTGTCTTGGAAAACAATCTGCTGATGATGATTGTGAACTGTACATTTATGAATTGTATGTTCCTTAACATTATTTTTTTCCTATTGCTATAGTACTTATTGCTGCAGGACGTTTTAAAGCCAAAAGAGAGAAATTAATCAAATTAGCAGAATAGTCTATCAAAGTTACCACACATTATGCTCCAAATAGTTTCAGCTGACATGATGTAAATCACTGATTATCAAAGCATTAATTATTCTTATTCTCCTTTCCTCAAAATCTTCTATCATTCACTGTTAAAACGGGATTCTGGGGAAAGATTCGATTTGATCTGATCCTGGATATTGGACTTATGTTCCTGTGCTTTAAAACAGTACCATCATCTGAGAACATGACAGCAAATAGAAAGGGCTCCTACATCCTGGAGAACAAGATCACAAATTCAGAGAACCAAGGAATGGTTTGGTTTGGAAGGGGACCTTAAAGATCCTCTTGTTCCAACCCTCTGCCATGGTCAGGGACACCTTCCACTATCTCAGGTCACTCCAGAGCTCCATCCAACCTGGCCTTGGACACTTCCAGGAGTGGAGCAGCCACAGCTGCTCTGAGCAACCTGTGTCAGTGCCTCAACACCCTCACAAGGAAAAATTTTTTCCTAATCCAAACCTACTCTCTTTCAGTGTTATTCTTCTACACGGGACAGTGCACCTCAGAAGCAATACAGCACCCTTTCATTTTTGGCTTGCATTTTAAAAAAGAGATGTGAGCCTGGAATGCTGAGACGGTTTTTATTATGGAAAACTAGTCTCATATGAAATGTGACAAGTGAATATTGCTCAGCTCTTTTCAGCTGAGAATGTGCTAAAGGACTACCAGGTCTTCAAAGTTCCATGCTTGCCATCATCACTTCCATCATACTTATTTGGCTGCAGTTGTCATGCTCATAAGCATCCTACCAGAGACCCCCACACTCTCCTGAGCTAAAATCTGGAGCAATAAGAATCCCTGTATCAATATTTTACCAGTGACAGAGTTATCATTGGAAGGATGAAAATCATGTTGGAAATTTCTTGGTTAAATGTGTGTTCCATGACTTGTGTGAATATACGTTTATTTAGTTTCACTCTGTGTGAATTTATGTCACTCAGTTACAGGAGTAACACAGGCTTTGGTTAAAAAGAATAAAAGCATTGGGACAGCAGCTATTAAAAGGCACACACACTATCTCTGTGCCTTGAAGATTTTTCTAACGTAAAGGCAAACTTCAATTAGCTCAGCATGATATTCAGACCAGAACTGTCATAATGAAAGGATGAATCATTTTCCATTTCAGGGAGAGGGTAACAAAAAGAGTCTATAATTGGTGACGTAAGTTCAACTTGTTGATATATTGAGAAGGACTTTCATTTCCAATTGTTTATTACTTTATTAATCAGACTAAATCGATGTTATTACCCTGCCTTTTTAATCACTGCTGTTCTCATGGAACCTGTTGACAGGGGCCATGCAGGAGGCAGAGGGCTGATAATTACAATAAATTTTTTTTTTCTGTCACACTGAGTCCTGAAATTATTCAAACATTGTTGCCAAGCTCTGGAAATTTGAATTCCTAATTCTTCAAGAAACAGCCACCCTGTTTCACTGTTGTACGACTGTATGAGGACACTTTCTATCATTCTGAAGTTTACCCCATTTGGCAATAGAGTGATCATGTACCATTCTCTTTACACCAGCAGAGGAAAGGGGGACATGTTGTAAGTCAGAATTAAACCCAGAGCTTCCCTTTGTGAAAGCAAGCAGAAAAACACTCCTCTTCAGCATGCAGAAAAGCTCCTCTTGCACTGAGGTGCTTCACCTGCCACTTGTGATTAATTTCCCATTCTGCCCAATGTCTCACTGTGATTATTAATGATAATGCTTTGATGGATGACGGGTGTCTGCTAAATACTTTATTGCCAAACAGGCAACAATGCTCTTGTTCAAACAGATACATGGTGGAGGGGACCAGCGCAACAGGCAGATGAGCCCATATCCTCTTGGGAAAGGGCTTGAATCCACCTCATGCCAGGATCTTTACCTCCCAGCAGATGATTGTGGTGGTGCCTTTGGAATGGCCTACAAATTCCTCAAAATAAGCAGGAATGACAACCATTAAAGAGCTCATCTTCAAAGTCAACGTGTGTGAAAATGTCCACAAAATATCAGACCAAGGAAACAGCTGATAGCCTTCCTCCCTTCCCTTCTTGAAACACTCCAGCATTGTTACCAGTGAATAGCTAACACATGTTAATTTTCCCACCACAAAGCGCTGGTGGGACCAGGCATTGCAATTTTATCTGTTGTTAACCAAGGTGAGGTCAACCCTGGGCTGGAGGGAAGGGAGGGGAGAAAGCTTAAAGTGCTGACCTCATTTAACTACTTTGCAGAAAAAACAACAGGTGTCTACTTTCCAATCAGATTTTACGCTAAGATCATTATCACACATTAAGTATATCATTACTAAAAAATAAAATGCACTTTAAAGGCTCCTATCCGAAAACTAATCAGTATCTTACTATTGCCTCTGCTTATCTCTGATGTTCATTACACTCTTAACTTTTATTTTTGCAGAAGAGCCTAGAAACTTAAACTGGGTTGTACTAAGACATTTTACAACATACACAAAGTAAACAACGTACCATCCCCAAACAACTTGCAATCTAGAGGGCAAGATGCAACAGGTGGGTGAAGCAAAGGAGCAGGTGGGAGTGTAGAAATCATAATGACAGGATGTGTTAACACTTGTACAGTTCATAGATGATTCATCAAAATAGTTGAATTACAGCTGTCTTTCCTCTCTGTCACATAAGACGAATATTGGAATTAGTATTCAGTCTTGTTTTGGGTTTTATTCAGAAAAATATCCTGTACAGGTCAAGAGTGGAGTGATTTGAATGAGGTCTAAGCCTGTCAAAGGAACAATAAATTGAATATTTGCAATGGATAGGCAAGTCCATAGGACATATTTCCACAACTTCCTAATTCATCTGCCCTCATACAAGGATTCTCACAATTGATCAATTATGTAGCATGTTTTTGGTGAAGAGCTGTGCACTGATCTAAACTGAGAACCTGCAGCTATGGTGAAAACACAAATCGCAGCAACTCTTAAACAGGGAATCCAAGTGTCCATGTTTGAGTATCAGACACATCTCAATTTCATTAATTATTGCTGCTGATGAGGCATAGAGGACACCAATTCAGTGTGACCAGGAAACAGAGAGAAGAAGGATCACAATGAATACAGAGCTCTGAAAAATGGGGAAATGGCAGGGAGAAGGGAAGGGAGCCTTGTCCACTGAAGGAGCTCTGAGAGTGAAAGGATCCTGCTGAACCTTGGGAATGTGGAAGGAAGCTGATAAGGGAATTGTGCTGATGTCAAAATATGACTCTGCAGAGAGACATCCGAACACATAAAGGAAACATTTGGTACTCTTACACCATATTTCCTCAGCACAGAAGAAGAATCCAGTGCCTTCAGCTCCCTTCCATCACCTGGGTAAGATCATCCTCATGCCAGTACCTTTTATAGGCACTGAAGAGAAGCAAATGCCTAAAAGCCAAAGTTGCCCTGTTTATTTAACCCTGACTGCAGTGTGCCACTCACCACATCTAAGTGCAGTTAATCCCTTAATGTTGTAGAGTCTTTGTTGCTCAAAGTCTATGAATCAAGAGGTAAAAAGGATCTGAAATAAATTCCCCTTTGACACAGTTACAGGATGGATTCTCCAGCTCATGCCACATGCAGGGTAAAATCTGTTAGTCATCAGCAGGTGTTTTTTGACACTTTGTGATGTAGGATAAATAAACACTGAGCTTCAATGTCTCTAGTTGCATTATCCATGAAGCAAAAACTGATGCTTGTTTCTGTATTTTGTGTTGTACAGTTCTGAGTTGTCAAGCAATGCCCAACAAATAAACCAATAAAAAATGCTTAAATTAAACTTTACCACATCCAGATAAACAGTTACAGTGTGGAACAGGGAAGAATTTGGGCTGAGATTAACATGAGGATCCTTTGGGAAAATAGGGTAAACTGCATCTCAGAACATCTCTGCAAAGTTAAGAAATCCCCATCATATCACCTAGACAAAACCCTTTTAATTATGCTGCGGCAGATGATGTCTCTGTGGGAATCAGATGTCCCATCTTTGGGTTTTCATCTTTTACAATGAACATGTGTCCAGTGTGAGAAAGCTGTAGGTTTGTGGGCACGCATGTAAATGAATGACAGACATATTAGAATTAAAAAATTAGTACCCCAAAACATTTAGTGAACCAGAAAAATCCACAGATATGTTTAATAAACAAGTCTTTTGTAGTTACGTGTTGCCATAGAAAGAAACTACCCATGTCATCAGAATTTATAAATGCAGTGTTCAGAAACGGGTTGTAAGATTTGAGATAAATTTTGCATCTCAGAGGGAAATAAATTCTTTGAAACTAACCCACAACTTAGTCCAACCCTGATATTCATATTTTATCGACAATCTCACTTGACGTACATGTTTTTGCTTGGGATTTTGACAAAGATAGTTATCATTCTTGCAGCAGGCTTTGTAGACCTTAGTGGGTTTAATCTCAGTTTGGCATCTTGTGCATTGAGCACATTTTTTTTCCTTGGGTCTGAATAACCATGTGTTTCAGAAGCAAAGCTGTAAGCACTGTAGACATTTTGGGGCCAAATGAAGTTGTATTAGTAATTAAAGTTTAACCTGAATGAAAATTTACATGAAGAATTTTAGGGAAGCAAGGCAGTTAAACTCTGTCACATCATATAATTAAACTACTGTCATCCCAGATGTTATTGATAAGCTTTCATTGTTGCATTTCATAATACAAGGGTAAAGTTCCAAATATCTGAAAATAATAAGGGATTTTGGTAAAGTCTTGAAATATTGCAAAGAGATTGGTCTTGACTGATCTCTTGTCAGAACTGCCAAAAGTACTGATTGGGGTGTCAGAGGCAAGAAGAGCACAAGTTAAAAATCACTGTATGGATGGCTAAAAAGAAACAAGAAAAGCTGAAAAACTGCCACTGTAAACTAAGGAAAAAGTAAAAACATGCATTAGGACCTTACTAGTAACTAAATTTAGAAATATGGCTATCACAATAGCCTGTTATGAGCATTTAACACTGCTCACTGGGAGAACCTGTAGGAATTTTTGGTCCCACATGAGAAATGGTCAAATGAAATCACAAATTCTGGTGTTTTCCAGCTGTTTACTCCTGCTATGAATACAAAACTAGACTGCTCCAAACTTTTCTGCTGCTGAGGCTTGTGGTAATGGATGGTACTGAGCACGAGGTAGGCATCTCTGTGAGCCAAGGCTCCCTCCATAATCAGGCTGAAAACAAGCAAAACACAGGAATAGCCTCCCCAGCTTGGTTCTTAAGATATTAGGGTGTATTGAGAGTTTTTCTAAACACATCAAAGGGAAATGTTTATGTTTGTTTGATACACTGAAAAGTCTAATTAAGAACTAACAATGTGGACCTAACCCAAAGCGGATCTGTCTTTGAAAGGCAAACATTCTGGCTGAAAACTGAAGAGAATGTATTTTCATATTAAAATTAGGTGTTTCTCTTTAAAGATATTGCCTCATTGTAAGCAAGTTTTCACATCCAAGCTCGTTTTTACTGAAGAATTTTAACCAAGTTGCAACTTAGAAAACACTTCAGTATACTGAGGCATAAGTCCTAAAAACAAATGAGAAAATTAAATTCACAAATGTTTGCTTTTTTTCAGAGCATGGTCTTTCACCTCTCAGCATTTTCATCATAACTTCCGAATGAGCATTTTCATCATAACTTCTGAATAAACTCAATCCTTGTGGCCCTTCTGTACATCAAAATCATCACATTGCCAAAGGCCACTCCAGACAGATCAGGGAGGAACAGCCTGGAGGTAACAACAGCTCCCAAGGATCCCACCAGTGTGGGATGGGACGGGGACAGGCAGTTTGGTGCATCCTGGGACACCTCACACTCAGCAATCCTGGCTGACCACTTCTTGTTTGCAGAGCTCAGCCAAAGCCTGTGCACCAGAGAACATATAAATAAAGGATCTGTGTTCAACTGCATGGATTCCTACATAAAGCTCATACTAAAGACTTTGCAAAAAACCAAGTCTGCTTTCGCTCTTTTAGTAGATTTCTATGAAATACATACCAATGAAAGAAATACTTGTATAGCAGCTATTTGGCTTTAAAGTAGCAAGGCAATGTTTGTGGACAGGTTTATATTTTGGACACAAAACAGCCTCCATATAACCCAGCTACATCAGGATTAGAACTCTCAGACATAAGCTTTGTCAAGTGCAGGGGACAGCATAAATGACTGTTGATTCATATTCTTTTAGGCCTGTAAAGTTATAACTATGTAATATGAACACAGGCTCTTTAGGGTAGTTTAGAGCCAACCTGGAACCCTTCCAGCCTGCATTGAAGGATTTAATGGCACAGTTTTTATTTTCTGCTTAGTGCAGTGTACCATTAATTGAAGGTAATTGTCAAGAGGAGACTGGCTTTCAAAAACTACATAGCTCTCAACTGTTCTGGTGCAGAATGGATGCCCTGAGTTTAGGATCACATTTCCCCTGTGCTCTACATTACATTTGTCTTGTCACACAATTGTGTGATTGTGTTCAACTAAATAGTTATTCGGTGCTATTACGGCATTTGAAAATGAGGACTCAAGTAACACTGCAGGGAAAGACAGAGAGAGGGGGAGAGCCAAGTGTGTGCTGGGATGAGGACTTGTCTGCTTGAGCTTAACAAAAACCTGAAAGGTATCGCAGGTCTGAAGCATTTAATGGAGCAGCTTGTTTGATTTCCTGAAGAAGGAAGTAGTTTGTGGCAGAATACGTAAAAGGGAAGAATTAGCTTGTTTGCAGTCACAGAATGTGCTCATCTGGCAGGGTTTCCCTGCTCCCAGAGTGACAAGTGAACTTGAGCCATCTCTCTGCACCCTCTGCTTTTGTCTGCATGAGGAAAGGAGAAAATCATAGTGAGCTCTACCATGTTCTCCAGCTTGGAGAGTCAGAAGAGCAGGACCACAGGTCACTGTACAACACAGGCACAAACTTGGACTGCTGACCCCAATCCTACTGCTGTGCATGAAAGAGTTACCATCATTCACTAAGGGATGTAACACTGCTTTTTAATATCTTTACTTCAGCAATCCCCCAGGAATCTCAGGCACGATCCATGAACCACATCATGCCAGGCACGGCACAGATGAAGGGAAGAGCCCTTGCCCCAGACTGGAGGCCATTTGTATTTCAGGGTGTAACCTGGCCCCAAACCTAGAACTTAATTAACATTGATGCTGATGAGCTGTGAGGGAGAATGGAATCTGGTCCATCCTTCCACAGCTGCATCGGCTTTGCTATGTGAAAACCCAAGATGAGCCAAAAGTGATTAAGAAATTATTTTTGAAACCGGAGTCAGCACATGTAACCACAGTTAAACAACAAGGATCAGCAGATCTGCAATGTAAGGAGGTTTGAGTCTTACAAAGCTGCTTTAAAAGTAATGTTCCCCTGTGAAAGTCCCTCCAGGTTTTATCAGCAAATTTATCAGCAGCATCAGCTGAGGAGTGTGATCAGCCATGGGGGAAGAACTGCTCTCTTGTATCTCTTTTCTTAGAAATCATTTATTTGGGTTTTGTAAAAAGCATGTAGTTTCTCAGAGGCATTCTTTGGATGAATATGGGGATAGTCATTTGATTACAGATAATATAAATGCACCTGTTTCTAGCAGGAATGACACATACCATAATTTAACAGAAATTATGAGTGATCTAAAAAACTCACTGTGTGAGCTTCATAGGTGGTCTCTATGCTTGTGCATGTACAGGTGGTTAAATCCTGAATAAGATCAAAATGGAAATTCCAGTTGATATTTTCAAACACTACCTGAGTGAGCAATTGCTCTTTATGTGTTCAAACTTCTTAAACATATGGTGAAACAGTGTTTCTGTGTGTGTATACACACACACACACACATATATATCTTTATGCATACATAATTAATTTCAAGGGACTCAAACATATAGATGCTGCACAATCTGTAATTCATTATTGAATGACCTCCTGAAATTTCAGAGCCACTAGTGATAGAAGTAATACTTTACCTGGTCAGAGCTATCCAGAATGGAAAGAAACTTTATTTTTTATATGTTGTTGAAAGGAATAAAAAAATCGAGTTATGCTGGGTGAAACATAAGACTTCTCTGTGATGGTTTTGTTGTTCCCTTCACTAGACTCACAATCTCCCTCTCATTTCCAAAATGAAAACGAGACCCTCCAGGGGTCCCCCAAAACCCATTACTGATCAAATATGTAGAGCATGTGCATGCAAAAAGAAAGACTAAAGGCACATTTGCAACCACATGTCCCACCCAAACACACAACATTCAGAAGGGTTTCATATGCCCTGGGTGAACTGTTGGACTCAGTGGAGCAGGGCCTGAAATGAGTTTCCTTTTTTTTGACATCCTAAAGCTACAGCTCTCAATCACTTTTGTTGGACCTTACTGATCATATTCAGGCAGGATGTGCCAATGCTTCCATCAGACTTGAATGTACAGAGCTGACTCTGAGATCAAGCAGAAAGTTCAGTAGAACTTCACACAGCACTGATCTCCTTAAACTCAATATGAAAGAAGATTTTTATATGATTGTGTGTTTCTCTCACACATAGGAAATGATATTGCACTTTGTGTATGTGTTTACATACAAAATTATCACCATCAATACATTTTCTAGACACATTCTGTGCTATTCTAGACACACTCTGTGCTATTCTGAAAACTCTTGGATAAAATGGCACTTTCAGAACTGTTCTGACCACTTGTTCCCATGTCACTGAAGGGCTCTATGTAAAAACAATTTGCCTCTATAATGAATTATATAACACAGCTTCATAAATCATCAGTGATTGAAAGATGTTGAACTGATTCTGGTATATTTTTAAACAAATTACAAAAACAAATCTCCATTTTCTTTTGGTGCCCTCAACCAAAACAAATGGTGCCAACAAGTAGCTTTTAGTAATGTTTAGAGCTGTGTATCATTTGGGCTCTTTGGGTGATTAATCTAAGATATAGAAATAGGTAAACACAGTGCTATTAACTTGTCTCCTATTCTGATACAGACCAAGCTTTGCATAACCCAAAGGACATGAAACTCTTAAAAGTTCAGTGTTTGGGAATTTAAATCATTGAGGAAAGTAATAGCTCTAATGGATTTTGCCACTTGCCATGTACTTTTGGGGAAAACATACTGACAGTCTGGAAAACTCCTCAGAAGAAAAAAAAAGAATTTGTACAGGAGAGAAAGGTTTTTTGGTTTTTTTTAATAAGGGTAATAGTCACCATAAGTTTTTATTCCTATAATGAAAAGAAAAAAAAATAGTGGCAAAATTATTTAGCAAAATGTTGCAACTCCATTCTGACTTGCTCATCTGCTGCATTTATAAGTTTATAAAACGTACATGTTATGAAAATAGGAACTCTCTTGTACATCTTTATAGATGATTCATTTACTGTTTCTGAAGAAACTGCAATTTATTTGCAGATTATGTAGTTCATTTACAGAATGTTTCCACATTTGTTATCTACCAGCCTCTTTCTCTGAAAAGCAATAATGGAAATGGAAGTGTGAAAAGAACCAGTTAAAATCAATGGAGCAGAATCAGAAAAAAAGGTCAGTAAATGTATTGAAATAAGAAATAGAGAAGATGCATGTTTATCACTTTAGCTGGGAAGAAACAGATATATACGTTTGTGTGTGCATATATATATATGTGTATATATATGTGTATATATATGTGAATAAACATTTCTTTATTAGATTTTTTTAATGAAACAAACTGGACACATCCAGAGATCTGTGCTGATACATCAGTTTTGCTGACATTTTCTTTTAAGACACCACTTATAAGTTCAAATATGGACTGAACACCTTCCTTTCTATTGGTGTACACATGATCAATCCTTAGAAGATCCCTGGGTCACCTTTTTGAAGTATTGGGCTCTATCTTCAGCTCTAATTCTTTGTGAACATGGAGAAGCCTCTTCTAACACCAACATCTCTGCTTTCCATGATAAAATTTATAGGTACTCTGAGATTAAACTCGAAACTCTTTGGACTGTGTGTGCCCATGAAGCAGAATTCTATTCTGGGCTGTTATCTGGGCCCTCTGTATGCAAATGCAAAAATGAGGACATCAAAACAAGTCCTTCGTTCTCCCTTATACCCTACACTTCCCAAATTCCAGATTATTGTCTGAACCCCAGATAAGCATTTAAAAAAGATAAGATTTCTTTTGACATCTACTACAATATATTACTAAGCAAGTGTAATTATCACACGCTGGTAAGTTGATGAGATGCCATCCAGTAAAAGAAGAAAATAAAATTGAAGGAACTGGAATAAAAGACAAATAATGGAATAAAGTTAATATAACATTATAAATTTTATCTAAATAGATTAACCTCTGAAAATTAATAGTGATCTTCCTGGCCTAGGTCAAAGATTGTAGGAAATTATTCTCATTAGCATTTTGCTGTTTGTAGCCAAGCATTCCCAATATGGTTGGCAGTGTGAATATATGCAGCAAACAATTTCAAGTGCATTGCTTAATTGGACTGAATTTAATGAAGTGTGGGGAAACTGCAGCAATGGAAAAACTGACTCAACAACTAACACAATCAACAAGACAGACAAAAATAAATAAATATCTAGATGTAGTGTTTCCGTTCGCTTCATTCTCAGAAAAGATGAACATCCATACTAAAACAAAATTCTTTGAATTTTGACATGAGATCTAATGTAGGGCTGATCAATAGACAGTTGTGGCAAGTAGGAGCTTTTCCACCAGTTTATGTAGTTTTTGGAATGTAGAATGAAGTATTGCTAAGACAAAATTTTTGGTGTCCAAGAAAATAATTGACAAAATGGAAAGGCTAGCTAAGAAATAATATAGCAGGCCAAAAAAAAGACTGTACCTTGATATGAAAAATGTAATGGAAAGGTCCCTGAAGAGATTTTCAAGCAGCTCTAAAAAACAGTAATTAAGTCTGTGCAGGATTTCCAATGAGATATACCTTTTAAAAAAGAAAATAAAAAGCATCTGGTATATTTCTAATATTACAGTTCTACTTGAAGAAAAATGGTTATGAATCAGGGCCTGTTCTCAACTTAATGTGAATATATGACTCCCATTGGTGATAAAAGGAACTTCACATGCATTCCAGAAGGAAATCAATGGCTATTACAGCTATGAAATGAACCCTCTGATTCCATGCAACAGGAATAAATACATGGAAAAAATGTCTCTTTGTGATATCATTAGTTCAAAAATATCTTAGTAGATTGGACAAAACATTTTTGGAGTTATTAATAAGGACTTTAATTAGTAGAGTATCTGAAATGAGGATTTATCTGTAAGAAGAAAGCACGCTGGGAGAAAGAATTGATAAGTATCATAACATCTCTTTGCATGGGAAATGCTCGTCAATTATTCTTCATGTACCACAGCTGTTGCTAAAAATAGAGTTGAGATGTGTTGTGGTTTAGGAATGGTATTCCCCAATTTAGTGTTCTCACTGAAACACACCAAACTATGTTCTGCTTGCTCACTGCCCCCTCACCCTCCACCTGTGGCAGGATGGGGAGGAGAATTGGAGGCACAAAAGGTAAAGATTATGGTTTAAGATTATAATTTTCTGGAAAGAGCAACGAGATAAGAAAATGAGCAGTGGCAGCAACAGTGCCAATGATTCAAGAAATGAATGATTCACATGCGACTGCTCATCCCTGACAATTCCCAACCACTCCCTCCGACATCCCTCCAACCCACAAGAGCCTCCTTTCCTCCCAGCTGGCTGGAACCAGGACAAAGTGACACTCCCCATCCCTGGAGGTGTTCAAGGCTGGGCTTAGTGTGTCTCTGAGCAACCTGGGATAATGAAAGCTGTCCCTGCCTGTCACAGGGAGGTTGGGACGAGATGATCTTTAAGGTCTCTTCCAACCCAAGCCATCCTTTGATTCTAAAATTATTTCCATTAATGAACACAAATATGAATTTAGCATTCCAAATTCTACATTAAGCTGTCATATAGAAGTACCTGGATATTTAAAAGCAACATAAGAAAGCAGGGATTCAGTGAAGTGGATGCAGAGTGAGCTCCACAAATATTACCCTGTTCAACAGACAGGAGAAAGTATTTGTGACATGATTCTTCATGACAAAAACTAGTCAGTGCATTGAGAATCTAGTTTTATTCTTGTGTGTAGCAGTGCAAGCCTTTAGTAAGATGGCTAAACTCAATGGATTTAAATTGTACTGAGAGTACAATTGGATTTATTCTTTGCAAAGAAGCTGCCTTCCCCATCTTATGAGTGTAAAACAACTCTCTGCTGTCCAGTTGCTTAAAAGAAAGAAATATAGTAGTAAAATATTTATGAAAAGTTCATCTGAACCCAAACCAAAACTCCATAATAATCTTGACCATGAATACAAAATACTTGTTTCCAAACACCACTTTTCACTTTTTCTCTTAAGAATGATACAAATCTTATCTGTTTTGTAGCTTCTTTTTCTATTCCAATACTACTGCAGGAAGAAAATCAATGCATGCAAGCAAGAGTTAGATGGATATTATCAAAAGATATTCTACTCATTCAAGGACCAATCTAAGCTGGTATCCAACCTAATATATTTTGTGATCTTTTTCACAGATTTATTTCTTTTTTTATTTTTCTCTCTTTTTTTTTTTTTTTTTGACAGAGACTGTGCTCTCAGTCATAGCTGTGCTTCAAACCTACCAGAAAAGTCTTTCCCTCACTGTTCAGCATCTCTTCGGGGAATTCAAAAGAATGGCAAAAATCCTTCCAGAAGGGAAACTGCATGGAGACTTGCTGCTTGAGAACAAGGAAAGATGATCACTCATAAAATGCAGGTAGGAAATGAAACAGGAAAGCTATCAGATCCAGACTTCCTCCATGAACAGAGGTTACCAAAACAAGAGCTCCAAAATAAAAAAGGAAATCATTGACATTTGGTCAATCGGGACTGAACTGGCTGGAGTTGTTCCGGACAGAGACTGAATTGCTGTGACTCAGACAACCAGGCAGGAAAGTTGCTGAGGGACAAATGCCAGCAAAAACATGGGAAATGTGTTACTCCACCAACATTAAAGCAACTTCCCACCCTTGCTCCCTTTTACACTCCCCTCTTCCTGGTGAAACTAGACTTGGGCAAAGCTCTTCAGATGGTTCCTGCTGAAGGCCTGAATTTTCCTTTCTACCTGGCTGTCCCTTCCTGACCTTCCAGCCTTACTCCTTCTTTCAAAATCACAGGTTTTAGATACCACAACTGCTTTCCACCGTGCCCCTGTGGAGAAAATCCTGCCTTACCACCCTTTCTCAACTCCATCACACATGGAGCATCGGTGTTTCTAAGATTCCTTGATGGAATAAATGAGTCAAATGTGTTTTAGGAGGCCAGGCCAGGGTGAGGGGTTCACCTGAACACATTAACACCCCCAAGGACTATTATCACCAAATCATCTGACTCCTGCCTGATGTTGATAATGGAATTTCAACAGTGATAAGTTTACTGAGCCCCCCTGAATTGTCCTGAAGCTTCAGGGTATTTTTCATAATGATATTTAGCCCAGATTTTAGAATTAAAAAGGGTTGAGACTCTACTTCTCTTGATATGTTTCAAAAATTATAAACTACTCATATGTAAAAAAAAAAAAAAAAAGAAACAGAAACTCTACACACACCCTCAAATAGCATATAGGAGGGATTTTGGAGTTCAAAACTTCATCTGAGGTCATTCCTGTGTAACTCCCTTAGTCCTAAGAAATATTTGTGGATTATTTTAAATCTTTCTGTTTCAGAGTCCAGCTTTTATGTCATTCTTAAATTCCTTCTCATAGGCATTAATATTTTTGGTCATATAGAGTTTGAGTTCTGAGTTGTATGAGTACAGTTTTATATAATCAACACAGACCACTTACATCCCCATATTTTTACCACACAGCTCTTTTAATTAAAAGTTATGGTATTATTAATGTCTTTTTTACTATATAATGTCTTTTAAACTATGTATTAATACAATAAATTAATGTAATGTTTGTAATGCTTCTACACCAGTTATGATAAAGGAGGTTTGACTGAGCTAGTTTCAGGAAAAAAAAAAAAAACAGAAATGGGAAGTAAAATGGATTTTGATACAGGTACAGTGCAATATTGACAAATCTGAATCTTGAACACTTCACTGAAACTGATTCAGATAGGAAAGCATGCACATCAGAGTTAGAAGGTATAAGTAGTTGATAGAAGAGAACACTTTTAATCTTCTCTGTAACTATGATTTTAACATAATCATTGACTCACACTTTTCTATGTATGTATTTAAGATCCTAATCCTTAAATGTGGAATGCAACCAGAGAAGGGAATAAGGTGAAATGCATGTATTGCTATTCTGGGCTTGTACTGTGCATAAGAGTATTCATAATAAAGGGAGTATACAGGTTTGAGATAGATAGATACATAGATACACAAACTGATAAAAAGTGGATTCTCATTTGCAGAACTCCTCAAATAGCTGCATTATTTAGTTCTCTTTTATCTATTCAGATATCTCTCTTCAGGAGGGAAAAATTGCCTAAGAATTCATTCCCTTTGAAAGTTTAACTCTTTCTCAAAACTTATCCAATGAGATGAAATTTGCCCAAAGGTTCACAGGTTACTCTGGGCATCTCACAGATAAAGAGTGAGGGCGCACAGAGTCCTCATGTCCTTACAAAATCAGACTTGAAAGGCCACTCTTGTAAGTCTCTCTACAAAGATGACTTAAACACAGATAGAGCAATCAAGGAGAGTTTTATGATCCAGAGAGTAACTCCAGATTTTAAGGTTAGAGATGTGAATGCTGTGGACCTTTTTCTCTCCCTTTACCATTGGGATCTGACCCTACCTTCTTCCTGTCCCTGGCAGGAATGGACATTGTGGTTTTTCCCCAGAACAGAGCTCTAGGAACGAGATATTTGTATTACATGGATGCTGTCATGTCTGCCACACTCCTCTACAAAAAATCATACAACTTCAGCATCAGTCAAGCTTCAAGTGACCTTTGGAAATCTCCACTCCAATCTCTTGCCTCCACAGTAGGTTACTCAAAGCCTTGCCCATAAAAGTTTTTTGAATCCCAAAGAATTTAAGAAGATCCCACAGCCTCTCCAGGGAGACTTCCAGCTCTTAGCCACAATAAACATAGTCCTTGTGTTAAAGGTCCTGTCTTGCAACATCACCACTGCCTCTGGACCTATTTTAGAACACATTTGGCAAGAATTTGGGCTCATCTTTCCATGCCATCCCTTAGGCAGTAGAAGAGGATTTTACCAAGCTGTCCCTTTGCTTAGAGAAGTTTTTTTTCTCTTCACTTGTGTGAGAACCTACATGTAAGGTTACAAGATGGAAACACAGAGCAAACACACCACAGAAGAGGCTTGTCTGACCATGTTTGAGGCAGTCTTGGGGGTGAGTTAATCCTTTGATAGAGGAGAAGAGGCCATCCATCAAGCTGTACATGGGGAGTGCCCTTTCTAATGGGGTTCCTCCCAATGCAAGATCCCACTATGTGCTCTTGCACCTGCTTTTGAAACCAAGAGCCAAGCAGATCTGATCCTTTGTCCTCATTTCTCATGACCAGATCATGAGAAAATATGCTCATAAAATCTCCCCTAATGCAACTTGCCACAACAGGGATCTATGTGACTCTGAAGGGGGGTAAAAGGCACCTAAATGAGCTGATCACTTGGAGCTTGTGAAGGGGATAACTCAGATGATTGAAAATCTGGGCCACATATTTTTCCCTCTAAAAATATTTTTTCATTTCCACTCGGAGCCTCGTGTGATTAAAACAAGTGCAGAGAAAAATTTCAAAGTGTTTTTTCTCTTGTGAACTTCAAGTGAGGTTCTCTTCATGTGAAGACATTATCTGCATCATGAGGAAGTTCAAGAAATTTTGAGTCAGGAGGACTGATTTCCATACATCATCAGAAAGTCAGCTTTGACACTGGCTAGTCTGTCAAAACACCAACAGCAGGTTTTCCCAATACTTTGTACATTTGCTGTAAAATATTTGCTGCATATACTTTTTAAGTAACATTTTAATTCTGACTAAATTCTGTTACATTATTTTTCAGTGTTGAATTTTTGCTGTGGAATGAATGTTTCAAAAAATAAATATTTGAGGAACTTGTAAAAAAAAAAAAAGCCCAGCATTAGTAAGAAATAAACATGTCCATGAAAATAATAAAGAAAAATAGGAAGTGTTTGAAGCAAATTTAGGGCTAAATTATTTTTACATAGGCAAACTCTGTAAATACTCAAATCTAACTGAAAATTCTGCTTTTGTTTTTGCAGATAGAAAAAGGAAGGTGTTTTTAAAAAATAAAGTAGTTCTGAAAAGATGTTGAGATGGGCTTATAAGAACTGGAAGCTTTGAAGATTTTAACAAAAAAAAAAAGTATTAAACTTCAAGGTTTTGTCTCATCCTGAATTCCTGAGACATTGGAGGTTCATCACTAACTGAACTGAGAGGTGGCTCTGCTCTAATCCCAGTCCTTGAACTGGACAGAAGTCCAGGATCACTTTGAAACAATGACCTTCACATTATTGTGGTATGCAAGAGTAGAAATGACTCAAAGAGGCCTCATCCCCCAGTGCTAAGCTCAGAACTTTGCAAAGCAAGTCCATAAATCAGGAGTTGACAGTAAATTTTTAATGGTGTATATACACTGCCATGAGCAAGAGCCCAGTTTGCTTTACAGGCATGATGACAGCAGCAAAGAATGCTGCAGTGATACGGATAACGTGGTGGCACACCTGTAACCTCCAGGTCTGCAGAGAGAACTGTTTGCACTTCATCATTCCAGGAAGAAAAACCACCCAGACCTCCTGCCACAACACACCCTAAATGGAGCCTTACTGTCCCAAGGAAAAAAACCCAAACATAATGTACAAAGTATACCTTGTCAATGTTATTCTCAGAGATTATATATTTCCATGGTATGTGGAAGTTTTGTAGAGTTTTATATTACATGCATTGTGACTCTGTAATTACAGTATTGGGAGGTCACAGACAGAGAAATTTTGCCATCTCTATTGATTTTCAAGGCTAACCTGAACAGGATGTAGATTTTTCTCTGGACTTGTAAGCTTTCAATAGGTACACAAAGTGCTGTACACTCAGGAGATGAGCACAAGCAAGTGATGTTCATGCCAGCCATGGGCCAGAGTCTGATCTGTAGTGCTCTTTCAACATAAATCTGCATGATCACCCTGGAAAAAAAAAAGTGTCTTTGTGGAAATACGTAATTAGGGAGAAGTTCTAGAGATTGGAGGAAATAGTTAAAAGCCATATAGCAACTAATATCAACCTTCCTGACTACCAGCATGGTTTGGATTGTGTTTCCAGACCTTAGCTGTTTACATTTTGATTTTCTGACTTTTTTAACTATTTGCTTTTTGAATCATCCATCCTATAGCAAAAATTCCATTCTGGACAATAATGTAACAAAACAGCTGATTGATTTTTTTAATCTCTACAGTGCAGTTTCACTAGAGAAAAAGAGCTAAGAAAGAAAGAGTTTTTATCAAATAAAGAACAAAATTGCTTGAGTTATTGACCTGAATAAGGTTGAACTGATCTTACTTTAGTAGATAAGACCTGTGTTCACAGAGCATGGTGGATCTCTACCACACCACTATTTGTGAGAATAATAGGAAACCTCACCCATTCCACAGAACACACATTCCTTAATATAAATTTAGGCACAGAGCTTCTTGTCAGAATGGGTACCTGCAAAATTAATTTTCTGAAGAATGTAAAAAACTATTTAAACAAACTGTGGGTGTTGCTGGGATTTTGTTGCTGTTTTTGTGGTTTTTTTTTCAGGGTAATAAATCAAAATTTAATTATTTATTTTAAACCAAAGGAAAATGTTTGATTTTAAAAAAACCAAAACAACAGGGTCTTCAGAATGCTTCCCACTCATTCTGATCAGATGTATCCTAGATTTCTTTCAAGCATGAAAGATTTCTTCCCCATGCTGTCTTCAATAAATATGCAGAACATTTATAGAAAAAAAATGAGCTCTCTGAAAAGAACATTTCCATAGAAAATACTGAGATGTAGTGCACTACTAATGTATTGATAGGACAAGAGGGAATGGCTTTAAGCTGAAAGAGGGAAGGTTTAGATCAGATATTGGGAAGAAATTCCTTATTGTGAGGGTGGGGATGCCCTGGCACAGATTGCCCAGAGAAGCTGTGGCTGCCCCTGGATTCCTGGAAGTGTCCAAGGCCAGGCTGGATGGGGCTTGGAGCAACCTGCGATAGTGGAAATTGTCCCTACCCATGTCAGGCTGGTTGGAAGAAATGATCTTAAAGGTCCCTTCCAACTCAAACCAATCTATAATTCTACTATGGGATTTCTGTTTTACTAATCACAATCCAATTTTTTTTTTCAGTTAACTGAAAATTTGGCAAACTATAGGTGGCAACATTGACCGTTTTGGTACAACTGACTGCTTTTTCCATAGAAATGTTAGACACTCCAAAGTGTTCAAAAATACCAATGTTAAAATATCATAATGTCACAGCAACTACTGAGAGACATTAAACAGCCTTTTGAACAAACTTCCTTCACAATATGCTTATGACAAGTCCATACTTCTTAAAATTCTATTTGGGATAATTTTGATTGGTGAAAGGAGGATCCATCTCCCTTTAGCTTCCTATTGGCTTCCCATTCTTGTTGTCATCTTATTTCAAAAGTCTCACGCCTTCTTGGTGATTTCTCATGGGCAACTCCTCACAGCACTGCCTCCTTCTTATTCACAGCACAACCAACAAACTCTAATTCTCTCCACAGCACAGCAAACAAACTCCAACTCTCTTCTCAACCCCCTAACCCACTCTTTTGTAGCACTCATCTCCTTATTGGACACAGCTGTGGCCTATTAAGGGCAGGCCTGTTCCTAGTTTTGGTGATTAGTACAGCTGCAACTCCTCAGGTGTGAGACTGCCTTCTGCACTATTTTCCTACATTCTATCTCTCCACACATTCTGGCACGTGCATACTCTAGATGGATCTGAAAATTACCTCTGCCTAAAATCTGACCCATATGAATGAATTTTAAAGTTGTTTGAAAAAAATAAATTACTTTCAAGGAACAGAAATATCACAATGAAGATAATGAATAAATGAAATTTCCTTCTTTAAGACAGCAGAGTGTGGGAGAGAACTTTTAACTGTGGACAAGACTGCCTTTTACATCAGGGTTACTGAGCACTGTTCTGTGTAATATAATAGGGATGTTAAATAAGGGTAATTGTAATTAATACATAACATTAGTAAGAGTCAATTTTCTTTCTCTTCTTGAGGCCGACTGGCATTATCATTATTTTATTTTTTAATTTCCTGCTGATATCGCCTTCTTTACCAGCCTTCTCATATGACTGAGATAAGCTGTTGCACGTTTTGATTTGAAAGCAAGAGGAATGGTAATTAAGTAATTTGAAAATGAAAAGGGCTTAATCAAAGGGGCTCGTACAGTATGAAACTGTGCAGAATCTCCATCTACCTTTGAGAGAGACCCTTCTTCAAAATCTGTCCTGGCAAAACAACCATGTCCTGATCCAGATCTCATTTATTTCAAGAGGAAAGCCTTCACTGACATGTCTAACATGACACCTCAAAATGTCATTAAGGGGTGGAATTCAGTTTTAAATGGATATTTTAGGGCTTGGAATACCAAAGAAGCTTACGTGACTCTGAATCCAATGTGTGGATTAGATCCACAGGGATTCCCAGGCACACCAGGTTGCTCTCTGAGTCGGTCACACCACTCACATCAACCAATGAGATTCTGTAATTCTGTGATCATAACAAAGGTTTCACTGACACTCAGCAACACTAAAAAAAAAAAAAAAAAAAAAAGCAGCAGCGATACTAAAAAAAAAAAAAAGAGGAGAAATTGCATTTTGGTTTTAGCACAGAGTTTGTTCACCCCATAACATGCAAAATAATAAATGATAATAAACTGTGAACCAAAACTGAAGACTGTTTCCTTTTATTTGAATATCATGACTCTTGAGCCACAGACACAGAAAATCACAGTGTCCTCTCAGCATGAACCCCCAACTCTACTCTCCACAGCAAAAACCCCACTGCTTTTTCTGAGTTCTGATATAACCTGGTGATTTGGCAATACCTATGGAAAAAAAGAAGATGGAAGTCTGAAGACCCTATGCATAAAGAAAAAATGACATGTGGGTCATCCACACACTGGACAAACAATCCTGTATACATAATGCCTAGATAAGGGAGAAAAGAACCAGGTCATGTGTTTCCTTTCCGGCTAATATATATGTGTGTGTGTGTGTGTAGTGAGATGCAGATTGTCATGGCCATTTTTCTCTGCAGATTATGGTAATGATTAAATGAGCATGAATACGGACTTCTGAAAATGATAACAAGTGGGGGAAATTCCATCCTATTTTGTATCTCTATCTTTTCTGTGAACATTACTTTGTTATCTGCAATATGCAAGTCTTTGAATAGGTGCTATTAATTTAATATGCATTTATTCTTTCTGATCTCTCTTTAATTTTAAATTAAGTGAAGTCAATGATCAAAGAAAGGCCAGAATAATAACCCTGTAGGATGATTTTTTTTTTTATCTTTTCTTTTGGTCACAGAAAGCAATGAGAAGTAGGACTGTCTGTTTTTTTCCAGGCCAGCTCTGCAATATGTACCTAGGTGACAATGTGGCCTGCAGTAACACCAAAGTACATGGGAGTCACCCAAATAAACAAGTGCCAAGTGGAGCAAAGGCCTAGGATCAAGCTCTAAACACCCTTATTTACCTTTTGTGTTTCAGCAGTTGCTAAGAGCCACAAGCTTATTCCTCCAAGCCATTAAACTTGAAGCAGAAAGACTATCCCTGCCCCAAAGAATTGCAGTAATAGGTTGTTTAACCCTGTATAACTTAATCTGCTTATGAGTGAAAGACGCATACTCACACACCCAAACTCTCTTCAGCAGAATATTTAACTATGCTTTTTAAAAAACACAACCAAGGTTAGAACTATCCCTGAGCTACCAAATTTCTTTGTCATTCTGCAGAAAACAAACTCATGTCTCTGGCAGAATCAATACTCAAACATTATTCAGGGGCAAGTGGGCTGAGAATTTACCAATTTATTTCCTATAAGCCATGACTAAAGTAAATTATTTTCAGACAAAGCCCTCTAAGATGTCTAGAGTTTTATACAGAAAGATAAGCTCTGCAGAGAAGATATCGTTTTTGTCAGACCAACCAGTATTGCTGGGGAACAAAAACAACAAAAAAACAAGCTCTGAGGCACAGTGGAGCTTCATCCAGCTAAGGGGGCTTGTGCATCAGAAAGACAAGAGATGTATTTTTTTTCCCCCTCATTTAATTTCATCATCTGTCTGTTCAAAACTTTTCTTACGTCCATAGACAATATCATTCAGTAATTCAATGAGGTTGAAGATGCCCAGTTGCAGGACAAAACTTGAAACTGAGTCATGACTTTGAACCCAGATTCTTCCTTGGCATCAGGAGTTAGTTAAGCTCTGGATTACCAAGAAGAGAAGGTTGTTTAGAAGTTTTTGAATATTTTCCCTACTCTTGACTGGCCATTAAACTGGCAGTTAAAGACAGTAAATAGCCAGCCCTAAGGTTTTGAGTCTGTGTGTTAGAGCAGCTGAGGAGGCCAAAGGAGCTCCTTATCCAATCTGGACATTTTTGACGGAAGTGTTACAATGCACAGCAAAGCTCTGGAACTTTTTTTTCCCCCTTCCAAATTTTGAGTTGTGACCTGTATTAAAGAGTCATGTCCAGTTCCACTTTGCTAAATTGGCCTAAAGATCGACAAATTAAAATTTTGTGGAATTATTTATGGGCTTTAGTGGCTAAAAGAAACCTTTAGCATGAAAAATTATGTTTTGAAAATTTAAGGAAGTATTTTTTCTGGGCAACCTTTGCTCTTTGACTTGCACCTACCATGGTAAGAATTAGTCATTTCTACACTGGAGCAGTCAAATCTGCATTAGCATTCAGTTCATTCAGCCTCTGGTAGCATCTCTACTACTATCAGCTGTTTTTTTACACATAGTGTTTGAAATAATGAAAAAAATTGAATAATACTTGGATTGTTTTCCATTCTTTTCCCAAGTGTTTTGTTTTCTGGGTTTTTTTAATCAGTGTGTTAAACCACCAGGGTGAAAGTTTGGTCATTTGAATTACGTCACAGGTTTTCTTGGAAAGGCTTCAAAGCAGTGTCTTCTCTGATAAAGAACTGGGAAGGTGGAGAGAGACCTCTTCTTGTGGCCTCCTTATCTTCCACCATATGAGGAGAATTCCAGGGAGTGATCCACCTGCAGAACTGAATCCAGGTCTGTGTTACTCTTTGAGTATTTTTGCATTTTTAATCTGAGGCCACTTAGAGGTTTAGCAGAAAACAGGGTTTTCTAACAACTCAGAAGACTTAATTCCATAATAAAAAATATGGAAGTAGAACTTAAATGCTGGTAGATTTAGAGATATATCAGTTTTATGTCAGAGATAAATAATTTTTATCCCTCCTCACTTAAATACATCTATTTCTGGGCTGGATTCTGGTAATTGCTCATTCCACTGGTAAACAAGTTAAGATGAGAAGCCCAGGTTACTGTTCACAGACCCTTGAAGGGATGACCTGGGCATGTACAAATTCAGGCACAAATTTCAATTTCTGTAAAGCACCATTACCATATGGAAAAATTTGTTGGTTAAATCACACACAATGTACAGATAAACATCACGTCTTGATATCAGTGGAAATTATCCCTGCTATCAACAATAAGAGCAATTACTTATGGAGAGAATCACCTCACCTAAATGTAGTTATCTTCTAGTCAGGCATCTAATCTAAGGTAGCCACCTAAGCTCCCTCTGTGATGAACAGAAATAGGCAGAGGGAGAGAAGGAAACTCGTCCTGTTCCAAGATAAATGTCCTGAGATAGGTAGACTGAATCACCTTCCAGAGCTTCTTATCTCTCTTTATTGACTACAGAAGGAACACAGATAATTAGCCATGACTAGACACCTAATTTTTAGATACCTAGACACCTAAACTTCAGCAAGATGAATCAGAGGCGAGTGATTCCTGCTAGGTAAATTTCCTCCTTCTCATTCCTCCGTGAGAGAATGTCTGACGCCTGAAATATAAAGCTTGGACTGTTTCCAAAATCATCTTTTTCCTTTTCATTTAGATTTTTTTTTAATTCTTTCTTTATTGCTTTACCTCATATTACCTAATTATAGGATATTCAATTTGCTGCTGTTAGACAGTGCACAAACTGCTATTTTTATTGTAATATCTACAACAATGCACTTTCAGAAAGGAAAATGACAATATGTGATAAATACATATTTTAAAATGTTATAACAGAATCCTCTGTATTTTATTTGCTTTCCTTCTAAATCTGGTGTAATTTTATGTGCAGTTTCTATTTCCTATAGGATTTTAAAAAATTACAGCTTTTTAAGCAGATCTGTGCCTACAAAAATCCAGCTTCATTTTATTGCAGTGCTTGATATAATTTGTATAAGTTACAGCCTAATAAAAGGTATGAGAGCAAACTTCAAGCCACATCATCCATTGTTTCCCCCCCAGTAAAGATATAAAATTATATTTGTTCTGGTTCTTTTTGCCTGGCTCATCAGATTAGGAAATTTTATTAGACCTCCTACTTCAGGCCTGTAACAATAAGATCCTTAGAGAAGTTCTGATGAGCTTATAGGCAAAGTGAAAAATATAGGCTGGAAAGGCATCTTCATTTATTTAAGCACATGCTTAGTACGAGATTGAAGTTATTTTCTTACATGCTGTCCTTAATATGGATAGGCTTAAAGGCATTTCCATGTATTTTCCTGAATGGGGAACACATTCTCAGATGTGCAATGAATTTTCATTATTGTTTATTTGATGTTAGGTATCTGAACATTAGATTTGCTCATGCAAATAAAATGGAGGTAGACGCTGGTAAGAAAAGTTCACAGGGTGCAATGTAGGGGCAAAAGGGCTGAATAACAGATGAATAAAGAAGCCATACCTTTGGGCTGAAATTTCCATGTAAAATTTTTGCTCACATTTCAAATGCGAACAGCACATACTTGTTACTCTGGATTTTAGAATATTTTGCCTTATCCCAGTCTATACTTAGCAAACGAAATGTTTAGTAGGGGCACATGTGGTTTTCAGTATCAATATTTCTCCAAGATTCACTGGGTGGCATAGAAAGCTATATGCCCTCACAGGCCTGACTAATGTTCTCAAGTCTTGTGAGAAGTGATTTTCTTTAAAGAAAATCTGGATAAATTAAGAGACTCAACAGCAGTGTAGGGCTCGCACTGTGAAAATTGACTTCTCAGCCACAGGTGGGGAGGAGTCAAGCAGAAATTTTACCACTAGCCAATCAAAATCATTTAACCCTTTGGAGTTCTTGCAAATATGGAGATTGAGATCCAGGGGGCAAATCACAAAGGGAGACTCTAATGGAATATCACATTTGAAATTACCACAGATCTCAGGGAGCTAGTTTCTGTCTTGCCAGCTCTGAGAACAGTGAAGCCAACTATGAAATCACTACTATAAAACAAGGAGAGATTTCTGTTACAGACAGGTGGTTGTTATTTTCTGTTTCTGAAAGGCCTGAAATATTTTCTTTCACAGAAAGAAACAAAAACAACAACAAAAAAAGTGGTTCTGTGGTTAAGGCTAGGCAGTGCTGGATTCTTATCACTGCTTTACTTTGGCATGAGACTGGAAAGCCTTTTACTTTTCAAACCTGCATGCCTGGAGCTAACCAAACCAAAGATCACAGAATCATAGAATGGTTTGAGTGGGAAAGAATCTTAACTGTGGGCAGGAACACTTTCCCCTAGACCAATTTGCTCCATCCAGCCTGGCCTTGAAAAGATCCTGTAGGTCATCCCAGTTAGTGGGATGCAGAACCAAGACCTCAAGTTCTTTGTGACCCTTCCAGATGAGTAAATTTAAGTCTAATGTACTTCCTTTGTTTTCTGTCTCTATTTGCTCTCTATATTTAAATTAAACCCCTGAAACAGCCCTTTGGTTCTGCTTGGCTTAATTTGAAATGAAGTTTTCAGTATTGAGGAAATTGATTTTAAAAAGAGGTGACACAGGTGAGCATCTGGAGAAACAATAATAAAAATGGCACAGTCCTGGAGCAAAGACAGCAAAACAGGGGCTTGTTGAAGGTTGAGAAGGTAAAAAATATAATATAAAATCATGGAATATAGAAATTATAAGGATGGGAAAGAACATTAAATATTATCTAATTCCAACCTCCCAGCCATGGAGGTTTGGAACTATTATTCTTCTGCTAATTTAAAAAAAAAGGCAGGTAAAAAAGGTAATCTGTTCCCCTCTGCACTTACCAGGAGGACAGGGAAGGATGAGTTTCATGCACTGTATGACCCTCCCAAAATCTCCTCCAGCCCTTTTGTCTGTGTTTTCTAAGATGCAATATTTTTCTGGATACAGGATGTTATCACAGTTGGTCCTGAGCTTGATGCAGACCTCCAGCACCACTGCAGGACAGAAAAACTGGGCACAAACAAACATCTTTGTGTCACAGTGGCTTTTGGCCAGAGTTTATAAGAAGCCATCCATCAAAGAGCAAGAATGCTTACAAGTTTTGAGTTGAGAAAGTGCAGCGGCAAGCTTTTGGGGGGATTTCACAATACTGATTTCTTGGTTTGAAGCAAAATACATTTACAAGAGCATCTGCTGGTGTGAGTCTCTTAAATATGGCATATACTCCGTGTTACTGCTTCATCATCATGTATAATTGGCAATAAACCTATTTAGGATTCAAGATGCATAAAACTGAAAGTCTTTGAAGGGAATAGCTGCTGAGATTATATTTATTGTGCTTTCCCACAATATTTTTCTATGCATAATGTGATAAACCTCCAAGGTGGTTGTAGGCAAAGCTGAAATATTCACAAGTATGCAGTTATTATGAATTTAGACAGGTTGTAAGACATTTTGATATCAAACTCTTAATGAATGGCAGTAAACATATTCTACATTACTTTATTAAAATGCCTATTAAAACATACACATCCACAGAATGATCACTGGATGTGTTTACTCGCGAGCAAAAAGGCCATGAAGAAAACAGCATGGAAATAAATTTTCTTTTCCTGCACCACTATGATAAGAATTAGGGCATGCATTTAAAGTTCATATTATTTTCAGTGTGTTCACAGCACATCCAGATAATCAGATATTCAAAGGAGGATTCCCAGTCGGTTCCAATATGCCACGACTCAGTAAATCGAGTTGTGTAAATGATAGTTCCATATCCAACAATGTTGTTTTGAGATTTCAGAAAAACTGCTACACTCCAAAGCAACAAAAAAATCCCCAGCCAAACCACAAATAGGCAACAAATATATTCTTGTTATCTTGATGATTTTCAAATAAAATTTGTCCATGTTTTCTTTCTATTTGGCTAAATTTATATTAGCAAAAATTTAAAACTAAATTCCCCGTTGAGCTAGAATATGGGGAATTTTTTTCTTTTCAACATTTCTGAATACACAGTCTGAGAGGAGGAAAATTTCAAATTATTAGTTCAAAACATATGGAAATTTATTCTTTCTGAGTAAAATTTTTATTTTCTTCGCAAGGTCCTGATCAACACCCGTGACAAACACAAAACCAGAAGTCTCCTGTAACATCCAACAGCAATTCCATTGCTCCATACCATGCTGTTAATCTACAGCAGCTCTTAAGGGGATTGCATTTGCCAAACTTTCTGTGGCAGTGGATAGGAACCTACCTCCTGACAGAAATACCTCTGTGGGACACATCCCTGTCCCAGTGAGAAGTAAGTATCAGCTAGGAAAGAGCTATTAAGCCATAAATATATCCAAAAAAATGGCTTTAAGGTGAAGTGTGTGTTGGCTCATGCCCTGGGACTGGAGAGCTGGGAGTGGAGTGGGGAAAGGCACCGTGAAGCAGTTAATGCCTCCCTTAGGATAGACTGAGCAAAAGTGAATGCCTGGGGCTTTTTGCCTGTTAGCAGAAAAAGAGAAATTATCTTTAAATGTTGGTGTGTTCCTGATATGTGCCACTTCTATAGTTATTTGCTCTGAAAATACTGGTGTGACCTGGTTGTGAGGAGCTTTGTATGCTCACAAACACAGCCAGCTGCTGGAGTCTGGGGGTCCTGCCTGGAAACTTTGCATAAATGATAAATAAAGTGGGATAAAACCCTGGCACAACAACAACCAGCACTCATCCTTCTCTCTTCTTTGTCAGTGCAGCTATCTTGCTCTTCCTAGAACAAAGGGGAATATCTCTAAGCCTAAAAAAAAGAGTGGGAATAGATTAGATGTTAGGAATAAATTCTTCCCTGTGAGAGTAGGGATGCCCTGGCACAGGGTGCCCAGAGCAGCTGTGGCTGTCCCTGGATCCCAGGAAATGTCCAAGGCCAGGTTGGATGGGGCTTGGAGCAACCTGGGATAGTGGAAGGCGTCCCTGCCTATGGTAGGGTGTTGAAACAAGATGGTATTTATGGTTACTTGCAACCTTACATTTATGATCCTTACATTTATCAGTCCTTGAGAGAATACAGATTGCTTTTATAGGGAAACTGAGTCTCAGCATGCTGAATTAACAGTGGAAGAGGCTTGCAGAGTAAGGAGCTGTATTGGTCTCTTTGCCTTTGCCCAGCAGAACTCCATGGAAATAACTTGTACACCACTGAAAAAATGCCCTCAGGGAGTTTGCTATTTTTCTGTGTCATGAGTATAGAACAGCACATTCCCACCTGCCTGTTGGAAGTATTGTTTCATTAAGAGATGAATTTTTTAAGAATGTAGAACAGCAACATACCATACAAAACTCCTATTTATACAGCGCTGCTGTTGTTATAAGAACTGTTTATACAAATAAGTAACATAGCCCACAGTGCAATATATTTCACTTCCCTAATGTACTTTTTGACATTTGATGAGGACCTGCAAGCCTTAATCCCCAAGCCCAGGTTAAAATGACAGAGCAATGTGCCATCCAAATGAAAGGCTGTCATTGTTCTTGCTGGAAATAGACACATTTATTTCTATGTCTGGCACTGATATTGTTTTAAAGCAAACTGTGAAGAAGGTTTCCAAGCTGAGTCTAAAGCTGGAATATGCATTTAAACATCCTAAAAAAAAAAAAGAAGAAAGCTTTAAGAAGAGCTCTTTTCCCTAAGAAAAATCTACTCAGCATATGCTTATTTACTGTTCATGCCATAATACAATATTATAGCCCCACAGATATCACTGATAAAGGTATTATGGGATGCCATATGGACAAAGAAGAGAGTAAGAATGGAGAAAGAAAGGGAAAATAAAGAAGCAACCATGTCACAATCCTCTGTTTGACACACTGGGAGGTCAGCAGCCTCCCTGCCATGAGGGGTGTTCTTATTCTCAGTGCATCATGAAAAAGCACTTTAACAGGAAGGGGTTGAAAGGAGAATATGTGACAATATGGGTGCAGGTGTTTCCCCCAAGAACAGGCACAATGGTGCTACAGAAGAAACAAGGGACTGGAGGAGATGTGTGAACTGTAAAAGAGAAGAGATGAGCAGATACAGCTTGCATGGAGGCACAAGGAGCCACCACTCCACTCTGCTCTCTGTGCCCCCCTTGGCTGCTCCACTCTTGCATGCAAAATTCCCAAATCTTCCCAAAATTCCCAAATTCCCGAAAACCTACACACTAACAGTACAAACCCAGCAACTGCTTTTAAGAATTTCTTAAGGCAGTTCAAATTTATATTCTTTTAGAGCCATCACAAAGGTTTTGCATCCTAGTGAATTTACATTAAAGCAATTTTTTTTTTTTAATCCCCCAGGACTGGGGAAAAAGAGAAAACTCTTCCCAGTGTCCACATCAGCTACAATTTTCCCCTCTTCTTTCTGCCCTTCCCCTTCCCCCCATCTCCAGCACTGCTGCTCAAAGGAGAACGTAGGAAAGACATTTGAGATTATAAAGGGTTTTGGATGAGCGAACCTGGAGTGAGTAAAGCTCTTAGAAAAGAATTTAAAGGATCACAGTGGCATGCAGTCATGTTATATAAACATATTCTGAATGGTACCATCATACGCCCAGCCCTGGCGCCGCAATTGCATTAAGTGAAATTTTATACAGAAATTGTGAAAGTGCACCAGGGTTGGCTGATTATCTGCTCTTTCTCTTCCCTTTCAGACATGAAGCAAAAAGCCAAGATGCTGGAGAAGAATGTGGACAGTGCCAAGAGGTTCCTGACCTAATTTAAGCAAAAGGTTTTCTTGGTTTTCTTTGTTTTTTGTTGTTTTGGGTTTTTTTAATCTTTCTCTCTCTATTTTGGTTTCCTCTACAGGGTTCAAAGCTGTCAGTCCTTAGAAATAACCACCTGAAATTGACTGTCACTGGGATTTCAAATTTTCAAATACCTAAGGAAAGAGAGAGAAGAAATTGAAATAAGGTCATGGCATAAAAGCTACTTCCTGAAGTGTCTAATGAATATTTCCCTTATGTATCTTGACAGTTTTGAAACGTGTGTGGAGGGAGGGAATTTACAATACCATTCAGGAATTGTTTATCCTTGCCAAAATAAGTTAATTAAAATGAGGCTCTGATTAAAATGAAAGGGTCTGGCTCATTTGAAATATTAATTTAGGCCTCTGTTTCTGCAATCTGCCTGCAAGGGTCTCCGTGCGAGAGCAGGGCTATGTTTGTTAAGCAGTAAAGCATTGTTGCAAGGAAAGCCAACCTTTAATTTGTTTTTAATGTTGTCTGATCTCTTTCCCTGAATTAGCCTGGGTCTGTTGACCTTTGGGGCAAACTGCAAAGCCTTTGCACTTTTACTTACACTAAGGATGAATTTGTGGTTTGTGCTTGAAGGGGGAAAGGGAGATGGGAGAAATCCTTTGTGTGGGTTTGGGGTGTACCTTTTTGGAGGTTATCTTTCCTACTGATGTTCTTACTTAGCCCTGGTAGTCCCACTTATGTAGGATTTCCCCCCATTAATCTGTGTTACTGACAGACACTGCTCCAGCAATGAGACAACAGACAGCCTCTACCCAGCCACAAAGAAACTGGACTGAAACATTTAAAATAAGGAATGTTGATATAATTTCTAAGACTTCCCTCTCTCTTCCCCCAAGATCAATTAAATTTATTTTTCCATATCAAATTTCCATAATAAATTTCCATATAAAATTAAAAATTATTCTATATATTTTTCTACCTAAAATCCAGTCCCTGAGATATTCTGAGGATATTCTGTGCCGTTCTGAATTAAACCCTTTTTCTTACATATATAAATAAATAAAAAAAAATTTTAAAAGAAAATATGCCTCCCCTTACTTTCTCTATCAGCCCTGACTATAAATATTATAAGTAATGATTATAAATATATAAACAGTATAAGTAATATTATAAATAATAGTTTATATATTAAACCTATGTGCCTCTCTAGACAAGGAATTCAATTATGTGCTATAAAATAGCAACATAACAATAGAAATAACAAAACAACAGAAGAACCCAAAATGTTTGGTCAGGGTTAATGTCACAACTCTCTGTCTGTTTAAAAATTTCAGGAGACCTGGGAAATTCCTTCACCCAAATCTCATATTAGGCATTATGGACAAACTGTAGAAACTGGTTTTTCCTATGCAGGAACTTAAAAAGTCCACCACTCATGTGAAATAATGCCTGCTTTACTACAAAATGGGCAGAGGTATAGCATAAAATTCTGTGCAAATCCTGTTGTTTTAGTGACTATACTGACACTGAACCAACTAGGAGAGAATCTCTTCATTTCCCCTGGACAACTCTGGGTGATGCTGGTGGTGCAGTGCATTTCAGAATTCTGGAATGTGTCCCGTGGTTTCTACCCTCTCCCAACAGTGTCTGCTGCACTGCAGATCCCAATGGAAAGGAGAAGTTTCCATTTGCTCTGTTGCTGTCACTGACCCAGAGAAAGGTCAGGTATTGGATTATTCAATATTGCTAACATTTCTATTTGCCTGCTGACCTGAGAAGCTCAGATACAGACTTTAAATCAGGCTGTGAGGAGATGCCCTGGCACAGTAGAGAAGCAGGTTTCCAGAAACAGAGACTGGCACACACTAAAAACTGGTGTTGCCAAAACATTTGTGGAATGAAAGCATTTTATTCAAAGAGCCATTGGATTAGAGCACATCCACAAAAACAAGGGGTTGCCTAAACTGTCTTCCTCTCTTCCACCCTCTGTGCCCCATCAGAGCTCCAGTGAGGATGCCACAAAAAGTGTCCTTGCTCCAGTGCCACCTTAAGGATGGGAATCACATGGAATGCCACGGGATACAAACTGAGCAGGCAGCAAACCAAGGCACCTTAGTGCTGTGTCCCTGCATTTTACACCTCAGCAACTCCTTTGCTGCTCAGCTTCTCACTCCTCACCATCACCATGCAAGCCAGGGCAGAGGTGCAGGTTGAGTTTGTGCTGCAGAGGATGATATTTCCTACAGATCTGTCTCTAACCAGTAGGTACCTTGTCCTGATTCAATTCCTGATTTGTTTGTTTGTTTTGGTTTGGTTCCCCCTACACACATATTGAGTGGAAGAATTTCACAAGGTGTGAAAACCATGCTCCTGCTCATCTAAGAGTGTGTACTCTTTGCTCTTTTCTTCTCTTTTTAGGAGGAGGGCCCCAGAATGAATGGAGCTCTCAGGTTAGAGCTTTTCAAGGAAAAGTAGCCTCTAGGAAAGGCTTCAGTTCAAGACCAGGATATGTACAGATAAATTTCCATATGATGAGTGCAGGGAAAATCTAGTCTGTCATCACCGTCAAGAGATATGTTGGGTTTATCTGCTCCAACATTGACATTTGCTACATTTGATAAGCCCTAAGGTACTGAGACATAAATTAAAGCTCCCAAACGTGCCACATGACCTGCTAAATATGTCTAAATTCTTTGACACCAAAACTTTGTTAAGTGATTTCCTCCAAGAACTCCGTTCAGTTATCCAGTTATCAGTATCTATCACCTCAATATTTAGTTATCTACATCAAAACAATTACCTGCTGCTGTGTCCACCCCAGACTGAATACCAACCCTGCATTTCAGTCAAGTTTTCTTATGGATTGAGTTCTAGAAGCCTCTATCAAGAGCACAGTGATATTTCTACATTTTAGGAGGTCCCTGCTTAGGCTGGGGGCCATGTAGCATTTTCCTCAACAATTTCCAGTCATAGTCTGGGACTGAACAAACACCAGGACCAGTCCCAGTTATCAATTTAGATGCAATTAGCCTGTTTTGAAGGGGGGATTTATGCAACCTGGATGTGAGCCACATCATCTTCATCAGCCTCTGTGCCACAGAAAGATCCCTCAATGAGCTCCTAAAGTCTGACCTGTGCCTGATGTGGTTGAAGGCCAGCTAAATTGGATTTACTGGGATTACAGCTCTAGGTTTAGGTTCCAAAATCTCACTTTTTTTTTTTTTTAACACTTAGACCTTAATTAGAGTTGGAGAAATAAATCAGGCTGTGATGGTTAAAGAATAAAATTAAATGCCTATCAGAAAATATTTGCCTGATTTATTTCAGGGAATATTACTTTAAAATTCCATTATGTCATTTAATATTTCTGTGAAATTTTTCTATTTAGACTTCTATTAATAAAAGTTCTGGGAGAAATGGAGACCCCAGGGCTGGCAGGATTGCTTGGGTCAGATAAGATATTATTTATATATAGGTTTATATGTAGATCTGATACCTAAACATCTGGTTGGAAATGAAAATTCCTGCTGTGCTTTCAAAGTTTTTCATTCCACCTTCAAGTGAATTTCCAGGGAAAGTTAGGGCTGCATCTTCCTCCTTTTGGCATCCCAAATGCAGGAGCTGAACACGAAACAGGAGGGAGCAAAGTCCCTCTCCTGAGTCTAGCTCAGCTCACCTGCTTGGCCTCCATAAAATATGTATTCCCTTATCTATATTTCCCTTCTGAGAATGTTTATATTTATTTTCCTTATACAAAACATCCGCACTCAGTCCATACTTGCAGTCCATCCCCATTGGTGTGGATCTTTCCTTCTATTACAGTACAGGCATTTGGCAAAACAAGATAACGGCAGAGAGCTTTGTTACAACCCAAAGGCTAAAACTGAAAAGCCTGTAAGTGGGAGTGTTTTCCTGATGGAAAGTGAGGCACCAGCTGCTTTTCAGGGCTAAAACCTTCCCCTGAACCAGGACCTTTGTGCTTGTGTTACGTGGTTCTCTCCTTATATCTCTTTTAATTTTCATTTACATCAAGATTGTTTTCTTAGAGTTGTCTCACATAGTGAAGAGGAAGGAAAGCATGAATAGACTATTGATAGTTCTAGCTTCATATATAATGTATATAGCACTCTTATCTGTGGAAAACATTATCTTTATAGCAGAATGTATTTAAGATGTCAGAGTACTCACTTTGTTTTGGCTGCAGGGAGGTTTCAGGGTGACTGGCCACCTCTAGCAACAGCTCAAGTCAAGATGCTTGAAGTGTGTTTTCCCCTCTTCCTGTGTTACCTTAAGAAGCTACAGGGGTCTTCTCTGCTTATGTATGTTAAATATCTGTCTGCAGAGCTGCAGCAGCATGTTCCAGGACTCTCTCAGAGCAGCTTGTTTTCCTCCCAACAAGCCCATGTGGATGCCTCTCCTGTGGTTTCACAGGAGGAAAGAGAGAGGGAGCATTTACCAGCCTCACAGTGCAGCCAGCTTACTCCAGCTCCTTCTGCCAGCTTTCCCACCAACATTTTAACCTCTTACAGATGCCTTTGCCATCACATGGCTGGCTCTGCCCTAGATAAAGGCTTCATTCAGAGGTGAAGGAACAGTGGAGAAGGTGCTGTTCTCACCTTTTTTGGGGGCTGTTTCTTGTGCCAACAAGAAGAAGTCAGGCAGTCCCACAGCAGAGTTATGGGGGAGAGGTTGGGATAATCCCTCCATCCCCAGACTTGCCTGCCTCCCAGTACACAGCAATGCTCCTTTGCTTAAATTCTGTCAAATCCTTGGAAATCAGCAGATGAAAGATAATGCAACTGCACTGTTCTGGGTCTGTGTGACTACAAAGGAGAAGGATTCTCTTCACAGAAGCTTATATTTGTTGATATATTTTTCCCTCTTAATGTGAATTTCTGATATCTATGGAGTAGAAACTATTTTGGTGATGTGCTGAGGGGTGTTGATCCAAAAGTCTTGAGTGAATTTTTCTTATCCATATAAATGCATGCAAACAGAGGACGGTAGAGAAGAGAGAAAACTACTCCTTCCTGCTTCACATACATGGTCCTGAGAGCAACAAATGAGACAAAAAAGAAACTTCCTGAGATCCAGGTGGGACTGGAGTCCAACCATGGCAAAGAGAAGCAGTTCCTGAATGAAAATGCAATCCCTGACCAGGCTCACAGCCTAAACCAGGAGCACCATCAAGCAGGAAGGAACCAAGGCAGAGATCTGCAGATTACACAGTGATCTGTTGGTGGGTATGTCAGTCATTTCCAAAATTGAATATGAGTAACCTGAACTTCTGTTCAAACACAGGACCACAGCTGCTCTTAGTACTGACAGAAAGACTCAGTTTGGCTAAATGAGGAAAATTATCCCTCTTCATCTCCCGTATGTGTTGAAACACAGTCCTTCAGACCAAACCAGTGTAGTTATTGACACTAAGCTGTTTAGATTCCCAGAATACAGAAATTTTCAGAACAGAGCTCTGGCATTGCCACACACAGATGAGGGATAAATCCACCATAGCTACTCACCTGATATGCAGGATATGCAATTTAGCAGGTTTGTGTACATCTCCAGCAGCTTGATGATCTTCAGCGAGGTACTCACTTTGAAATGCCTGAGTTTTCCTCATCCCCTGCATTGTGCCCTGCACAACAGGAGTTTGGTTCTGGCAGAGGAAGGAGAAGGGAAGCACATGGCTGCTCGAGCTCCCTTCCCCACAAGGAGATCCACAAACCCATTTTGCACAATGTGGCGTATTCCAAGGACAAAGGCAAAACAGCTCTTCAGAAATTTCTTCATGAGCTGGAGATAAAAGTAATCCCTGCTAGGGATGGTTTAGCACTATGCATATATGGGGGAGGAATTTCAGAGGAAGGGAAATACCCCTCCACCCCATCCTGAGTTTTCAGTAATACTTTGTAGTTCTGCCCAGTTTTGAAGTAGCTTAAAAGAAATGGAAGTATTTGGAATGTTTTTACAAGAGAAATACTTCCTTTTGTATAATTAAAATTATTGTGGTTGGCTCCTAGAGTGAGAGGCTCATACATTTGTTTCCAGTAGCAATCAGTATAGTTAATACCCATCCTTTTCAAACTGAGTTAACTCGTGTTCATTTTGGGCCTCATCCAGAGCTTATTGATGTCAGAGGAAAGAAACTATTGACTTAAATGGGCTTTGGAGTAGACCCTACAAGGTGAAAAGAACAGATAATCTGGTTATTTCTGCCACAAAGAAAAGACATATCCAATGAAAATAAATAGGTAAAAGACAAAATAAAATAATAGTCAATTAAAAAAAATATTAAAGAACAGACAAAAGAATACCTTGAACAGTGTGTTTTGTGTGACCCAGAGTTGTTATAGGGAGAGGCAGAGAACCTCATGGTGCAAAGGGCCCCACAACCACAGTCAGAAATCTGGAGGAGACATAGTGAGACGAAAACAATTTTCCTGATTTGCCTTTCATATCTGAAAGTATAGAATTAAAACCTTACCAGGGCGAGTATTACACAAGATAACGTTGGGCTTTATGTGTTCCGGCCAAATCTGTGATATCAGGTTTTGAAGTTTTCAAATTAAAAATAGAGATCACAAAAATTACATGAGACAAAGATTCTGAAGGACACACAAACCTAGGGAAGGTTTATAAAGAATCCAGTGGTGTTTCTGGCCATGCTGGATGAATTATCAAAAGCTATGAGGATCTCTGAAATGAGTTCAGTACCCAGCAGGTTTCCCATGAGAACAGGCATCTGCAATGCAAATTCTGTGCCCAAGCCCTGCAGCATGATTGCCAGATCCAAGCATAAGAGTGGTGAATAAATCCCTTTTTCACTCCCCTTACAAATAATGAAAATATTTGGAGTAAAAAATTTGAAGTCTTTTTTTATTGGCCTGATGGTTTGAGGAATTTGAGTGCTGCTGGCACTCCAAAAGTTCCTCTTTCCACTATGAGTATAAGAAATTATTATCTAAACCAAGGATGGGATACTCACTTCTCTACAGGTCTTTACTTAGGTTCCCATTTGACTTATCCCCTTCCTGTTTCCATATTCTTTATCTTATTTCTTTCCTCCAGACCATATTTCCCAAAACATCCTGGAGGTGAACTTTTTCCCTTCAGTGAAACCATTAGTAAAATAACTGTTGAATTCAAGAGGGCCAAGAGGGTGTCAGTGACAACTGACTTCACTTCTTATTTTCCAATTCTATTTAACTGTAGATAAATCATTCTGTGAAGTTCTCTGCCCTGAAAATTTCCCCAGCATTAAGAGACATGGATCTCCTGTGGTCAGGATGCCACAGCTCCCCTGTGCAATTTCCTCCTCCAAAGTCAAACTGCATTATTGGTTAGATGTCCCCATAATGTCATTCTTATCCCAGTTATAGCTGCAGTGACTCTGTTTAATATTGTGCACATGGCCTTGGATATTAATTCTGACTCATCACCCTGTGTTTGCTTTGGTGTGCTCTTTTCATAAGGCCAAGTTGATGCTTTACATATTGGCTTTGTGATCAGCAGATTTTAAATAGATACAGAGAACAGTGCCATTCAAATGTGAGTTTTACTAACCCAAAAGATCAGCTTAAATCTCCAAGGACAAAGAGCTGACATAAAAGCCTAGTCTTCCAAAATCTTTCACAAATCTATAAAATTCCTGTTAGGCAACCTGATAAGTCACTTGACATTTCCCTACTTTGATATCTCCAATTCTGAAGTGAGGTAACACTCTTATCTTTTTGAAGGTAACATGAAACTAACTTTTCCATTGACAGATTATTCTGGGGACTTCTGCCAAGGCAAAGCTTTACTAAAACCTTCCAATGAACATATGTCTAGAGGAAAAACAATGCAGAGACATGGAAACAAGAGAATATCATAAAGAGTCTAACCTCAGTTGAGCATTGTCATTGTATATTTATGCAATTTCCTGGTTGGGAGATAAAATCCTTAATTTGTGTTTACTGATCTGGGTCAAAGCACAACCGTGTTGAAAGAGATATTACAGGTTTTGCTTCTGTGTGCATTTTTAAGGCAATATCTCCTTAATTCTACACAACCAAAGCAACACCCTTTTCTATTATGAATTTAAAGGGTGATGCGTGGTTGTTATAGATGAAGGAGGTAAATTACAACTACTTGAGAAAACAAATAGAAAGCTGTTTTAGTCATCACATTAAGGTTAAAAAAACCACAATATGATTTGGCTATATGGCAATGTAGATGCAAATGGAGTAGTCATATTTACACATATTACTCTGAAGGAAGATTTCCTGTTCATTTGCATAGGGGAGACATCCTTTCATTCCTGCATTCAAAAGGGAGCAAAGAGGTCCCATCTACAAGCAAAATTACAGGAAACAAAAAGAGAAGTGAGTGCGTGTTCAAGTACTTGGAGAAAAGTGTTGGATTTGTTCCAAAAACCCAGCATTATTGCCTCCCCAAAACTGTGTAAATGATTCCCTTGATCAGAAAAAGGGTCTGGTGTTGCAAAAACTCTTCAACGCAGGGTTGTTGAAATACAAGGTTTTTCATGTACAGTCAGGAGCAGATATATCCTTGGTAGAGAGAAGCCAAAGAACTTGTACAGAGGTTTCCATATAAGAAAAGTTTAGCTTGGAGGAAACATATTTTTGCAGTTAAAAATTTTTCACACACACAGAGAAAATAACACCATAATAAAACCAAAACACCAAAAAAACCCAAAACCAAGCAAAAACAAAAAAAAGCTTTTTTTTTTTTAATTGGTAGAATGGGAAAAAAATTTTGAAAGGCAAAAATTTTCCAATACTTGTACCAAGACAATAAGAAATAATTAATTTTGATTGCTGACATTAACCCCAGGCCTTATCAGCCAATCTCACCAGAAAGAAATATCTTTCTGATTTTACCAGATAGTCTAGAAAGAAGCTGGGTTTATTGTTAAAAGGTTATCTGACAATAAAAATATGTGACATACTTCCTGTACTTGACATAAAATTAATGTGTACTAATAAGATACTAATTTTTTTTTGCTACTTCAACATTAATTTGCAAAAATTCTTTTTCTTTTCCCAGAAAAGTTTTGACATAATAGAAATTTAGCAAGCCAATTTATCTCATTGACCAAAAGATTAAATAATATTTTTTAGTATGTGCTCAGGTTGTTCTGGAAAATGATTTTCACTTGGGCTGACATTGCATTGTCTTAGTTCTCAGGTGTATCTTTTTGATCTTTGTATTTACACAGAAGATCAAGCTGAGTTCTCCTATCTTCAAGTGGAAAAAATTTAGTGAGTTAAGAATGTCAAAGTCTACAGCCAGTGCCTCTACCTGAGCTAGTCTGAAACAGGTGTCTCAGAAAGATGGGATGAATCCTGTCAAAAATAATTGTGTTCCCCATGGTCTGCAAAGGGAATTGAGAAGTTAGCTCACATGCAGTCTTCTCACTGAGATAATTTGAATCCTCTGGTCCACCAGAGAAAAGAAGTGGGACATCATCTGGACCACTTACCTTGTCCTAAAATAGGCAGCACCAATTTTCTTCTGAAGCTGCAGACCTATCTCTCTTCATAAAACATAAAGTGAGCTTTGATGCCTTGCCTTTATCCAACTAAAGTGAGAGAATCCAAACCCCAACCACAATATGTAAAGCAAAGAGTCTGTGACCCCAAAGTGGACATTTTTGCATTTACAGAAGTGAAAATAATGAAAGCAATACAAACTAACTAAGACCAGATATTAAACTTTTCAGGCTAAATATATCCTTCCAGCTTCTGTTGATATTAATGTTTTTCTACACCAGACCAAAAGATAAAATTTTGGACTGTATTTGCAAACCAGCATCCAGACAAGCCAGAGACCAACCAGTACAAATCCCATCTTGTTATCCCAATTTGTGAATTTGCTCTTCTGAACACTCAATTCTCTATTTCTTTAAAAGAACTACATCAGAGAGCAGAAAATGTAATATTAAATAGATTTAACTAAAAGCTTGTTCTAAGGTTACTCAAAGACACCCATTTCTTATCAACCAAATCACTCAAAACCAAGATTATCACCAGATATAGCAACATCAGCATCCACATTTACCTCAACTCATATCACAACACAAATGTGAGAACACCCAAAAAACTCAACTCCAGAGCAAGCTCCCTCCCACTGCCAGCGCACAACTGACCACAAAACTCATCAAAATTACATCCCTCATTCCGCTCTGGGGTTGTTCTTTTAACCCTTTTATTTACAGAAATAAGGAAAAAACATAGGTCTGAGCAGAGGATAGATGAAGCCAAACATTTCCATCCTCACTGCTCAGTGGGTTGCATGAGAAAATAGGAAAAGATGCTTTTTTTTAGGATGTCAAATGCCTACAGATGGCAATGTGGCCCCTTTAACCCTCCCTGCAGCCAGCTCAAGTGTACCAAGGGTTTTAGGTGGGAGATGCACCCTGGGCAAAGACATGACTTGAAACATGCAAAGCAAAAGGCCTTTTAGAAACTCCCCAGGTAAAAGTCTTGCTTGACTGGCAATGGGAGCAGTCTTAGAAGGTCTAACATTTCGTAAAGTACATCAATAATAAAAAAATACAGCTTAATTTAAAATCTGCCTACTCCAATAAATCACCTTCTCTTGTTCTTCCCTTGCACATTTCTGTTTGTAGATATATTTGCATATTTGTGGAAAAGAAAAAGGAAAGGAAGAAAGGAAGAAGGGAAGAAAGGATGAAAGGAAGAAAGGAAGAAAGAACTACTTTTGTTAAGTTCAGTAAATGAGCTACTGAAAAGCAAATGAGATTTGTCACCACCCTAAGATGAAACATCCAAAAATCTTATGAAATAAGAACTTTTAGGTTTCAAGAGCTAGTCAGTGTTTTAAGAAGGTAGCTTTATACCATTTCCATAAGCCAAATTGTTATTAAAAATGTTTTGCAAGATCTAGATGCACAAGAGTTCTGAGACAACTGGCATGCAGCATTTCAGTCTGTAACTGCCAGGATGAGGCACAAACCTTTTGCTTATGTTTATGAAGAGATACCCTCATGTTTTAAAGATTCCCAACTTGGGCACTAAAAGGAAAGTAAGAAAAATTATTGAAAAGAGAACTGGAAGGCAACTCATCATTTGCCTTCCACAATGGAGGAGAATCTTGGCAGACCACTTGTCCTGGACATGGGAGACCAGATTCACTGTTCCCACCTGTGCATCCAGGAACACATCACAGAATAAAGGATTCTACTTGGAAACCTGTAGGCTAATTTCTGGTGGACTGAACAATGGGGAGATGATGACTGATCTCTCTTTAGAAACTGTATCTGCAGAAAAAAACCCAAACAAACAAAACTCCAACAAAACCCCATAATATTCATTGAGCAGCAGCATAAGGATATGATTTAAGGGCCCAGCAACAGCACAGGTTGTCTGTGATCAGAAAGCAGCCTAGAAGCCAGTGCATATTCCCTCTGGAGCAGTCAGTAGACAATATGCAGACAGCAGTCTCCAGCCCAGGAACTGAGATATAGGACTCTTCCCATCCAACTGAGGTCCTAATCATTAAAAAGGGGATTTTCCTTCAGGCTTTTTTCTCGAAGGAATGTCAGATTATTTTTTAGACATGTTTATATGGAGAGTACAGAGCTCTTTAAACTCTCTACAGGGACAAAGAAGATATTTAGATTAGATATTAGAAAGAAATTCTTTATTGTGAGGGTGGTGAGGCACTGGAATACATTTTCCAAAGGAACTGCGGCTGCTCCATGCTTGGAAGCCTCAAGGGCCAGTTTGAATGGGGCTTTGAGATGCCTGGTCTAGTGGAAGGTGTTCCTGCCCATGGCATGGGGGTAGGAATGAGATGATCTTTAAGGTCCCTTCCAACCCAAATCACTGGACTTCTATGATTCTATGATTAATACCTTTCTCAGGGAAATGAAAGCTTGGATTGTGCCTCAGCAGGAACCAAGCACACATCTAGAAGTGGTCTAAGCACTGCACAGCAGTGAAGTTTTACTTGTCTGCTGAGTTACTGAAAGGGAATGTGCTCATCCCACTGCAAGTGTAGGCCAGGCAGTGGGAAGTGAATAAACTCTTTATTTCCTAAACCCTGAATAAATCATATTTATCCTTAATGATTTTCCATTGCATCAACATTGGGGGTACTCCCTCTGTTTTGTCAAGCAAGGACAGACTTGGGGTCATGACAGGATGAAACAGTGAGAAGTCAATCATCTTCAGGTTTAGAAACAGTAGAATGCAAAGCAAAAACTTAGTGTTCCATAATATTTCAGTGAAGGCAACTACCCAGATCCCATTCTGTGGCAGAACTTTATAAAACACATACAGAATTTTTATATTGCACATAGAAGTCAAACAGCTTAATGCAGTCTCAAAAAGTCCTCACATGTTAGGGGAATGGAGGTATTACATAAATATAATAAATAAAACTTAGTCCAGGATCTGTAGAACACAGTAACAGAAAATAGCCCAATTTCTTTAGAAATCCATTATGGTTCCCCTTTATGTCAGTGTAGAGACTCTAAACACATGGAAATAAAAATGAGCTGCTGCTTTGAAAACAGAGCAGACTGAAGGCAGTTTGTTTAAAGCTTCTGCATGATTGTGAATTAACACTGTAGAGGGCTAAATGTAGATGCAGCTTCAGGACAGATGCAGGGGAAGAAGTTTCCAGCCAATGTAAAGCAACAAGCATTCTGGAAAATGAGCTTCCAAAATTTTTCCCTGCTGTTGTGGGCTGAGTTAAACTGATATGCAGCAGGAGAGGACATTGCATTTCTCCTGGAAAATGAGAAGCACATGGGAAATAAAATTGTCAGAGTTTTCGCTTGGAATTGAAAATTGTTGAAGGCTGAAGTCTTTAATGTAGGGGGTTTATCAACAGAAGCAGAATCTGTGGTTTCTATCTGAGTAGCAGTGAGGTCTGCAAAAGGCACTTCCTGCTGATGAAATTATATAGAGATTTTGGTCCAGATTTTGTACTCAGGAAGCCCTTGAAAACTTGTTTGCCGCTGTCGAGCTGTGGGAATTAATAGATTTAAATTTAACTACTGACATGTTTTTGAGGCAGTCCAAACCTGTCAATGCAAAGATCCTAGTGAAAGTGGGATGGAAAAGTGTCCCTCTGTGTCACAGTGGGCAGGAGAATGGGCAGTGCTACAAGCAGCAGCTGACCAGGCTGTTTTCCCTAGGCTGGAAGACTTGGAATTTACATTCCAAGATGTCTCAGCCCTCTTTGTATCACCATATCCTTGCCCTCCAAGAGGATAGGTCACAGGCAGCTGGCCACTGTGATCACAAATTTCCAACATCTCTCTTATATTTCAGTATCCACACCAGTGAGACGTCTCAAAAGCATCCAGTTATCAAATTCTGGGGACTAAAACACAAATCATTCCCTTTTGCAATGGCTTAGCAGCAACATCAAGTAAAGAAGGAGCCCAAATCATACATTCTGCAAAGAAATATCCAAATTTCTGCTTTTAGGGTTCTCTTCATAGAGATGGTGGATGTTATACTGCTGTTACTTAACGTTCAAAACCTTACAAGTAATTTAAACTGTGAAACTTATGTATAGGCAGCAATTGCTTCTTTTTCACCACTGTAGAAGGAAGGGGAAGATTTAAATACAATAGGAAGAAATGTAGAATTTAGGAAACTAAATCAGAAGTGAATGAAAATGAATTATGACCTTGAAATAATCATGGGAACAAAAGTAGTAAAAGCATTTAACACCATCAGGATGCCACAACAACATGAACATCAGCTGTGATCCTGCAGTCTGATGTGGACAGCTATTTCCAGTGCCCATCACCTCTATGGAGAGTGGTAAAAGTATTTCACCTCCCCATATGCATCTAACTGGGGTCTGAGGACCAGCAATCAATATGAGAGCCTGGGAAAGAGAAGATCTAACAGGGAAAAAAGATCCACAGAAAGCGTGACTCCTGTGAATCACAAAGCAGCTCCCCCTCCTTCATGGGTGGCATAAAGCAGCATGAGAAACATGAAGGAAACATTTTTGAAAATGTAATCCTAATGCTGGGCGGATTTTTTCAGCTCCTAAAATAGCCTGGGTTGCTACAAGTGCAGGTAGGAGTTTCTGCTTCCAGGAAATTGCTTTGCCTTTCTGAATAGCACAAACGTTTCTCCAACAAGTAGGCCTATGAAGAAGTAGAGTGCTCCTTTAGGGCATGTTTCTGTCCTGAGGAAATCAATGAGAGCGTTGCTATTAACTGTTTTGGGAGCAGGATATGGCCCATAATCTGATTAACAGATGCTTTGAGTCTGTGTAGACTGAGTTTTCAAAGACATACACAGATAAAAGACTTTTACTTTCATGTCACACTTATCTTTCTTTGTTGTAGCGTAAAAGTCTGTAAAATGTTACCTTACTCTTAACTCATAATACAGCTGTTTTACTTATGCTCAAAATATTTCATCCTGCCAGGGCCATCATGGTGGATAATCTAATTATATAGTTAATTCCACACATGCATTGTGGCCTTCAGGGAAATGACAATTTGGGACTAGATGTTTCACTTCAAGCATGGCTAAGTGCTGACAGAGAAGTGGAGCAGCAACATCCCTCCTGAGCAGCAACAATATCAGCCTGACACTTTTGCTATTCCATTGAGATTTAGGCAATCTGCTGAGAAGGGAAGGCCGTGGTTTATCTCTTTGGGCTGAAGACAGTGAAATCCTTGGTGGGGAGATGGACAACCAGTCCTTACTGGGTTTGCCTGGCCAGGTTTTGATAGAGGGGGAGTTAGAAGGGTGGTGAAAGTTTCCTCCATGTCCAGCAGAGACAATTCCAAACAGCTCCAAGATTGGGCTGGCCAAGGCTGGGACAGTCAGAACTGCTGTAATAACATATTTAGAAATGAATAGTTATTGTACAGAAGGAATTGCAACCAGAGGTAAGAATATGTGAGGAACAGCTCTGCAGACACGGGGGTCAGTGGAAAAGGAAGGGCAAGAGGTGCTCCAGGTGCTGGAGCTGAGATTGCCCTGCAGCCCGTGGCGCAGCCCACAGTGAGGCAGCTGTGCCCTGCAGCAAAAGGAAGGCACAGGGATTCTGTGACTGTGTTCACAGGGGTCTTAGGATGAGGGAAGAGATGAGGATCTGACTCCATGTTTCAGAAGGCTGATTTATTATTTTATGATATATATTACATTAAAACTATAATAAAAGAATAGAAGAAAGGATTTCATCAGAAGGCTAGCTAAGAATAGAATAGCAAAGAATGATAAAAAAGGTTTGTGTCTTGGACTCTCTGTCTGAGCCAACTGACTGTGATTGGCCATTAATTAGAAACCTCCAACATGGGCCAAGCATAGATGTACCAGTTGCATTCCACAGCAGCAGATAATCAATGTTTACATTTTGTTCCTGAGGCCTCTCAGTTTCTCAGGAGGAAAAATCCTAAGGAAAGGTTTTTCCATAAAAGATGTCTGTGACAGGATTCAGAAATCCACCTTCAGCCTGTGGAAGAGCTCCACCTCAGCGCAGGTGCATGCCCAAAGGAGGCTGTGACCCCATGGGAAACCTGTGCTATGTGGACCCATGGAGAGAGGATCCCATCTGAAGCAGATTTCCTTAGTTACTGCTTTTTAAAAGCTCTTTCTCCTTCTGTTAAAGATGCTGAAGCCATGGTATGGAGAGGACCAAACTCTGGTTTCCCTTGTGTCTGGATTTAGGCTCCTCTTCCCAGTTGCCAAGCATGTATGTCAAAGGGCCCAGCTTACCCAGCAGTGCATTAAAAATCCTTTCCAAACCTTAAAAATGCAAGCCTCATTTCTTTAGAGCTGAACTTTTTCTCTCTACTGCAAAAAATTGATTTTGCTCAGAAACCATTCTTCTTACCTTTATATCTAAGCCCAACAGGTCTCAGAACCCTTGCAGCTGCTGTGAGTTTTTCTTCTCTCTCCTGACACTCATGGTCTTGTTCACAGTCCATCAGGTTTGGATCTCAGTCACAGAGCCTTACACTACACTTAGAAATATGTGGAAATAAAAAAATCAGGCAAGTTGGTGTTTGCCAGAAACAAAAAGGAACTTTTAACTTAGAGGTTGACAAATTCCATTTACCCTGCATTTACTCCTTTATGGCACTGTGAAGTTGGAATAAGGATTTCTTCTCTTCATTGGAAAAGTGGGTTGAGACGGTTCTAAGGTGAAGGTGAAACATGTCTTTTTTAAGTGGCCAACATGACCTTAAGTGGTTTTGTTGACAGCTAGAACCCACCCTAACCCCTGCAAAACCCCTCTGCAGATATTTTTTCCTCTTTCTGCTTCCCAAAAAAATCAACATACACTTCGAAGGGCAGCAGGGTTCACCCCCTACAAGAGGCATGCAAGAGGAAAAAGGCTCAAGCTGCACCAGCTTTAGAGATTGGACATTAGGCAAAAATTACTTCACTGAAAGAGTAGTCAGGCATTGGAACAGGCTGCTCAGGACAGTGATGGGGTCACCATCCCTGGAAGTTTTCAAAAAATCATATAGATCTTGTGCTTAGAGGTGTGGTTTAGTGGTGGAATTGGCATTGCTGGGTTAATGCTTGGACTTGATGACCTTACAGGGCTCTTCCAACCTTAGTGATTCCATGATTCTAAAAAATGGCATGGAAAGGGTTGTTACTGCTCCAAAGGCTGCTGCAAATTACATCTGATGCTCCACCATAGGAACAGCTCCAGACTTTGCCCATGAGTAATTGCAGAGGACACTGAGGCTTCAAACAAACATGTATGTTATTCATATATAACATACAAACATGCATGTTATTCATGTGTCTCTAGTGCTTGGAATGAAGTCCATTGGTGTTGTGCCTGTGCAATTCATTTTCAAAGCCAACATGGGGCATCTTGCTGTTTCCTGATAGATCATCTCATCTATTATTGGTTCTGCTACAACAGTGGGCAAAAACAACCCTGTATAATCCTTGGTTGATCACAGGAGCTTGAGTTTTTCAAACTCATTCAGTGTTGAGATAAGTTTGTTCCCAGTGATGTCAGAAACTTCAGCAGTGTGGAGACTGGTGTGCATCCCCATGCAGTCATTCAGGCAGACAGAATTAAAGACATTTGTATTCCCAAATCCCAAGCTGGCATCCTAAAATCTCCCTAACGTGAGGAGTCACTCAGTCTCACCTCACTTACTTTGGTTTGTGTTGTCCAGGCACTTATGGCTGGATGTGCACTGAGCTTCTTTTCTCCTGGCAAGGCAGGGTGGAACCACCCTGGAACCACCCTGCCTGGTGTCTAGACAGCTTCACAGTCTATGAGGAGCTGCTTCTCTTTTTGGGTCTCACGGAGAGGCCAGACTGATCAGGCATCAGCAGAGCATTCCTGACATGAATCAACAGGCTCCAAAGCCCTGGAAGAGGCTCTGCTGACTACTGCTTTGTGACTGGCAGAATCACCTTGGCATTTATACCACAACCTTTAGGCACTGGAAAACTTAATTGTTCATTTCCTAATTTAGCTTGTTGCTACTTCCGTCTCCTAGAAAATTTGTCTGTGGTACAGAGACCAGAAGACATTTGGCAAATAAATACTCTGCCCTTCCTCCTGATGTTGGGCAACACCTGCAACAGCAAGGTCAAGCTGAAACAAAAGTCTTGGTCTTAGTGCAGGGCTCGTGGCATTCACCTGGGAGGAACATGCTGGGTCCTGTTCCAAAGTCTCTTTCCAATATCACCTATGACACTCAGGACTGATGATCATTTACTTGAGGACAAAAACATTCCAGCATGCATGAAGCTGCTATTAGGAGTCCCAGTTGTTTCTCAGAGTGCTGTAATTATGGTGCTGGAAATTTCGATTCTTCCCGGTTTATTCTTTATTTCAGTTCCTTTCTCCAACATTTCAATTTTTTTCCTCTCCGTCTCTCTGCACAGTCTAACCACACTTCCTCCACAGGATAGGAGGCTACTTTCTCACAAAAAGTGATGCACACAATAACTGGAATAGCTTCAGGAAGAGAGGGGACTTTTTCCTTGCATAAAGTGGTACATATAACTACCTTGGGCATCTTTAATGTGGGCATCTCCATCTGGGCCAGTTTCCTCAAACTCCACTGACAAACAATGGAGTTAAGTGGTTTACTTTTGCAGCTACTTTTGGATGTGAAAAATTATGCCCAAATACTTCCTTTATTTTCTCAACTTGGCAACAAAGGCAGCTGAGAGAGGCTGGTTCATGAGTGGATGAGAACACTACTGATGTTTAAACCTTGGTGCATCTCACCCTTCACATTTTGCAGGACCTTATTTAATAGAACTATTTGCAACGACCCAAGGCAATCAACTGGTGTACCTCTCAACTGAGGAAAAATTGGATTCAAGAAGAGATCAAACTTTGTACTCTGATGTAATTTCCAATCTTTAGATCTATTTTCTCATTTTCTCCTAGGAAACCTAGTCAAGATACCCCTCTTGCTGTTTCTGCTGGTGAGAGACTGAGGCATGATTATGATTGATGACTCTCTCCCTCAAAGAAGTGGAATTGCATCTGCTGAACTCCTGCTCAGAGGAGGACAGAGCTCATCACTGGCTGAAGGCCTCTTCAGGAATGCTGACACATGCTACACTAATTCACAAGAATGTGAAAGCAATCTCCTGGACATGACAATTCAGTGACTGGCTGCAGTTAGCAAGTGATTGGGAACATGATCTAAAACCCCAGCCTCTCATTTATCTCAGGCTAAGTGTTGACAAAACACTTTTCACACTCTATAAAATGCAGACATGTTGCACAGTCATTTAGGCAGGAATTTCTTGGTTTTAGCCCTTGGACAACCTTGTAGTTGAATAGTTAAAGAAAAGTAGTCAGAGAAATTAATAGAATTAATTATTTTTTGGCTATGCATGTCTGTGTGTGTGCGTGTGTGCAGAGAAAAGATAAATATGGTTTTTAATCAGGTAGTCTTGTGTCAATTTAGCTACATATACCACAGTTTGGAGCTTCTGGCGACTTTGATTTCACCCAAACGCACTCTGATAAAAATTGGTTGTGTGGCCATGATGGCTTCACAGAAATAGTGAATCATAGAATTTTTTAGGTTGGAAAAAACCTGAAAATCACCAATCCAATCATTAACTCAGCACTGCCAAGTTCATCACTAAATCATGTCCCCTAAACACCGCATCCTGTTGTTCCATGAGCACTTCAAGGGATGGTGATTCCAACACTTCCCTGGTCAACCTGCTCTAATGCTTGACCCTCCTTTCAGTGAAGAAATTTTTTCTAATCTCTAATCTAAATTCTCCCTGGTTGTAAAAGATCCTTTGGGAAAGTTAACACAGGTTTAGTAAAACATCTTATGCTTTTTGTGATCTGATGAGCAAAGATGAAACTGCTGGCACAAGAAAGGAGATGGTCAAGTGCCTCTCAGCATCCCCCAGAAGGTTTTACTCCAAATTGTGAATGCTCCTGGCACATCCCTGATGAGGCTGCACCTGAGCAGAAGGTGAGACCACAGAGTCCTGCAGCCAAACCACTTCATCTTCTTGTTCACCAGCCTTTAAATAAGTCACTGCTTCTCAAGCTGCATTTTCAGCAGTGCTCAAGGACAAATTTTTAAGGCTCACAGGTTGGGCTGTGTTTAAAAGACTCCTCCATAACTGCAGTTCACCCAAGATTTAAGAGTTTGTTGCTACCTTACTTTACCTCCATGTGAAAAAAGAGTGAATAATCAATTTCCTCCAGGGTTAACTAAGGAAGGACAGATATAATTTTGAATGGGAAAATGCTGTAGACCAGTAATTTCTAAGAATAAAACATGAGTTCATTTACCATCATATCTTTCACAGAAATCTACCAGGAGTTGTGTTGGTTTGGGTTCTTTTGATGGTAAAATCAACAACTTTAAAAAGAGAAATAAATATAAAGAATTCAGGAAATAAATCTTATTTTGAATCATAAAACTTCTTCCACATGGACATTTGCACACAAAAAAACTGGCAAAATTATTTTGGTTCATGACCCAGAGCACAGTCATTTCAATCAAATTGAGAAGGACAATGATGTCATATTAAAGATCTCTTTTCATTATTTTTGGCCCGTAGGTTGTGTCTCCATACCATCCCTGGGTTTTCTTTCTCCACCTTCTTCCTCCTTTCATTTTCCCATGTCTTGGCAGGATAGCCCAAGGGCTGCTCTAACCAGTGCCAGGTTGTTATTCCTATTTGCACGGGAGAAGAGCTAATCCAGCAGAGCTTCTTGATAAAAATTAAAATGAAAGCCTTGTGCTAATCACTTCCTTCATGAGCAGACCTTAGCTCCACATGGGATATTTGTATTTTTCCATTCAAACATGTAAAGTAGTTTTGAAGTTTGAACCTTTAAGAGCAGTTGAGTGTCTGATCTGATAGGCAGAAGAGGTATAGTCCAAACCCTCAAATTCAACTTGAATTTAGCTGTTAGCAATTTACAATCAATTCCCTGGCTTGAATCAGTTGCCTTCTCTGATTAAACAAAATAAGTCTCTCTAAAGCTAGAAGAACATTTTAAAGTCTTCTAATATAAAACATAAATGGTACATTTAAAATATAAAAGGCAAATGATAAATATATCCTTCAACACTTATTCTGATGACAATAAAACAAAGTCAAAGGTTTCAGATGAAAGTTGCTCAAAACTCATTTACAACACAATTATTTCAATGAAAATCGAGGTTACAAAGTGCAATCTAAGCAGAGCCTTTCACTTAACAACTTATTTTCTTTCCATAGGCTCCTATTCCAAATAGCAGCATTTATTGACATTTAGACATGCAGGAAATAGCTAGTTTTGAATAGAGGTCTTGAGTGTGAATGCAGCTTACTGACACTGGCACATTCTGCTTGGGTTAAATTCTTGGGGATGGAAGAGAGACAAAAGGGGGTGAAAATAAGAGATCAAACCCTGATCTTTGCAAGACACTGTCTATAGTAAAAATTACACTAAATTTGTTCAACAGTTATAAAACTTAGGATGATTCCCACCTCAAAGCAGACTTTCCTGGAAAAATGTCAGAAAAATTCCTGGGGTATGAATGTCAAAGCAGTGGGGTTTGATTTTTGAAGGATGTGGTTCAAATTTGACCTCATTTTTCAGGTGATGCTCAGGCCATTATCTCAGCCAGTGGCAAAACAAGACAGTCCTATATGTAACTTTTTGTTTGGTTATGGAATAATTCCACTGGCAATGATCAAGTCCAACATTTTGGTTGAAGTAGGGAACAGGGCCAGCTATGACCCTCCTTTATCTGTATCATTTCCAAATTCTGTAAGTAGACAAATCACCAAACCATTTCACTATAAACTTCCCTATTTTTTCTCCTGCAATCCTCAGGTTCATGCCAAATCGTGAACTGCACAGGAAAAATATTTGCTTAAGCAAATGACATAAATACTTGGTGCCAAAACTTGACATGTTGAGGAATTCCTTACAAATTCTGCTGATGCTAATTGGTTATGAAGATCCTTTACAAATCCCTAGCCCACTCTTATTTCAGCTCCTATTTCTCTGTGATTCTTAATCACACAGAATTACAGAATTGGTAAGGTTTGAAGGGACCACTGGAGGTCATCTACTTCAAATTCCCTGTTCATTCAGGAGTGCTGCCATAGATTTGTTACGCAGAATTGTGTCCTGATGGCTGTTGAATATCTCCAGAGAAGTAGATTTCACAGCCTCCCTGGGCAAATGCACCCAAAAGTTTCCTTTCCAGACAAATATAATATTTGCTCACACTGTGAGGTTCTGAGACCCTCAGAAAAATCTAATAATTAAAGAATGGGACAGAAAACAGAATCAAAATATTTTGTCCATTTGTCTTGTCGTAGAACAAGAACCACTGAGTGCACAAGACCCAGACCACACTGCAAAATATAAAAGCAGCCTCAGGTTTTGGGAGCTGGGGTTGGGTTGGGGTTTTTTGTTTGTTTGTTTGTTTTTTTTTTCTGGTAGCTAAGTGTATTGTTTTCTTTTGTTTTCCAAGTTATGTGCACTGTCATCTGCAACATCCTTCAATGGCTGAATGAGCTTGTAGGCTGAGCATTTTGTAGCTTATTTTGCTTTTCAAGAGGAATCTCACATGTACACCACACAAGTTGGTTATTTCCCTTACCTTTTCTTTTTATGTTTTAGTGTTTTTTTTTTGTTGTTTTTTTTTTTTTGTAAACACAATTGTAATTCAGAGGGGCTGATCTGTTATTTCTGTACAATATTCTGAACCATTAAACAGCCTGGGTGTTATCAACTGCTCAATAATTCTCTCCCGTTTTCCTCCCCCTGCTAACAGGTTATCATCTTGCCATGCTCTGTGCTTCAGATTCAGTCATTGCTGGCGTGCAAGGAAAGCCTGCAGCAACCAAGCAGGGCATTCCTTCAATCTGTATTTAACAGTTAATTGCAAACCTGTTCCTTGAAGTACTGCCACAATTCCTTGCTTCGCTGCAAAGTCTTTGATATCAACCTACTGCCTTTGGAAAGATTACAACCTGTGCACTTGGTTAGCCTGGTCAGATGTGCACAAGAACATCAAGTATGAAAATAAAATTGCTCTCTCCAGTGTGTGTGAACCCAACAAACCTCTCAATTGCTGTGTTAGATATGCTTCAAACCAGTGCAACCCTGCAGGGCAGGTGCTTTGGGAGAATGGAAATTTCCAGCCAGGGAGCTGAATTTCTGGATGGGAAGGGAGGGATGAAATGGAGAGGGGACACATAATGTGGGGTATTCCTCACATATTTTGCCAGAATTTTGTTGGCACCAAATAAAGATCTGTTGTCCCCACCAGTAGCTTAACACTGAGAGTTATTCTCCTTTCAAGTAATGTTAGTCCAGAATGGCCCCCTAACAGTGCATTCAACAGGATTTTAATGCAGATTTGTAACTTCTCTTGGGGAAGAGACGTGACACACATTGAACAGAAAATTAAAATTACTCTTTCCAAATAAGTTGCTCAAACTAATAGTTTATCAACAGTGGGTTAAGCCCAGAGTGCACAGAACAAAAATCTCTCCATCACTTAGGCACAGGAGAGAAGTACTGAAGCAAATAAACTTGCATGTCTTGGACTCACACAAATACTTTGGGTTGCAAGAGACTTTTAAAAGTCATGTATTTCCCCCTCCCTGGAAAAAGCAGTAAGATCTTCCATTAGATCAGATTACTCAGAGCCTCATCCAGCCTGGTTTTGAATGTTTGCTTGGATGGGTCACTCACCACCTCTCTGTACAACCTGTGTAAGTGCCTCACATCTCACTATAAAAAAACTCCTTCCTTGCATCTAATATAAATTGAACCTCTTTTACTTTAAACCCATAAGTCCCTGTCCTATCACTACAGGCCCTGCCAAAAATTCTGTTTCACTTGCTCCATTGTGCTAATATTTGGAGTCCACTTAAAATTATTGATCTTTTTTATAGTCAGATTTGTGTAATTTGAAGGTCCTCAATACCTCTAGCACTTCACTAATATTTTAGTGGAGTCCACGTCAATGTTAATGCTTTGCCACAAGTGTGTCTATTGTCTGACATTAGAGATTTGTGCATAAATGCATAAACTAACTAGGTATTGATTTGCTCTTTCTTTTGTGGAAAGAAGAGCTTGAGCAGAGTGGGATCAGGAATTGCTGATTGTATTGGAGGTTTGGAAATATCTTTGGCTCCAGGCAGTCTTACCTGGGTATAGTCCAGGATTTGCACTGGCTGCAGATGTCAGTCCATGGTGATTTCCTTTTTTTGCAGACTCATGTGTAACTTTGAATATTTTTGACTAGGAGGAGCTCCTTATAAGTTTGCAGCTTCTCCATGTCCTCCATCTGAGTGCTGCACCACGTCTTGTGCAGACTATCCACACAGTTCACCTCCTGCTCACATATGCTTATATGTGATAAAGTTCAATCATTGTTTTATTCTAGAGTAGACATGCAAAGCCCAACTTCAGCCTGGAAATCAAGGTCCATGGCAGGACCCTGGAAATCAAGGTCCATAGCAGGGGATTGGACCTAATGAACCTTCAGATCCCTTCTAACCTGAGCCATACTATGATGTGATATGGCGTGATTATTATATGATATATGATATATGATATATGATATATGATGATATATGATATATGATATATGATTATATATGATATATGATATACGATTATATATGATATATGATATACGATACACGATATATGATATATGATACTCCTCCACTCCCAACAGCCCCTGTTTTGACCTGAGCACATAATCACCATCTCTGGGGTATATTGGCAGGGTTAGGGATAAGCCATGGCTTTGAGAATTGTCAGTGAATTAATGGGCTTGTCAAACCATTTTTCTGTCTCCATCTAAGTGGGATCAGGAATTACATGAAAACTTTCTGGGCTGAGGTTCAGAACAGGAGGGGAATGAAAAATTCTTGCAGATTTTAGAAGAAGCAGCTGGAAAGATTGTCCTCATATATCTGCACTAGAAGAAAAAACATCAGACTAAATGATCAACAGCAGCTGTATATTAAAAAAATTAATCACTGAAGAAGCTGCTACAATCACCTTGCAGAAGTGTTTTCTGCAGAAAGTCTAAAAACTTAACCAGTGAGTGGAAATTTTTGGTTTGGACCTTGAATTCAAATTATTCTGGAGTCAACAGCATTTTCCAATTTGTCTATAACCTGGTTTAATTATGAATACCAGAAAGTCACATATTATTTCATTATCAGCCTTAGTGGTGTCTCATATCTGAAAAGCATCGCCTTCTACATGCTAAGATTGTATCCTGCACTTTAGGAACTTTTGCAGAAAAAAATGATCTCATGCAGAAAATAATTTACATTTGGGTTTGAAGCCTTTTCTAGACCATAATTTTCCAGAATCTCTATGGATTGTGTTTATCATGCATAAATTGGTGGATGCATTGTGCACCAAAACATCTCTTGAACTTCATATCAATGGAACTCAGTTCCAGATATATAGGATTTTCATACCTGTCTGTTAAGCATGATTTCTTCTTACACCTAAACATCTTTTTCTGAAATGTTTCAATTGGATTAAGCACTTGTATTACCAAAGCTTCATGAAAATGCTCTGGGTAATAAATCTGCAGATTCCCAGCAATTCTCCCAATAGCAGCTTACACCACTTGAAGAATTCACCCAGATTATTTTTTTCCTTACGCAAGTAAATTATTTATTTAAGGACATAAGATTCCAACAGCTGTTTTAGTAAAATGAAGCTGAGCTCCGCAAGCAATGATTCAAATAGAGCTGAGTAATTTTTGCAGTGTTTGGGGTAATATTTACATGACTAGTGGCACTTGCTGCAGTGCAAGAAAAGGATAATATTTCTTCATTGCTTCTTATTCTCATGTATGAAACTGCAAATTGGAGAAAGACCAAAGAATGTTTTCATAGAGTTGCATGCACATTAATCATTTTAGAGACTTCAAACAATTGCATGTACAACGTTATAAAACTGAGAACAGAAAGACGTGAACTAAAATCTTGGAACTGAACAAGCTGAAGTGTTGAGAGTATGTTAAATCAAAAACTGGATCCAGATCTGAAATTTTCAAATGTCATCAGTCTGGCTCCCCAGAAAGCATAACCTAAAGCCTAGTAACCAGTTAAGCCTGAATTTAAGGAAGTTCACATGCCACTTTTAAATGTGAGGGTTTGGCTCATTTCAAGATGGATACTACATGTTAAGGAATTTTACCTTTGACTTCAACAGGAGCAGATTTGTTGCCAAAGCACCTTTGCTGTTGGCAATATTACCACAAGTATGGAAACCAACTTATCAGCTATGGGTTTGAAAGTTCAACTTAAAATCATTGCCTTTTGTCTCAGGATGTAAAAATAAAAGATCTCTTCCATTACTCCCCACAGAAAGAAGAATGGTTTGTTTGTCTGCAGAAGAACTGACTTTCCAATTTTCCACATCAGGACCTTATTCCCTTTACTGCCGAGTTTACCATAAAAGTCACAAACATATTCATTTCTCTTTTGCTAGCAATTAGTTCTTCAAGACATAGGCAGATGTTACTCTTTAGCTGTAGCCTAAATATATGAGCTCCTATTTGCCATAAGATGTAATAGATCATGTTCCACATACAATTTTCAAATGACTTCAAGCCTTAATCATAATAAAGTCTCAAGAGTTAACGTTCCTTTCATCTACAGATTATTACTGAAAATTTCTAATAATCTAGTTAAATTGTATGAAAAGCACATAAAGAGACATGAAACAGATTTCTCTTCTCATTTTCTTCAATACCAAGGTAAAGAAAAAGACAAATCCAACAATAACACATTTTTTCTTTCCCTTTTTGCTTTCACACAGAGTGATTTTCTATAAAAGAAAATACATTGGAAGCAGCCAGGAAAGCTATTAAATGTTGTTCTAGTATTTCACCTGTGAAATACCACACAGAGATTTTAATCTCTACTTCAGTGTTTTTTCCCTGAATTAATTAATTTACATGGAACCAAAATTCCTTTGATAAAAAAAATGAAAACTACAGCCACAGTTTATTTAAGGTTCATTTTAATTCTTTAAATAATAACTGTGCCTTTAAAAGGTGTGAGTTCATTGACAGGCTGATAATATGCCTTGGTAATTGATGATAGCAGTCAATAATTACCATTGCCAGAGACACTTGCACATCCTTTCCCAAGAACAGGTGGGGGAGAGAGAAAGGAAGATGTGAGCCAGGTGTAAGAGCAAAGAGAGAGAGGTGGAATGTGATTCCCAGCAGGTAGGAGGTTGTGCAAGGGGTTTTTTTTTCCAAGCTCAAGCTGCAACAGCATTTGTCCCTCCTGCTGTTCTCATTTCAGATCAGGTGGCACAGGCCAACAGGTTGGATGTTGGCTCAGGGACCAAGAAACTGATCCTTGAGCTGGGACACGTGGGTTCATGAGAAATGTGCTTGTGGCCAAAATCTCCTGAAGAAATGTTGGACAAAAAGCCACAACGCCTTTGATTTTGATAGCTGGGAGTAACTGAAAGCCAAAATGACACAAATACCTTTCAACATTTTTACCAAAGCACTCATGAGATTCTTTTTCTTTCCCCAAAATAAGACATTTTGTCTCAAAATTACAGCAAATATATGTTGACAGAGTGGGAATTTCACCGTGTGGAAATTCCAGCTTTGGTTCTGACAATCTATATTTGGCCAGAGTCACCAGACTTTCCTTAGCTATTTAACATTGTTTATATTCAATATGACCTTTCCAAACAGGCATGAAAACATTTGGTCTCTGTTATTTAGGTTTTGCATCATGTTATATCTTAAATACATCATTTAAACTGCTCACACACATAAAAATTATACTAATACTTAGAAAATGAAAGTGTTTGCCCTCATCTATGCTGAATATACAAACAGCTATGAAATATTTAATTATTTTATGCTTTTTGTTTTATTTTATTTTATTATATTTTATTTCATTCAAAATTTTGGAGGAGGAGGACAGATAAATTGAGACAGATACCATCCTTGAAAAAGATTTAACTGGGAAATTTTCAGAGTTCTGAAAAACACCCAAAGGGAAACAAGACTGAAAAAGTGACTGATAGATCACAAGTGATTAATTTGTACAACAGTAACAAAACAAAAAAATTTTAAAAAATAGGGAAACAGTTGTGCATTCTTCTTCAAATCAGCTTAATTATGTCATTTGGACTCCAGGACGTCTGACCTGTGGGAAACTGGGTGTTATAAATTAAAAAGTGAAATTTATTTCATTTTGCCTCAGTTTCCCCATTTGCAAAATTGGGAAAATGTATCTGGTGTGCTGTGCAGGGTGTGGAGAAAACCTTTGAGAATAAAAAGCAATAACCATTTTATCTATCTAAATGTTTTCTCAAAAGAGCTGTCATTCATAGATCTTGGTGTGCTTTTCAAGTGCCTGACTAAATCCTCTGCCCTCTCCACTCTGTGCTCTACAAGCAAAGTTTTGTTTCTGCCAGCTCTTTTTACAACTGAATTCAATTCCTCTGTCAGTGCAACCTCTTTAAAAAGTCTCTTTTCTATTGACCAACCCATTTAAATGAAGATATGGGTTAATTAGCCCTTGTCTGGACTGATGTTTAGGAGCAGATCCTGCCCTTCCTTAGGAAAACACTTTAGAAATGAGGCAAGCCATCACCATCACCCAGAGTGAGACTCACACTGGACCCTCTCATCTCCCTGCTCAGAAATCCACTTTTTTTTTTTTCCCTCAAAAATCCACATTTCTCCATAGCTTTGCTCCACAGATTGGAAAACCTGAATCTTAATGGCCTTTCATTGCAAACTTCCTTTCAGCACACAGCCCAGCAATTAGTCCCCAGCCATGCTTCACGACCTCTGGCTGCCTCACTGCGAGCTTTGATCACAACTTTGCTCGCTGACACACATCTAATAACCCACCATGGCACCAGCTGAGCTATCAGGTCCTAATTTATGCCTCACCCTGCATCCTAGGCCAAATAGGGGGTGTAATTAGCTATTATACCAGCCAGAAGTTTGACCTGACCTCCTGTGCTGAAGTCAAGCGGGGAAAAGAAAAGAGGAAAACTACTGGAAATGAGTTTCATGGGTTTCTAAAAAAAAAAAAAATTACATTATCCATCCCTTTGCAGAGGGGCCTGGGCTGGTTTACAGATTTCCACCTATCACTACCAGAAGAATGGTGGTGTCTACCCATGACTTGGAGTATCATTGTCATTTTAATAGAATATAGTTCCTGTAAATTCATGCACTTCTACACAGACATGAGTACAGTCAGATGAACAAGAAATGTTAAGAAGCCAAATGTTTTTCTACTTAAATAAAGAAGATGTGGAAAGATATATCAAACACAGAAAGGTCTTTTTTGATCCCACCATTTCTGGATTTCACAGTTAATGTTTTTTTATACTATTTCTGATTTTTTTTTTAAGCGGCATAAAAATGATAGGTGACAGCAAACTGAACAGGAGCAAAGGCAGTTGTATTTCAAGTCTATTTTTTTCAGGCTGAAATGAAATATTACAGCTTTAAAACCTTGGAAAGGATGTTTATTCTACTCTAAATAAAACTGAAGTATATTTTTACATGAAACATCACCTCAAATTACTTTGAAAGCATCCAAATAAAAAACATTTACATTTTTTCCAAAACCCCTTTCCCGTTTCCCTACTGCTTTTTTTTTTTTCCCTTCTCAATTGAAACAAATCTCTTTGATCAGCATAAATCCACCAAACATTCCAGTCAACCCACTTGTATAATTCCAGTGGGAAAAAATTCTTGTTTGGATCAACCCTTCTGTCCAGTGCAGCCACTGCTCTGGAGACAGAGAGAGCAGAGCCTGGCAGAGCTGAGTGGATTTTCCTGCTGCCAGGGATGCAGGAGAACAGTGTGGAACTCACTCTCATCTGGCTCTCATTTTAGTGCACAGACAGGCAGAAGAAGGTTTAGGATGTCTCCTATCCCATTTGGAGTAGGATGAATGCTCTGTGAGCCTTTGCTCCGAGTTGGGACAACCTCCATGTGCCTCTTGTAGAAGAGCAAAGTGACCTTCTACATCCAAAACCCACAGAGAAAAGTCCTTCTGGCACCAAGTGTGGGACCCCTGGCATGGACAGAAAAAGGTAGGAAAAGCTGGATGGGTTTTTAGTATCTTTAAGCATGGTGAAGAAGGGAGAAATAAGGACCATCATTGGCAGGTCAGCTGTTTTGAGTTAACCAGCAGGTGCTGAGGTTTAGAGTGGTTTTATTCCAGCTATGCTGCAGATCACAGTGACTTTTAAAAGATTTAGTCAAATTGAACTGCTGAAGAGAGTTTACTTGACCACTTCTCTGTCATATGATGAAGGATTGAAAACAGCTCTTATGTGCTTTCATAAAACTCTGGTAACAACTGTTATCTTCCATTTGTGCTGCCAGCTCAGAGAAACCACCATGGGTTTTTGCGCTAGAATAGCCTAAAATAATCTAAGTTACACATCAATGAAACACAGAGGCTTCTATTGGGACAGTCCTTTTTCTTTTAAAGGATCAATTTTTAAAGTCTTTTAAAAGATCAATTCATAGCTTTGGGGGATTTTAAATATGTGTCTTACAGGTTTTTCTGAATTTCCTTATAGTATAGGTGAGACAATAAAAAACATAGCAAAAAAGGAAACCATGAGCACAAATGGGAAAAGGGTTTTATTTTGCACAACTGCTCTTTGTATTTGGTGCTGCATTCTACATTTCATTTCACTTGAAAAAACTCTGATGGTCAGAGGTGAATTTTTGTACACTGGGAGGATGTCAGGTTTTGGAGTTCATTTCAGTCCCTGTCTGCAATGAGCCTTCAAGGACCTGGTCTTATAACCCCAGCTGACCTAAAACTGGTCCCATCTACTCCCTGAAAACTCTTCAGAGAGCAACCTGGGACCTCTCTGACAGTGGTGTCCCATGTCTTGGACCTTGAAACACCATGGACATATTGCTCCTGACATACTGAGGAATACACAGATATCTTTTGTTGCAAGAGCTCTGACCACATGAAATCCAAATGATGTCTTCAGAACATTGCAGTTCAGATAAATGTCCCCTTTGTTTCCCTTTCTTGCATTAAGCAGTGCATCCTTAGGTCCCTTTTCTGATGGAATGGACATTCCCCAGGTGGAACAGGAAATCATTCCAGATCCAGTTCACACAGGAGGTCAAAGTTTCCAGACAAAAGGTATTCTTCTGTCTTGATGAAGATTAATTCAGTCATGCAATACCCCCAGAAGGAGCAGACAGCTGATCTTCAGGAAATACCTCTGCCAGCACTGACCAACTCGCTGTCTCTGGACAGCAGCAGCATTTCTCTTTCAGGGAGATTCGAAAGTCCAAACAAGAGGACACGGTAAACAAAACACTGTTAAGGATTGTAAATTTTAGATATCTGGGCTAGATCAGTGCTATTTGTCCAGGACTAATGTGGCTGGGGAAGAGAGTGGTATCTGGAACACTCCGTGTCTTGGCTTTGGAGAGAAGTGTAATGAGGCACAGTGCAGAAGCCCCTGGTCTGCTGTGCAGAGGTGACTGGAGCAGTTTAATCACTAAAAAGCATCATTTATAAACTCTGTGGGCCTGAGATGATTATTTGACATCACACTTCCAAGAAACCTTTAAGTCAGTGCTGATAAAAATAAAGTGATGGTACAAAGAGTACAAGTGAAGTGAAAAATGAAAAAGAGCAAATTATTAAATGAATCATCTGACAGGGACCTGAGCAAGCAGGATGTCACACTTCACCCAAAACCAGATGATGGACCAGGAGGGGAATAATTATTCTAAGAAAAATGGGTATAAAAAGGTCTGAAAGGTAGAAGTGGAAACTAAAACAAACATTGACTGGAACAAATGAGAGTAATTAAATATTGGAACAACAAATTTTGCCACCAGCCACTTGCAAATCTAGACTGATCTGTGCTGCAAAGCCAGAATCTAGTAAAGATTAAAGCAAGAATAACTTCAGAGAAGTCCCTTTGCCTTTAGCAGCTGATAGGTCAAACAAGATGACAAAATAAGCCCTTTTGGGTTTAAAAATTGCTGAGCTGATAGTCTTACCAAGACATTAACTGTTCTAGACATTTGATGAGCAACACAGCCACCGTGAAAAGGATTAAATGCCTTTTTATTTTTTTTAAGAAAGCATATAATTAACTTATGGAATGTGTTGCCATGGGATGTAAGGGGAGCAAGTATCTCAGATTCATGTTAAGTACTACACACCTATTTGTAAAACCACTAGTTAAATGGAGATCCAGACAAATTTCCCTGTATCAGAGCATTTGATTAGGTAAACTTAATATGGTTCTCTTTTTAAGCATTAATTATTTTCCTCTTGATGAACAGAGAATATCTGGTTCCCATTGCTCTGCTGGGAGATGATAATTGCTAATTTCTGTTTCATCATGCCAGATGTTATTGCAATTTTCACAGCTCCATTTAGAGGCTATTTCTTTTCTCCAAATGGTTTGGTCTCCAAGGAGGATGCCTCAGGCTAAAGGTACCGAGCAAAAATGTTTGAAGGGATAATTTCTTTAAAAATGTTTCTGTTCCATTATACAGAACAAATACTGACCTGGTACACAAAAAGTATCAAGATTTAAGGCAAGATCTAACTGCAACTGCTAAAATTGTTCAGAAATATAATAATTTCAATTTTTCTAAAAATTATTGCCAAAAATTAAACAGGATTGCATGTTTACCTTTGCTCTGGGTCCTAATTTATTTTTAGCTATTGAAGGACAACTTACTTAAGTAGTAGTGATTACAGCTTTTGCAACAATCTGCTTTGAAAAGAATCACCATATAATATTAATTACAGGCTTCTTCCTGCCACCTCATAATCAAAGCCCTGGGAGAATCCATATTGTGAAGTGTGCATCTTATATTTAATAGGTATTTAATTTGAATATTAGTATGGTTGTGTTTCAGGGAAGGCCTTTGCTTAATACTTCTTAGTGACATCTTACACAATCCAATTTCAAAACCTCTCCTTCCTTTTCAGTGTTATTTGCCCTCAGTTATTTTCTATCAGACTCATTCATGATCTGAACAGCTATTTCACCCTGTACCCTGTACTAAAACTAAAATTAAATTTAAAAAATACATTTTAAAGGGCAGTTATCTACCTAAATAAAATTAATCTTTTCTTATCAGGAAAGGTATGAGCCTGACCCTTTTTTTATTGAAAAGTTATTTATGTTAAGACTTGTTTGATTTTAAATAAGATACTTATAAATGAAACATTTCTTTTTGAGCTGCTGTTTCAGAGTGTTCAAATTAGGTTGTGGGGTTTTGTTGAGGTGTTGGGAGTTTTTTCTGCATTTGAGGAAAAATGAGGTTTAATAAGCAGAATTACCTGGAGGAGAGATGCTGTTTCCTAGAGCATAGAAAAGATTTTCTAAGATGGAATGACAAAAGATATTATCTTGGAGCAAACAAATTCTTTTCTATTGAGACTAGACAGTAAATTTTTTTAAGTATTTCTTAAAAATTAGAATTTTTTTTTTTAATTCTTGAGCACAGTACTGCACTCCTAATGCTGTGTTTCTCAGTGAAACTTTGCATGACAGCACTGAAAGTTTGTCACATTTATTTTGGCCACATACATCTGAGCTGTACATAGGGCTACTTTAACACAGGGTCTGTATATCTGCTCAGTTTCATTTCTCTCTCAGTGAGTATCCTGTTTAAGCCACATGGAGAAGTCTGAAATTTCATTTCAGGTTTGGTGAAGTGTCATTCCAAGTGTTGCCTCATCTGAAACAAAAACTTTACAGGGAAGGAAAGTCACCTTGTTCTGGTACCCTACTGCCTATACACTAGTGCAGCTCATCATCTTCATCACAGTGATTTTTAGGGTACATTTATCATAGAATCATGGAATGGTTTGGATGGGAAGAGACCTTAAAGCTCATCTAGTTCCAGCATCCTGGTCAAGGGCAGAAACACCTTCCACTAGAGCAGGCACGAACACTTTTAGGGATGAGGCGTCCACAGCTTCTCTGGGCAGCCTGTTCCAGTGTCAGGTGATGTAAATTATTTATACAAGTAATGACTAAGATGTGCTGGGGTGTGAACTTTCCACACATCAGCTGCACCCTGAGCACTGCCTGCCGTGCAAACAAAAAAAATACGGAGCAACTAAGCTCATTTTAAGAGGGATGAAATTCCTTGTGTGTGCAGAAAGACATGGACATGTCAGAGGGATGATAACACTGGATTTATTTCTCTTCTCTGTGAGCCTGGACTCTGATTCTGCCCCAATGAAGCACTGGATATTCCTGGATAAAACAGAATATTTGTGAGTTCATAAAAAATTAAAAATATCAGTAATAAAATCAGATAATATTTTATAAATTATCACAATGGGGGAAATCTAGTGATTAGAACATTGATTTTTGAAACATTATTTACAAGGACAACAGACTCCAAAATCTTTTCTATGGTCTAATTTCAGCTTGCCCTGAGAGCAGAAGCAATCTTGCTGCTGGTATCAAAATCCTGCTGCAGCAGGAAGGTGCCTGATGCAGGCAAAGATGTGATTATCCATAGGAAGGAGAGATCCTATAGCTGTGGTCATGCCAGGGCAGTGTGCTGACTCAACATAACATCCCCTATGAATGTGACAGCTGCATGGTTTGCAGTTTTGGAAATCCAAGCATCTTTCTGGGTATTAGTCTGGAGGCTGTGAAAAAGAAAGAAGCTGCAGAGCAGTGGATGAGGGATTAGCAAGTGCACAGAGGTCACAGCATTAAACAATACGTGAACTTCACAATTTAGGTCCTGCTCTGCTAAACAGGGTTAGGAGTTGACCAGAGCTTTTTTTCCTCAGCCTATGGCTCTCCTGGAGTCAGTGTAGCAAATAGAATTTGTTTGCTGACAGCAGGATCCTGTGATCAGAAATTTGTTTTGTAAATACCTGCGTGTCAGAGGCAGGTTACAAAAGAGCTCATGAGCCAAAAACAGGCAGAGGTGGGGAGCACAGGCAGACGTGACACAGGTCACCTCTCTGACAGGACTGAGTTTGGGGGAGAGGAAAACAGGTCTAATACTCTCTCTTTCTATACTCATTCCTCACCTTGAGTCAGTGCCTGAATAATTTAAGATGTAGGCAGGCCAGCTTTGCATATTTAGCTGAAGTTGTTTAAGGAGTTACTGCTTGCTACAAGTTTTTGGTGCAAGCTTCTGTGGCTGCTGCTGAAAGACAGACTGATTGCTCCTAAGTGCACTTCAGGGCAAAATAGTCGTGGTTTAAGCAAATCCATCTGGGAGCTTAAATTCCAGCTGTTTCTCTGCTGATGCTGCTCTTACTGTCACAGAGAGAGGACCTGAGGCACAGAGGGCTCAGACTTGCCATCATATCACTACTGTTTAGTATAGAAACAGTAAAATGAAGCAGTTTTACACTTTGCCATTGCTGAAGGTTGCTGAGTGTGGGGGGCTCTGACTCACAGTTCAAGTGAAATTTATCTGCATCCAAATAGACCAGCAGACTCTACACAAGCAGGTCCCCCTCAGCTCCTTTCCAAGTTAACTCTGAAGTAGCTGATCTCTTTGTGGCCTTAACTTCTGTGTAAGATAAAACGCATCACTGATGTTTCAACATCTGGCCAGAGGTTGTGAAGGGAATCCAGCCAGCCACATCCTAGCTGGATTGCAGACATCTCCATGTGTCTCTTCTTTCACTTTTTCCTCAGTGTGCTGCTGGGTAGTGTGGTGAGTGAGAGTGCAGAAATGTGACAGCACAGAAGGGCAAATGCAAAACCTTCTGAAAACTTTTTCTTCTCCACCCAATTTATTTCAACCTACATCTCCTCGCTGACCGAGCTGGATTAAGTCTCCATGACAGGAAGTCAGGAATGCAGATTTATTCAGACTTGATGAAGTGGTGGCACACATCCCAAGGAAGACAAATAGCCTTTTGTGAGATAATTTGCTAACGCTGTTCCACCCTCACATGCATCTGTCCTGTTATCTCATGACTAATATGGACATAACCCTGCACACTTCTATCTGACATGCATGAATATGTCATCCTGATTTGTGTCTCACTTGGTTGGGTGAAGAAGCCAATGGACTTGTGCCCAAGCAAAACTTGCTGAACTGAGATCAAAATCTGGGGAGTGTTTTTAATTCTCTGCTCGTGCCTATTTGCAAGGAGTGGTTTCAGTTCACAGCAAGGTTTTGCAGAAAGGCTGTTTTTCATCCAGTCGTGTCTATAACCATATGTAGAAGAAAACAAAGAATAAAATTATTTTTCATTCACTCTCAACATTGCATTGATTTCTGTTAGTCATATTGTTTTGGTGAAAAGGGTGGTGGGCATCTGATCAGGAAGAAACTTGCCCTGTGAGTAATTCTACACACTGAGTAATGGGTAGTTGATTAATCTTGTTCTTTTTCACCATTTTAATGAGTGCTGTAAAATTCTGCAGCATTTAATGACTAACTTGATGTAAATAAGAATCTGATGTAAATAGTATATTACTCATTCTGCAGATAGGGAAATTGGGGTATGGGGCAAGCCAGAATTTCTGGGTGAGGAGTCCTGGATTCCAATTCAGCAAAACTTCTGCTAAGCTTAAACAGAAGGCAAAGAGACCTTCCCATATCTGTACTAAGAGGTCGTTCAGAAGACTTAATTCCACCTGTGCCTCCTCAGCAAGTTTTCTGTGTAAATTCATCTTCTTCCACTGAACAGAAGGAAATGATGTTGCCTTTACAAACTACCTGCTGAGCTTGTGAGAGCTTCAGGGATTGGAATGATTCTTTCTCGGGCACTTAGAATCATAGAATATCTGGAGTTGGAAGGCACCCACCAGGATCATCAAAATCCAGCCTCTGGATTTGAATGCCTCTTACCATAAACAGACTTTCTCCAGACTCTGCCATCAACACTATTGCTTACGAAGAATGATTCCAAATAAATTTTGGGCTGGAATGCAATTTTTTTGTTTCCTTCAGAATATCTGACTTTTGCAAATAAGCCCCATTGAAAGCTGAATGCTTTCTCTTTCCAGCTCAGACCTGAGATCTTTTGACTGTGATTTTTTTCAATTTTTTCTCCATAAAAGCTGCACATATTATGACTTCACTGCAGTGAAATCCAGCCTCAAAAAGCATTAATTAAAATCCCAATTGACGGATAAACAACCAGCTCCAGCTACATCCTGGACACAATTTCCAAAAGTACCTCATTTCTTCAAAGCAAAACAAGCCAAGAGATCCAACTAATATTTAGCAGTGTTTGTGTCTTACCAAGAGGTGTTTGGGTTGTTTGGTTTTGCTTTGCTGTTTATCCTCATGAGGACAGGCAGATCCCTACCAATGTTGCAATACCACCCTTCAGAGGATGTTGGTTTTCCTTTTACACCAGGATGACTCAACTCTAACAGGACATTTTCTCTGAATTTACTTTGCTGGATCTGGTGGCAAAGTTCTGTGCAGGAACTGGCTCTGCCCTTTGGCTTGTAAAGCTGAAACTGTACAAACAACTCTTGTTTTTCCCAATTAACAAATAAAAGCTGTGAAACCATTAGAGTGCTACAAAATAAAGACAAATGCATTGTTAGAAAATAGATCCTTCCCAAAACCAGTGAAGCAACTACTCAAAAGCAGTGACTTCTTCTGAACATTTAAAAAAAGGTAAATCCATCATGTCTTTTCATGAAGTTTCAAAGGGAATAAATCCAGATTAAACACATGTCTTAGGGTCTACTCTCCTGCAGAGACCCATGAGTCTCTGCTTTCCCCAGGCAAAGCTGAAGTCAGCTTAAAACTCTTCCACTCTGCCATCTTCCTCCCCTATCACAAAATGCTGTAATCAAAATAGAAGCTTTGAATACAATTATGTGGAGTTGCAGCTATTTCCACCAAAAAAACCAAAAAAATCAGTTGTATTGTTCTGTAATATTTTCAGTTGGTTTGAAAGTAACTTTGAAATGAATTTGACACAAGAAATGAAGGGAAAAATAAAAAAAAGTATTAAACTGAAATGCAGTTGTTTGGAAAATCAGTTGTATTGTTCTAAAATATTTTCAATTGGTTTGAAAGTAACTTTTAAATGAATTTGATACAATAAGTATCTTGAAGGAAAAAAAGAAAAAAAATTAAACTGAAATTCAATTGTTTGATTGGCCTAAGTCTTTTATCATTATTTCATTTCAGTTCCTGGAAAAATACAAGAGGAAAAACTGCTTTGTGGTGATTCAGAGCAAGGACTAATTTCCAAATGCTGGAATTCCTCTGAGAGCAGAAACTGCAGCACAGAAGAGCTTTGATCGCAGTTTTCCACTCAAGGCCTCTGCAAGTGCAATTCCAGTGGAAGTTGTAGGAACCACATGGAGATTCAGTGCAGAACCATTCTCCTCCTGCTGCACAGATTCCACTCCCATGGCAACCCCTGCATTCTCCAACCTCTTATTCCAAGGTTGTTTCCATTTTCTTTGCCATGTGACACCACACTCTGCAATATTCACGTGCTCCAAGTGGTCTAATATTCACTCCTAATGAGTAAGTAGTCTCTCTACTTTTTAACAATGATACTGCTAATATTTTGAGAATAATAATAATAATATTTAATAAGGAGGCTAACAAGATATTTTTAAAGCCACAGGTGTTTTTAATTTTTGACTCCATAATGTATTTTCTTATCATTGCAGTTATTTTCTCCCTATGAGACCAACCACCTTTTACCATTAAAATCAGTATTTTTAAACCCTTTTTATATCTGCTTATGTTCCAATTGAATGAAAGAGGAAATCAATGTTTGTCATTTTAATATCCAGTATACTTTAATATCTACTATAGCTCAGGTGAGTTTTTCCTGGAAGAGGAAGCTTGATGCTCACTCAGCAGGACAAACCCTAGGCAACCTTTCTGGTGGTCATAAGACCTTGCTCATCCTGAGATATAAATCAAGACTATGTATAAAAAAAATTTTAAAAATAAAATAAAATAAAATAAAATAAAATAAAATAAAATAAAATAAAATAAAATAAATAAAATAAAATAAAATAAAATAAAATAATAAAATTGGTGGTGTTATGGCCTGAAGAAGAACTAATCATGCTGAGTCTGCATTACTGCATAATTATAATTTGGCAGCAGTGACTGCTTTGCCTGCTGATGAAGAAATTTGTTAACAAGGCTGAGCCTGAGTAGAAGTGCTTATTTTTGGCATAATGTAAATCAGGCAATGAGTCCTTCCAAACACCATTCCCACCTTCCAGCTTCTCTGTACTAGAACAAGCCATGGGAATTTTCATGGTTCATGATGAATCATTCTAGGAAGACAATAAGATGGCTGGGATGGGAGCAGGGAGGAAAATGCCAATTAATGGCTGGATTACTGTGAAATAAGTACTTTTAGTGGGTTGGCTTTAATGTAGTGAATAGACTTAAGTGCTGAGAAGTGGATTTAATTGAAGTGTATGGATTAAGGTAGACATGGAGAACAGATTTGCTCTATGTAGAGTAACTTCTTTTAGCTCATTTCTGTATATTTTCATTTTAGGTTATTTTTTGGCTCCTCAACATATACATACACATACATATATATATATATTTACATACATATGTACATATACACACATACATATATTTAAAAATACATACATACACACAGATATTATATAGACATTTGTCTTTGATGCTTCTAGAAACAAAATGCAACATATTGCTTGGAGAATGTCAGACCACCTGGAACACAAATTTACAGTCTAACCCAGATGAATTATTGTAAATAAACCATGATATAAATTAACACAGCTGGTGATCATGATTCTGGTCATCAGCTCTACTGCTATGACCGAGTAACCACCCTAATATTCCAACTTACTATGGGAGTAATTTCACTTTCCTTAATTTTAGATGTCAACATTCCACCAAAGCTTCCTGAGTTCCCTTTCTAACCAAGAGATGTGATTCATGCAGCCTTTAGTACATGTTTACTTTATTATAAGGTGAACTTTGTCCTAAAAGTAGCCCTTTTCCTCCTCCAATCACAAAGGAAATGTAGCTCAGACACAGATTTTGGCTACTGATGGGTATGGAGAACACAGATACCTTCTCAGTACCTCCCATCTGATTCCCCTTCAGCTGAAGCCACCCCATGCCCGTTTGTCCTCCAGGCTCCACAGCTGATGATTAACTCTCTGAGACAGAGAGGATTAGATCTTTGGATGCCACAGCCTGGTAGCCCTATCTGGGAATCCAAATCCCTCTGACTCCAGGCCCTGAAACAGCGGAACAAACAGGGAGGTTGGTTGTCTCTGTGGAAGAGAACAGATGAGGCAGAGGAGAGGGAACGATGACAGAAGCAATGTCATCAGTCTTATCAAAATCCCAAAGTACTGTGAGTCATAACCCCATTAAGGAGATAAAAATGTTCTTGATGGGATCTAGAGCAGCTTTTGAGTTGCTGCAAGCTATGTAGGGAATCCACTATCATTCCTAGCCTGCTGAAGAATGACATGTAGAAAGTCATCTCAGACCACCTCTCTGATCAGGGGTCATGTCCTTGGTCCTGTGTGATGCAACCCCAAAAGCTCAAGAGAATAAGCAGTGAAAAGTGCTGAGTGCAATTCTGGGTCACATACTTGTACACGATCTGGAAAAGCAGGATGTGAACTCCAGCTCAGGGAAGAACAGGCGGAGGGAAGAAGCCTGTAGGTACATTTGGTTATGATATTTTGCAGAAGGCACATGCCTCAGAGCTGCTGGCAGTGTTCATTCTGCTTTGATGAGCACTTAGGGGTGCAGTGCAACACAGGGTATGACCATGCACCTCTTCAGCTCTGACAGCATTTCTTTGTGTGGGAAATTCCCCTGATTTTGTGTTTTTAAAGTGAAACAAAGGATGAATTAGTCTTGGGGAGGGTTGTTTTCTTCTTACAGAATTTATGAAGCCCTCTGAAGAAAAGGTCTTTCCCTGCAGGCTTTTCCACATCTAACTTTGGAGTGAGTGGGAGTGAGTTATAGCCATGTGCTCTAGGAAGTAGCTAAAAAATGTCGAAAGAGACAGCAACAATTAGCTGCACTAAACCCATAAATATGATGCAGTAATCTGGGAAATCTGATTAAGGACCTCTGCTCTCCTGATCCCCATCACACTTCTCAAAGTCTGCTCCTCTATTTGTTGTCTCTCCCTCACAACCATTTACCTGATTCATTCAGTCTGCCCCTGTGCGACTATGACCACCCTCAGTTCATACCAAAATCACGGAGTCTCACTGTACCCTATTGTCCTAAGTAAAACACTAAATGGAAATTAAAATACATCAAACTCTACCTAAGCTTTGGTTTTCATCTAATTTTTTGCATATGCACACAATATGTGTGTACTGATAGATGTGTATAGTATAGTATATAAAATATGTATTGTATATTATATATTTGGTATCTTTGCCCAGAAAAGCTGTGGTTGCCCTATCCCTGAAAATTCAAGGCCAGGTTAGATGGGGCTTGAAACACCCTGGGTTAGTGGAAGGTGGCCCTGCCCATGGCAAGGGGTTGGAATGAGATGATCACAGATCCCTGGATGATCTTTAAAGTCCCCTCCAACCCAAATCATTCTGTGATTCTATAATTCCATATTATATTATATTATATTATATTATATTATATTATATTATATATATATATTATATTATATTATATTATATTATATTATATTATATTATATTATGAATATGTATTTTGGTATTCAAAATTATAGGTATTATAATAATGCATTTTTATAAGATATTTTATATATATGTATGTATTGATAACATATAATATGTTTTAATAATATATAGTTTATATAATATTGGCCAACTCACAAGCCCACAATAACTTGAAAATCTTGACCTGTTAAAAGGTGAGCGAAACACAAACACACATAAACCCACATGGAGAGATGGATGTGTTACAGTGCATAATGGTGCCTAAACATTTACACACACACACATGTCCACGTGTATTTTAGAAGCAAAATATTAATGATATTTACATATTTGCTCTCATCACTTTTGTTTGCCAGAAAGCCTCCTCTGGAAGGTAAGATTGTTAATTTGGGGCTGGGAATGAGTTTAGTGACAAAGCATCAACAAAAGCTGTGAGATTTTGGCAAACATAAAAAAGTGTCATCTAATAGTCCATCAAACAGCTCTTGTCACACAGATAAACCTTTTATCTCTCTCTCCCAGATTCTAATCAAGGGTACAGTTTGCATGTTTCTTATATCACTGCAGCAACCAATCCCGCTGGGATTCCCTATGCCCTGGGAAATAAACTAATTTTGACACAAATGAGCATTTCAGGGTCTTGTTTTATCTTTTCCCATTAACATGTTGGTTTTTATTTGTTAGTCAAGGCAAGAAGACTGCATTTTCTCACCAAAGGGATGTGTTGCACAGCAGACTGTATCTGTTTGTTTGGAGAGGTCTGTGTGCAGAAGAAAACCAAAATAATTTACGGTAAATGTGGTTGCAAGATAAAGTTTTCATTGTGGTTTAAAAAAAATATTTTAAATACACTGGAATCTTAAGTCAAAAGAGTAAAACTCCAATATTTTTATTATTTAACAATTCAGTTTATGTTTTCCAGAATATTTTCTATTATCCAAATATAATACCACCCGTCTAAAAGAATTTTTTAACTTTCTCATTCTATCATATTCTTACAATATTTGCATGGTGTAACAAATTGTGTGTTGACTTTGGCTGTGCACAATCAATCTGTCCTGGGTTTGCACTCATAATTAGTTACTCACATTGAAGATAGAAACTAAGTGACAAATGTATCATTGTCTCAAGGCTTAAGCTTGAAAATACAGAAATAAAATACAGAAATAAAAAAATGTATTGTTTTTATTGTAAATCTTATAGTTCTTGATATGGGTTCAATAGTCTTGGGGTTTGCAATTGTTTACTTCAGTTTTCATTCAGCTGATTCTAGTTTCTAGCTTAGATGTTGGCAAATAACTTAAAAATGGAAGTTTAGGCTAGATCTCACTCATAAAGTGAGTGAGGCTTGGGTTTAAGGCTTGAGCTGGTTCCTGGATGAGTTTCACTCAGACAACACCTCTGCTTTGGGCCATTTCACTTGCTAATAAGTCCCCATTTAAAAATTTCAGCACTTCTTATTGTCTCTGGAGTATGTAGATGTTTAGGTGCACACTATTAAGCAAAAGAAGCAGAAATTGGTGGAAAAGGATGATTTGGTTGGATGTCACTTGCTGAGCAATGTCCCCAGAACACTCACCTGAGGTTGGCCTCACCTCTGCTTGTACACAAGGGAAAAACAGGAACTTTTTGGCAAGTTTGTGACATGGTGTGTGATATTTTTGATATATTTTCACTTTTACTCCCAGATGAGAAGATGCCTACTGACATCTCCCTCATCCAACAGAGAAAGGTTAAGGCAGCCCAAGCTGGATGTGTCATGGAGCTCTTTTCCTTACCACAAAAGGGGATTTCCCTTCTGTCCTCTCCAAATGATTGAAGAGGTTTTCTAGGAATTTCCTTTTCCTTAAGCATTGTTCTTATTAAAAATAGTTTACCACCTTAGGCCATAGAATAAATTCTCTTCTCCTCAGGCCTCCTGCCTCAAGTGACTAAATAAATAGCATCTGTTTGATGTAGCAAATGTGAAAGCTGAATGTTTATTTCTTCACTTTGAAAAAAATATATAATAGTAGCTACAATTTTCTTCCCCAAGGTTCATGTTGTTGTAAAATAAACAGATGTTTGGGGGAGGGGGAGAAATTTATACATTATAAGTTCTTAAATAAAACCCCAGTCACGGTGATTAACAAGCATAACAAAGGTTGATAAGGAAACAGAAGATATCAAAAGTTGCTGGCTTTGGTTTTGTTTTATATTTTCTACTGTTAAATATCTGGCATTGCCAAAAAAGTGAAAGCTGCCTTGAAAGCAAGGCATCTGTTTTCAGAGCTTTTGAGACTGCAGGCATGAAATGTAGGAAATACATAAGAAAAGACCCCAGCAAAGAGTCCCGTCCCCCCTTCTCAGAACATGAAAAGCTATAAGAAAATAAAATCAAAATAAATATGGAAAATCATTTTATGAACCAAAGTTCCTTTTTAAAGCCAGTAGTTTATGTGGAATATAAGTGGCCCTCAGTTTTCAAACCTGAGCTCCTTCACAGCACTTCTCAAAGCCCCTTCTTGAGGAAATCCAAGCTCAGCACCTCCTTCTAGAGCTGCCCAAAATTAAAGTCAGCTGTTGTGTAATGATGTTTCTGTGCCACTGACCTATCTAAGCATCACATGGGGGGGGATTACCTGCAGTGATTAAGATTGCTCACCTTATTTGCCCTCTCCTTCTCTCTTTCTCTGAGGAAGTAGAAATGAAGAGTGAGGACTGAGTATCCTAGTGCAGATACTGATTCTTTCCATTCTTATCCAACAAAATAAATCCATTAGAAATTCATATCTGGGATCCAGGTGGATCTGCAGCTGGTGGGATTGACCCATGGACAACCACCCACAGCCCCATGGATGAGCATAGATAGTGGTCATCTCTCAAAAGGAAAACCAGCCGCATTTAATGATGTCCATTTAATTAATTTGGGCACTTTCCATGAGTGTTGGGATTACTCGGAGGGATCTTTGAGGACCTGGTGCAAAATCCCACTGGAGTCCACAAGTTGCCACTAACTTTGAAACAAGAGACAAGGCCGTTTCACACTCCTGTGACCACTTATTGGCATTTTTGTCACACGTGCATTCATTCAGTCTTTTCCTAAGTTGCTGTTTTAATACACACAGCCTTGAATTGTTGCGTTTCTTACACTGGAATTAATTTTTTGCTTGATTTTCCTCCCTTGAGTAGATCCAACTTATGCATGACTTTGCTAACATGAAACTTTGCAGACATTAAATATGTGGGCACTACCTTTTTATTCATCCATCTACAGAACAAACATACAGGTCAGGAGAGCTGAACATTTTTCAGGACACGGGCACAATTCCGTTTTTTTCTTTTAGCCTTATTATTCCCTTAAACCATTAAACTGTTTAACTGTATAATAAATATTTTACCAGCTTCTATATTTTACATGGCACTTCAGTCCAGTGATATGGGCCAGTTTTAGTTTTAATATTTAATGCATAATTATCTAGTTATTGCTATTAAAAAAGTTTGGCTTCTCTAGAGAATTCAGCCTTGACTAAACAAAAGTGAAACATTATTCATTTATTAGCAAAGTGTGAGCAAATTGTGCTACAGCTGTAAATATTTCCCTTGTAAACCATGATTATTTAGAAATTTTTAACATATTCTGTGAAAATCTCAGAAAGAACTTTGAAACCCTACTCTCTCCTGCTCTCTGTTTTCACCATTTATCAACAACGGTGGATTTTGAATGTCCTGTGATGACAAGACGACAGAAACATGCATACAGAGAATTTATACTTTATAGCACAAGGCAGAATAGTTAAAGGAGAAATAGAAATTGCTGGAGGGAGGTGTGTGAGGATGCTGGAACACAAAATCCTTAAGGTTAAACCAGTCCTGATTTCTTATCCAAACAGAAGAAACATAAATCTGGAACCTGTCTCCCAGAGGGGCTTGGAGGAAGCACGGTACAGACTTCAGGTCAGCCAGGAACAGAGATTATACCTCTGCTGAATGCAAAGGTTTTGATGATATTAAATTGCAGAGGTCCTGGAAAAGCTGCTGATTCACCCTTACAGAAATCAGGGAGACCTGGGGTTAAGATTCTTAATTTCTGTAAATTGCACACATAGTTTTATGATGATTTGTGCCCCCCAAACTCTGACACAATGAGTAAAAGATTATCTGTTGTATTAAAAAGTTCTTTCTTGGGATTCCCCTCCTTTAATTGATAAAAAATTCATATTACCTATTCTTGTAAAAAATAACCTATCTTCATTAAAAAAAAAAAAAAAAAAAACAACATTGGGATATTTTTACTTTAAAATACCTAGTTTTGCAAATTGGAAAGGCACACATACATGTGCAATACCACACATTTAAAATTTCCTAAAAATGTGATTTTCACACGCATGATTAATTGTTTTCAAGTGGAAATCTACCTCTAGTAAGTAGTTTAGGGTTAGAAAACCAGGCTTCAAAGGAATTTGGTATGCCTTCTTCACCTTTGAGATTCAAACACTGGAGCCAGGATTGAAAACCAAGGTATTTCAGGTGTCTGCATTTAAAAGACTTTGTTTATGTTAAGGCTTAGGTCACCTTAGCAGGTATGTTTTAATGAAAACATTACCTCTCTGTGACCTTTGGGATTTGAAGGTTAAAATGCAGTCACTGGAAAAAGGAATCCTCATTGTCATGGATGAAATCTTTGGCATTAAAGACATCATTTCTCATCCTTGTGAGTGACTTAGTGCAACAATAAAGTTTGCTCTCTTCAGAGAAGAAGTAACATGGACACACCTGATTTGTCTTCTTCCCCAAAAAACACAATTCTGAAACATTAACAAAATTAAGGAATAGGCTTAAAAATATTTGAAGACATACTCTTAAAGTGGTCATGCTAATTTTTTCTCTAGATAACTGAGCCTCTCTGAGACTTGCACTGCTCAAATATGAATAGAATTTGAATATGAATAGAATCTACGCTGATACCTGTGTTTTACAGGACTTTACCTAGTCATTGATGACTTATTTTGTTCCTTATTGCTCAAGAAATAATATCCATTCGTTAAAACAAAATAAGATACAGCAATAACACACTTTCTATAAGCATAGTAATTTATAAACTAAGTCAGACATCTGGGAAAGAGGTCCTTTATGTCAAATATTAAATCTATTTAGCAGTTTATTTGTAACATATTTGAAACTTCAAAAAGAAAGGAAGAAAGGAAACAGAGTGGGTTTTTTCCTACTTTTTTACATTAATGAAGCTAACAGCCCTTGTGCATTTGCAATAAGCCAATTGAAGTAAATGACTTTTTACGACCAGTATTAACTTCAGTTGTCACTGGAATGTCATCAACAAGTCATTCACTGCATTTCCAACTGGATCTTTTAAGTACAATAACATCAGAATTGCTGAAATCCAAACCTTCATTTTTTCTTGCAGGGAACGGGAAGGGTGGAAAGGATCTGTCGGTTGCCTAAATTCAGGTCAAGGCAAAGTGGTAGGAAAAAAAAAGATAATGTTTCAAAATCGTCATTTTACACTGGTTTAAAAGCCTGAGTGATGAGCGAGATACATCATATTTCCACTTAAGTCTTGTACAGATTGAAGAGAAAGATGGGTTTGTGAGCCTTTCTCCTGTTAGTTATCTACAGCAAAATCCAAAACAAAACAGGGCTCAGCAACACCTATCCTGTGGCATGTGAGGGAGCCCTGATGTGGGCGGTGAGCAAACAGAGAGTGCATTTCTCTCTGAATCCAGGCTCGTGCTGTCCAGGCATTTCCCAACTTGGAGAGCAGCCAGCCCTGGGCTGGAAGTGACACAGACCCATTAGTGCTGTTGAAAGGCAAAATGTAGACACCAGGAATACATGTCTGTGTCATCAAACTCACAGCTCCCCTGGGAAAAGCCTCAGCAGAGCTCACTCCGAGGGCTGCTGGCTATAAACTCCATGGGTTAAGGTCATACCAGCTTTGGATGACTCCTTTCCAACACAATTCCAGTGTCTCCAGCCTGCTGGCATCACCATAGAATCACAGAATTAGAAAGGTTTGAAAAAACCTCCAAGAAATGTTTGGAAAAACCTCCAAGAAAGATTTGGAAAAACCTCTCAGATCATTGACCAATTATTAACCCATGACAATTCCAGTATCTCCAGCCTGCTGGCATCACCACAGAATCATAGAATTATAAAGGTCTGGAAAAAACCTCTAAGACCATTGAGCCCAATTATTAACCCAAGACTTCCAGGTGCATCACTAAAACATGTTCCCAAACACCACATCTATGTGTTTTCTTAATGCTTCCAGGGATGGGGATTCCACCTGTACCCTGGGTAGCCTGTTCCAATACCTGGGCACACTTAGAAGGAGGAAATATTTCATAATATCTAATCCAAACCTCCCCTGGTACTTGAATTTGAGCCCATTTGTTCTCATCCTGTCACTTGTTACCAGAGAAAGAAGACTGAGTCCCACCTGGCTGCACCTTCCTGTCAAGGAGTTGTTGTGAATGAAAAGGCCCTCCCTGAGCCCACTTTTCTCCAGGCTGAATTACCCCATCTTCCTCAGCTGCTCCTCTTCAGACTTGTGCTCCAGACCCTTTCCCAGCTCCATCACCCTTCTCTGGACACTCTCCAGCCCCCTGATGTCTTTCTTGAATGAAGGACCCAGAACTGTGGGAATCCTGTGTCACTTTCTTCACTAAATATAGGATTTATAGCAGAGCTCTGTGGAGTTCCTCACTGACACAAACTTGAAGCCATTGGTATCTCCTCAGCAGGATGTGAAGTTTCTGATGCAAAAACTGGTGTGGGTATGGATTTCATTTGAAGCAGGAATACTTTCCAGTCTCTCTTTCATCCCTGTTTCCAACAGACATCACTGTAACTCCACTGGAAGAGAGGGATGGTTGGAAGCCGTTGATGCAGTGCTTATTTTAAAAAGACTGGATTAGGAAGAGGAATAGAGTCAGGCAAAGAGACCTGGCAGGCCAGGCCAGAAAAACAAAGAATCCTCCAGTACAGGGCATGCAGCAGGTTGCACTGCAAATAATGGTGCATTTTTCAGAGCTTAGTCCCATTCCCAAATCCCCATTCATGGAAATGTCATTTGCAAACCTGCAGTCCCTCTACGCAGCTCCTGTTCTCTGCCCCCTGAGACCAGCTTTGGGGTAAGAAAGTCTGTGTGCTTCAGTTCTTGTTCTGGAAAATGAACTAATTTCCTACATTACTTTGAGTCTTGAATGAGTGCCTGCTGTTCCAGCATTGACACAAGGTTCTCAGGAAAAGCAAGAATCAGAGACCACATCTAGAAAGTGAGCTGAAAGAGGGTGAAAAGGTAAGAGAAGAGCTCAGACAAGGTTAAGATGTGTCTCTAATAAGTTCAGCTTTAAAGTAGCTTCCTCAGGCACTGCTGGCAGCAGGGAGTGGAGCAGTTACAACCATGCTCCTCAATCAGGCTTTGCAGTTTGGGCTTTTCTCTGCACTCTCCTGCATGCACTAACCAAACAAGTCAGTGGAATTAGCTCAGAGGTATCCACAAGTAGTGCAGTCACACCTTGTCCTGCCCTAAGTCACAAGAATGGAAAATATCTACAGCTTCTTCCTGGAATGAGAAAAATAGCCTTTCCCAGTAGACTGAGGTCAGGACACCACTGGAAGCTTGAAGAGGCAGGAAGTTTTAGCTTTGAAACTTCTTTATACAAGGGAAAAGAGTTCTTTGTGTTTGGCAGAAGAACAACAAAAGTCTTTGCTTTAATAACATTCTAATAATATGTAATATTATATACATTTGGCTAGTAAAATGCACCGCAAATTGCTTTTGTTGAGCACTTGAGAGAAACATTATAAGAAAGGAAGTCCAGTACTTGGCCAAATATGCAATTAGCTGCAACCCTGAAGCAGGATTTGAGATCAGTCTATTATCTTTTCAGGATTAAAAAGGTGGCAGTTAAAAATAGGAAGGCATAATTAAAAAGACCAAAATGTTTAAGAGTGCTTGTGGTGAAACTCCTCACACTTGACACAAATTGCTCTGCCAGATAGAAAGAAGCAGGGAGGTGAAAAGAGCAGAGAATCTGATCTTCTTTTAATCCAGCTGGATCCTACAGGGAAAATTTCCTGACCAGCTGATGTCATAGGGGTATCTCAGGCAGAGCTGCCTCCTTCAAGCCATTTCCATGACAGTGAATTCACACAAGCACCCACTCTCCTGGTTGCCTTTCAAGTCAATTGCAGCAGTCCTGGAGGCTCCAGGGGCATTTGGCTTCAGTTTTCATTTGAATCCAGCAGCAATTTTGCCATGAGCCCTGGTGTAAACAAGATCAGGATCTAAATCACTGGGGTAGGTTTTTAGCCAATATAAATTGCCCTCATTACAAGGTAGGGCTGTAGCAATTCCACTTTCAAGCTGCAACAATTTGCACCATGGAGTTATGACAAGGCTGCCTTAGGGGCAGGATAAATTGCCCCATATAGCAATGGCATTTTTTTTAATCTGTAAAAGATCTGCCCCTTGATTTAGAAACACAGGTGGTGCTTGCAATCATATGCACCAGACATTTCTTTCCATTTGATTTGAGCCAGCAGGACTTTTGCCACTCACAACATCAAGGATAACATTCAGCTCTTAATCAAATAATAGGAGAAACTGCATGTTTCAAAAGAGAAAAAAAAAATGTCCCTTTTATTACCTTCATTAAAAAGTCAATAAAATTATAATAATTTAAAAAATAGATTCTGAGAAAGAAAAAAGCATAAAAAACCCAAACACTCATCTGCCAAAAAAGTCTTATGCTTGCATGAGCTGAAGGTTGATGTCAGACAAATTTCACTGAAGAGGAGATTTATAAACATGATGTAACTCTGACAAGCTTGGCTTTGTATCTTGGCAAAGGAAAGTTTAAGAAAATACCCATGTACACAGGCACACACACACAAACACACATCTATATTGTATATTGGGTTTAAAGGTTTACTGCTCCAGAAAACTTATTGAAAGAGATTATGTGTCTCATCTTGTCTCCTTTTAAAAATAGAACACTTATATGTGTTTTTTATTAGCTTGTTTTAGGATTACCTTAATCCTGCCCAAAATTTTTCACCACTTCCCCCTCATGCAATTTGCAATGGTAATCTGTTTGTGAAGGGTAATGTTAGAATAACTGTAAATATCTTCCCAACAGAACTCAAACAATAAAAACAAAAGCTGCAGCTTAGGAGAGCTTTGGTGTGCCAAAACCCAAGCTCACTTAAGCAAACCCTGTGATGGATAACAATCCAAATCATGTCACTGAACCATGGGAAGTTGTAAAGTATGGGATAAACCCAGAGAAACTTCTGTTTGCTGGGAAAATCCTGCCCTTATTTTATTTTCATGCAGTCTCATGGGTAAAACTGAGGGTGATTTGGATCCTTCTGTTGTTTTCTATGCAGACAAAGATACTTATCTGAAAAATTAATATAACCTGGTTGGGGTTTTTTTTTTGTTAAAATTTTGCACACTTTTCTAAAATAATTATTTTAATTTTATTTCATAAGGCTGGTGAAGTCTGCTGAGGCTCTGTGTATGCAGGCAATGGATACCAAGGTGTCCAAGTCCCTTCCTGTCCTGAAAAAAGATAGACAGGAGTGTGTTACACCTCTCTATTTAATCCATGTACACAGTCTTCCTTCACATGGAAGCTTTGGGAGTGAAGGGTTCTGTTTAATTGGGACTCATGTCTGTTCAGCATCACATCACAGTTAAAGCATCCTTGGCTCTACCAGATTAGAGAAAGCTTAAAGAACGATATTTCCACTTAAAATGTAGTATAAATCAACCATATTTATTTAATAAATAAATAAAATAATAACTCCACCTATTTGGAATTGAAAACCTGATAATGAGAAGTGAGTTAACTCTAAACTATCCAGTCCAAGAGCAAGGGAATTCCATTTACCTGGCTGCAAGCTGAATTTAAGAAAACTTGTTTTGCCAGTGAACCCAATAGCTGTTCAATCACAAACTCATGACAGAAAACATTAAGCCAGGAACAAATAAAACCAAGGGCATGTTTGTGTGTATGACTAATTTTGTGCGATGGGTCACTCTGTTTTGCCTACTGCTACTTGGTAAGACATCGGGGAAGACAATTTTGGGCTGGGGAGAATGGAATGGGACAAATCCATCTTTCCTTATAAATTCTTCTGTTTGATTTTAATTTCATTCAAGATCAATATTTAACTTCTAGTTTAGACTTTCATCATCAGGATCATCAAGGTGATCAGAATCATCATCAGGATCATCTCTGGATCTCAGTTTCTCCAGCTGCAAAGCAGAGAACACAAATATACACACAGTGGCTTCAAGGGATGCTTACAAAGGGATCCAGATGTCTCAGAGTGAAAAGCAACCTCCACAGAAAAGAGGCAAACCCCAAATCTCCCCCATCTGAGGGCAAACTTAGGGATGTGCATCTTGATAGAACTCCAAAAGCTTCAATTCTGGGGGCACATTTGCAGCTGGGATGGAAGTTTACATCGGAGCTAAATGTGGGAGTGAGGACATTGCAAAAATTATCTCCCTTCCCTTTTCAGGTTAGATTCAGGCAGGAGAGTGTCTTGAAGCACTGAGACCCCTCATATCAAGGGCAGTGGAAAGCAGCCTTTGAGTAGACAATGCCTGGCAGAGGGCTGAAACTTCAGCCAAAGGTCTTTTAAAGGGAAAAGGTTATTCCTGTTTAATATTTTAGATCTTTGAGACAACAGATTTGCATTAGAAAAATACACATCTCCCTCAATCTGTTCCTTTTTCACATACCCTTTATTCACCTACACTTTATAAATCAGTTTTTTCTGTTTTACTACAGATTTGAGTCCTGACAAATACTCAGTACACAGCAAAATGGGTCTGACCTTCTGGGTGCTGCCATACAGCCAACACAAAATTCTCCATCAGAATTCTCTCAACAGTGGAATAAAACCTTTACTAAATGGAAGAATTAAAAATACACTTGGTCAGGGAAGAGGATGAGAGATGAAGGGGGGGGGGGAGAAAAAGGTGGGCTCATTAATCTGCTCTAATAATAAATCCTTATCACTTATGCATTTCAGCTACTCCTTCAGCCTCCATGCTCTATATTTAAATACATCTGCTTCACACGTGCTTTGCCAATTAGCTGGTGATATTAACTGTTCAGCACTATCTATTAACACGTGGCACTGCTGAACGACAGGACAGACAAGCTTGACCAGGAGAGATAGTCAGGAGGCACACATTACTCTCCATAACTCCCGAGTAGGGAGATAGGAAAGCGGCACAACAATTGACCTCGGCTGTACATCAAGGCTAAATAGACACAGAGTAAATTACAGACAAGTGAGACAAGCTACTAACTGTTCCTTTAGCAGCCCATAATGTCAGTAATTCTATTACAATGATTGCTGGTTATGCAATGCACTCGAGATGTAAATTTTTCTTCTTTTTTTTTTTTTTTTTTCCCTGGGCTCTGTCTCTCTGTCTGTCTGAGTTGTAAAATTTTTAGCCCAGTGATGGAACAGATACATTTATCTATTGCAGCAGGGGAGGATTTTATATTGGATATCGGGAAAAATTTCTGCACTGAAAGGGTTGTCGAGCATTGGTACAGGCTGACCAGGGAAGTGGTAAATTCACCAAAACCAGAAGGGTTTAAAATTTGTGTAGTCGTGGTGCTTAGGGTCATGGTTTAGTGGTGGACTCAACAGGGCTGGGATAATAGTGATAACAGCTGGGATCAGTGATCTCAAAGGTCTCTCCCAGCCTAAATGATCCCCTGGTTCTCTACATGGGCAAAAAGAGGGTCATTGTGATCAACTGCCAAGAGACACTTACAAACTACCCAGGCACAGATGCTCCTGAAGAGATTCCTGCTTTAACTGGAGAGCAACATTAAAACAGTTTGCCTGGTCCACCATGCCATGGAAAATATCTCAATACTGTAACAGTTTTATTACTCTGCAGGGTGATAATGTAATGGTTTTCCAAACTGAGGTATGCATAATAGAATTGAAGCTATTCTTACACATCTCAATTGAGCACTAAATGTATATTACTTATAAGGAGATCTGGGATCTAAATCGTCTAAATCACCTAAATGAAGGTGTCTTAACCTGCAATTAGTAGCATGCCCTTTGCATTGCCTAATATCTGTTGCCAACTAAAATTACTTGGTATCTTCTGCCTTTCTTTTTGTTGTTTTTCCATTAAACTGTGATTCTCCCTTGGATTTTGCATGAAGTCTTGTGTAGATGTTTCAGATGCCCTATGACATAGCAGCAACCAAACTGAATGCCCAGAATCACACAGGGGGAAAACTACCTGTTGTGTTTCCAAAACTTAAAACTAAGTGGAGCTGTGTAGAAACAAGTTGTGCCAATACACAGAAGCAGAGAACAAGAAGGAGAAGTGAGATTTCTTGCCACCCCACCACTTATTCCTTGCAGGCCAACAATTAGGTGGGTTCACCATCTACCTCAGTTTACTCATCTAACAACTCTGACTTCGTATGGAGGACAGTGGTGATAAAATGGATATGGAATTCAGGTTTTGTGATGCTCTGGTTAAGGAGTGCTTGCTGTCTCTGCTTGGCAGGTCACAAAGGGCAGGATTCATCTTTCTTATTTTACAGCCATCCATAAGTAGCCTTGTCAGACATTTAGGGTACTGAGCAAGGGCCTGAGGCAAAAGGACAAAAAGCCCCTGGAAGTGCCTCTATTTCAGGGATCTCTACAAGAAGCCTGAGTTAGCATAGATGGCACTGAATGACTATTTAGAGAATTAAAGTAAATAAAGTAACAATATGCCCTTTCCCCTTTCCTCATCTTTCATGTGCTTGCTTGTCTTGTGATACATCAGGAAGTAAAGACACATCAGATAAAGATTTATCAGGAGGCAAAGTGAGAGCTGAAGGGCATTCCCGAAGTAGCCAGTACACAACACCATGCTCTGTTCAGTCTGGCCTCTTTTCCCCTGTTTCCAAGGTCATAGCTGACAACAACTGCAAAAATGCTGACTGCAGCTAAACAGGGCAGGAATTGCTATATGAAGTATATTTACCCAAAAAGGGGTAATTCTGGGGCTGGTTTAGCTTTCTTTCAGAAAGAAAAATACCATTGAGATACCCACAGAAGACTTTCTTCCTCTCTGATCAGTGCTAATTTTCTGCTCTCTTCAAATCATAAAACATTTTACTCAACAGAGTACAAGGCAAACACAAACCCACGCTCTCATTTAGTTACTTTTTAGGCTCCAAAAAGGTCAAAGCCCAAAAGAAGAAAAAAGAAATGACAAAAATATTATTCAAATTATTAAATGGAAGGAAAATTGGGTTCAATTCCATGGTGAATTTAAAAGCAGGGACAAATTTCTATTATTTTGTGAATTTTCACAGTGTAATTACTGACAGACCGTAAAGACACATGAAGTTGCTTGGAGGATTGGGCAAATAAGAACCAAGCTCATTCTCATTGTTTGAGTTGTTGGCAGATGGAAAAGTGATGAAGAAATAAAAATATCCATCTTCCAAGCAGAAAAGTTGATGCCCTTGGATGACACCAAAGAGTCTGTTTATAAATAGATGGATCTTGGTTGCCTAAAAATGGGTGTGTGGACTCAGAGTATCCTGGGGAAGTCCAGGGAGCTCCATGACATGATGAAGAATTTGGGGTAAACCTGTACTACCCTGCATCTGCAGCAGCTGGTGACAGTGCAATACCTCACATATATATGTCTAAAATGTCTGTGCATAGGCAAATTAATCCTAGTCAGTATGTCAAAACGAAAGCCCAGCAATTATTTGGAATTAAACCTATTTTACACAGGCAGCTGAGTGTGTGGATTGTGCAAAGGGTGAAGTCAAAAGGCTGCATTCAGTCATGCAGCATTAGTGAGGGGTATTTTTACTACCTGTGCTTACACTGCTGCACTAGAAAGCTCAGCTCTGCAAACTGTGCAGGCAAGAGAAAGACAAGGGGGTGATTCAAACAAGGAGTCTGTGGCATGTTTGAATAATGCTCTGAAGAATCCCTCCACCCCTCTTTGTCTACAGAGGGGCAGAAGCACATTCTTTACATCCAACAGGCTGTGAGCTAGGTGGCTGTGGTCAGGCTGGCCCTTCTCTGGTCTGGAACATCAAATCCTTCATGGGTGTTTATAGACCTGCACAAAAAAGAAAATCCTAGATGTTTTGAAATTCTATTCCTAAATTTGACACTGCTCCTTCTGTGCTCTGGGAAAGTCACATAAGCACCCCTTGCTAATTGGCAAGAAGAGATGACTGTGCACAGCTACCTTCCCTGTCAGGTTCTGGGAAGGATTATGGATACAGCAACTTAACAGCTCTTTGAAGCATACAAAAATAAAAGTCATAGAAATGCTAAAGCCTATTGTGTAAAAGAAGTGATCATGAAACATGTAAGAACTGCTAAGTCTTAAGTCACACTAATACACTTTATAGAGAGCATTGTTTGAGCTCTGCAGCCCTGAGTGAAGCAAGGCCCCACACAGGATCTCTACTCATATGTGTACACAGAAAGGGCTGCAGGAAGCTAAAATGTACAGAAACATCAGCCCACAATGTCCTGCAGGGACTAACCCACACTGTGTGAGGGTAAACTCAAGGCACATCGGCCCAGTTGAGGATGGCAGACACCTGAATTATATCTCTGAGTGCAGACAAGGATGGCTCTGCTGGAAAGTGTCCCTTCCCATGGCAGAGTTGGAATTAGATGAGCTCTAAAGTCCATTGTGTGATTCTGTCTGTGTTTCTATGGTTGCGACTCCAAAACGATAACAGGATCCTTCTGTATCTAAATATTTTTTGTATGCCATTACAGTAAAAAAAAAAAAGAAATACAAAGAAAAAAGAAAAGGAGAAAAAAAGAAAAGGAGGAAAAAAGAAAAAAAGAAAAAAGAAAAAAGAAAAAAGAAAAAAGAAAAAAGAAAAAAGAAAAAAGAAAAGGAGAAAAAAGAAAAGGAGGAAAAAAGAAAAAAGAAAAAAGAAAAAAGAAAAAAGAAAAAAGAAAAAAGAAAAAAGAAAAAAGAAAAAAGAAAAAAGAAAAAAGAAAAAAGAAAAATAAGTCAGCTGGGAACAGGATGAGAAGTGGTTTTATCTGATTTCCAGACATTCTGGATAATAGGAGTATACCCAGAGAGAGGTATGGCTATGTCTTATTGGGAGCAACACTCACAGGCTGACTCAGATGAGGATTGTGATGGAGACCAGTATAGAGAAAATCAGCAAAACTGCGATCCAAACCATGGTTTCCTAAAAGAGAGAAAAGTGTCACCACCACCTTTAAATAGGAACATGATCAAGTTTTGATATGGCTCTCTTTATTGTTTCAAATAAGAGCTATCTGGACTTTATTTTCAGTCAGTTTGATTTCCTGCGCATTCTAGGAAAGGACTCAATACCAAGCTCAGCCTGAAGCCCGTGGAAATTGATGGATCAAACATGAAACATTAAACATATATTAAATATTAGACACACAGTAGTCTCTTGTCCTTCTCAGCACCTCCAGGCTGTGTTTAGGGATGAAGGAAGGAGAGGATTGACTGGATCTGTCATGCAGCACCTGGGTCTGCAGACCTGTGGGAACCCATTCTGCTGTGCTGGGGATGAGGGTGAATAATGCAATGAAAACCAGACCAGCTGGGACACGCCATGACCTGCCATGTGTTATTGACCTGATAAACTGAGTGACCCTTCAAATCCAGCTGAAGCATGGACTGTCATGCTCTGGAGGAGAAGAAAGGAAAAGGTCTTCAGTAAGCTCTGGATCAATCCCATGTGGATGTGAGAAGTGCCCATTGCTCATTGGGGGGAACCCTGAAGACAGGTTTGAGCATTGTGAAGGATGGAGTCCAAGACTGTCTGTAATCATCTGCTTCTGCTCTGTTTTGAAATTCTTCCTCATTTAAAATCTATTAAGCCTTAACTCCTCCTTTAATGCATTTTATTTGAGAAACTTTTACTCTTAAAAATGTTCTTTTGAACTCTGTTCCTCATAAAAGAGTAATTCATTATTACTGGGGATAACACCAATGTCTAATCCCTTTATGATCCTTCGTACAGAGACTGTGGGAATGATAATTAAGTCACTTTGCAGCAAGCACACCTGTGAAGCAGGTAAACATTTATTAGCTCATTTAAAAAAATTAATTAAAAAATGTTTGTTGTGTTCTGTGCAGCTTTTCTTTTCCTTGAAGGCACATGGAGATGAAGCAACCACGACCTATATTATGAAATTAGAATGCAATTATTGCTTTAAGTGAAACAAAGCCCAGCCTCACACAAAAGGTGTGGAAACTCAAATTGCTAAATGATCCAATCGTAGTCACACTTGGTAATCAGCTCCAATGTTTTCTTGGCAGGGTCCTGCTATGAATTATGATGGGAAAATGAAAAGACATGTCTTGTCCCATGCCGTTGCCATGTAAATGTATGGATCATGTGGAGATATAAACACTGGAAAGGTCTTGAGTTTCACTGCCTGTGAGTAATTGTCATCTCTACAAGCAGGCTGTTTGGAGTTGTAAGAAATGGGAAAATTACGCCTTTTGTTCAAGATTTGACAATGTGGAAGAGCCCTGCCAGACCTGTCGTGTTTAATCATGTTAGCTCAGCAGCAAAAGGAACAGCTTCTTCCAAAGGGAACTCAGAGTTCCTGGAGAAGGAGGAGGCTGTAACTCAAATGTGTGCTCTCCCAGGCCATTCACACTGTACTCCAGTGAATGGGAAGAGCTTTGCAGGGATTCCAGGCTGCATCATTTCAAGGAGAAAGAAGCCTTCAAGTCATCTTCTTCCTCAGACATCCACATGTCCTTTTCATAAAGTCAAAATATTAACCCTGTCACTGTTCTCTTCTGTGCTGGGAGTTGTATGTGCTCATATCATCCATAGATCATCCATAAGGAAATTAAAGGAAATATTGCAATCGCCATGGAACCCTTGGGGGTGTGAGACACAAAGAGATTTCTGCCTTTATGGTCATTTAACAGCTTCATGTCAGAGACCTCAGGTAACCAAAGCAGCCTGAAGGGGGTCGCTCAGTGGGTATTTACCCTGACCCCTGTGGCCACATTTCTCTCCACAGAGAAAAGCAAAGCATGACTTCCCAAGAATATTTCTGAGATTCCCATTCTCTGAACCTCAGAGAAAGGAAAAGCAATTCTTAGCATTTGCTGTGCCTGTGTTTGTGCCAAAGTAGAATGCAATATGGAGATGGTTTACCCACAGTGATGATGTTTTGTTTCCTTGGCCTATCAGGGCCAGGTGTGTGTGTGTGTTGGGACTGTCACTGACAGTCACGAGATTCTGTGCAGTGTGTGCAGAGTTGAGTGAGTGCTTGGCAGACTCAGTTTAGAGTATAGAATAGAATAATATAATATAATAAAGTAATTAATTAGCCTTCTGATAAGATGGAGTCCTCCTCGTCATTCCTCCTTCATCAAGGGTGAAAATATCTATATTTTCATATGGATAGGAAAATATCCTATAGGCCCTCACCAGGCTGAGGGCGTTTCTGCTCCTGCCGCCTCCAGCCTTGTGTATATCCCTCCTCCAGGTGTGCCAGCAAACACCTGCATGGCAGCACACCCAGGTGAAGGGGTTGGTCTAACGTGTGCACTGAGAATAAAAACGGGAACAAAGAGATCCAATCTGGATCTGACAAGCAACGGGCAATTAAAATTTAATATATATAGATGTATTTCTACACATAGAAATTTTTAAAGTCTGTCTTTTGTAATGTAACCTTAGACAATTCTGTTCAGTCACCTCCATCTGCACAGTCTGGTTTTCAGACCAACCCAGATACTGGTCAAGATTAGGGTTTTCAGGAATAATTGTTTCTGAGGGAGAAGGAACACTGCCTGAAGTTTACTCAAACTGTTCTCCCTGATCCCATGACTTCATTACAGCCCCTGGCAAAAGGCATAATTGGGGAAGGTGAAGGACAGGATTCAGGCATTTTTGGTACTATTCACTATGTCTGCTTGCTGTAGAAACAGGGAAAGAAAAATGAAAACTGTTAAATTTGTCTTTTATCACACAGGTCTCAAGATTAAGAGACGTCCCCTCAGAGTAGAAAGTTGCTTGAGGTTTTTTGAGTAGCTAAAGAAGGATGTCTGAGTTACCACATAGGCCAGGCCATATTCTAAAGCCCAATTTGAAGGTAAACATGTCCTTTAGGGGAAAAATATTGTCTTTAATTTTAAATGCCCAACAATAGCAAAATTTTCTTTTCAAAGCATCAGTTTGCTATTTCAGTTGTTTGCTGGGTTCATGGTTAAATCCTACTTCTTTTCCATCTAAATTTTTCTCTCTCCTGTTTTTGTTTATTGGATGCTCTTAGACATCTGGACAAAGAAAAATATCTTTGTCATGTAGATGTATACAAACTGAAATCACTGCTTCTCTTAGATAAAAATACAGATTTAGTTCATGGCGTCTTTCATGCCACTACAAGTCCACACTTCAATATTTCATCATTCTGATGACTGACCAAGATGTGAACGTGACCAAGATGTGAACAAAGGGCTCATACCTGAAGGGAAAAATCATACCCATAAAGGATACACACCCACAGATTAAAAACCTCACAGCCCATGATGCACCCTGAACATTCTAAAGCTACCCAAGAGTTATGGCTCCTTTCTCCCCAGCTGTGATCCCCTTTAGCACTCCTATTACCATGGGTGCTCCATATTTTGCTGTGGAAGTTGTTAATTTTATTTTCATCACAGCAGCTCCCACCCTTTAGATTTATGCAGATTAAATATGGGTCAATTTATACTTTTTCATAGTGGCTAACTGCTCCAAGCAATGCCTGAAGGTTGGGACAAGGTGTTGGGAGCCTTGGCTACTCTTGGCTGTACCATCTGTGGGTAACAACCCCAGAACTCAGAAAAACAAAGCCAAAAAGACATCTGGGAGAGTGATAATTTCAGTGCTCCCAGTTACAAATACTCCATACTTTTCTTTATGTTCTGGTGTTGTTGGTTCTTCATATTTTTGTTGCTTATTTAGTATCATGTCTGCATTTGGTCTTTTTATTTTTTTTCTTCAGGACTGAAATAGAGCAGTTCAAGCAGAAATTTTTCAAATCTTTGAGTCCTGGCCCAAGCCTCTGTGGCGTTTTTCTTCCTAGAATCTGGAAGTCAAAAACTTTTTAAAAATACAAATTTCATCAGTTCTTCTCTGAAACTAATGAGGAGTAAGAGAGCATGCTAGCATCCCTCTTGTATTACCTGAATAATCCTGTCAGGTTTGCCTATGGACCTTCCTATGCCATCAGTCTTGTTGCATCCACTCAGAATTAAATTGGATACACAAAAACATCCATGAAATGAAGGCTGCCTGTGCTGGTGGGAGAGACCCACCCAAAACTAATGAGCTGCAGAGCCTCAAGTGAGCTATAAACTACATGTGCAGCAAAATCAAACACACCCACGGTGCTCCCACTGGGTGTTCTCTGTTCATGCTCTATCCACCAGATATGGCAGACAGAGTCTTTCTTCTCCACTGTTATTTCATTCAGCAAATTGAAAACATAGGGCACCTCCACCTAGTCCCTGACCCGTGAAACCACAGGGGAGTAAAGAAGAACATGCCAGAATAAAAGCAGTGGTGTGTGTAAAATGAAGGCTGCAGTCTGCTGGCAGCTGTACACTTATCAAGTGAGATAACCCACGTCCCAAAACATTTTCTTCCCATTACTAGTTTTTACAGAGGAAGCAGAAGTTGCTGAGGAACTAAAGCATGCCTGACAGTGGAATTCTGAGTCTTGGGGAACTATTTGCAAAAAGTGCACAAGATCACAGCTTGGTGCTTCACCAAGCCTTTTGGCAAACACATGAGCCTCATGTATTTTCTATCCAATAGAAATGGGTACAGCCAGGGCTTCTAAGCAAAGAAAGAACCAGAGAAACCCCAATTCTGTGCATTTTGTACATCCAAATTGACCAAACTATGTTTTTAATGGATTTTATCAGAAAGGTTATTATTTTTAAAGGAAGTACTCTACTCATCGCTGTCTTTGCTTAGGTATCCATTCTTTCCTGGAATCAACAAGACATTGTACAGCAATATGATTTATCTGCCTTGTGTAGAGCTCTGACATACTTCTCAACATAGAGGGCTGGAACACCTCTGCTATGAAGGCAGGCTGAGACAGTTGGATCTGCTCAGCTTGGAGGAGAAAAGTCCCCAGGACAACCTCAGATCCTCTTCCAGCGCCTAAAGGAGGCTGCAAGAAGGCTGGGGAGGGACTTTTGACAAGGACATGGAGGGATAGGACACAGTGAAATGGCTTTGAAGGAAGGCAGGATTATACTGGATCTTAGGAAGAAATTCTTTATTGTGAGGGTGATGAGACCCTGGGACAAGTTACCCAAAGGAGCTTTGGAAATATTCATTGGTGAATGTGATCAAGGTCAGGTTGAATGGGACTCGGAGCAGACTGGTGTAGTGGAAGGTGTCCCTGTCCCCAGCAGAGGGAGATGGAATGAGATCACCTTAGAGGTCTTTTCCAACCCAAACTATTCTATGATTCTACAGCTTTCTGTTCTGACTTACAGACTTTTGTAACAATCTCCTTTCGTAACTATTAGCATGCATGTGACTTTTCTCCAAGTATATAATTTACAGCTTAAAATATGGGTTTTATAAAGCTGAAAGGTTCTTATATGGTTTTATGGACAATTTGCTTACTTATTTACCTAATACCTGTTATGCTGAGTGTCTAATCCTCTGTGGGATATTTTTTTCCTATTGCTGCTGTCATATAGAGTATAGGTGGATCTCCTAATGAAACCTGTTATTAATACTGTCCAGCACTTCCTGTTATAAGACTCCTTTTGTGCTGGTTGTAATTATCTGCAATTTTCAAATTTCAGCTTTGTAGGCCAGGAGGGCTTACTAAGGCATTATTAAGCTGTTACATGCTTTAGGTTGGTGGAGACTGTTTATTTTAATCCCGTACACTCAAATGAGCAGGAGTCATTACTTTGGCTGAGCCTGAGCTGAACTGGCCTGTCAGGGAGTTTGGTGGCTTTAGGAGGAGCTCATAGGCTCCCCTGTTATCCTGCAATGTCCCCAGTTAGACCAGAAAGAGCAAGGAGAAGTTACCTGCATGTTCTATCAGGCTGGTTGTGCATTGTGGATCCCCAGTGCTCAGATACTCAGTTTTCCTGGAGACATGTGCATGCCAAAACCAAGAAATAGATGTCTCAATCTGTGAATTGAATCTTGCCCTCTCAAAAGTAGATTAGAAGAATCCTACCTAAACTCTCTAAATGCTGAAAAGTCAAAAGAGTCATAGGAAAAAAGATACTATTTTGCCAGGGTATTTCCAGTAACATTTAGCAAGGAGAACCATGGAAATGCCCTGGAGGAAACTAATCATTCTGTCATCAATGGACATTAAATAAGGTGGAGAGGATCACCCGCTGTACAAAGAAGATTAAACACAATTCTGAGTAGATGTTCAGGGAGTGAGACCCAGCCAATCTGCAATCTGAACGAGAACAAGACATTTTGAGTAGGGTACATGTACAAACTAGGGTGTGGAAACTGAGAGGAGTTTAATGTATTCACATTGTAGGTGAGCAAATTTCCACTGGTAGCACTTCAGGGCAACCAGAACTGGTACACAGAGTGCTATGAGGATGACTAAGCTGTGGTCAAGAGGTGGCATAGGTTATACAAATCCAGAGCCAGGTTTAAATTGTTCTTTAGTTGTACTTTTAGGTGGACTCATAAGTAATATCAGAATTTTTAAGTCATGAAGTCTGAATTACATCTACCTGCAGTGCAATTATCGAGGTATTTAAAAGATTCACCAGTCATAAAAGAATTAACCTCATGTGAAAGGCTGAGACAGGGTTGTGTTTTTATGGTAGGTATAGTACATTTGACCTATCTCCTGTTGAGACACACTAACTTTTCTGAGAACAGTGTAAATGCCAAGCTGAAGTCTTCAGTCATGTAATTTTGGTTATTATAGTCACTCTGTTCAAGTTTCTATTTTTACTTTTCCCCAAAGAATAAATAATGTTCCCTCATGCAAATTATGCAAGTTTAGCTTGAATGAGTAGCAGATACAAAGTGAGATTGCTATTGATGTGTTATTATGAGGACAATCAATCTTATTTTTTTATCTCCCTTGAATAGCTCCTTCAGACATCTTCCACTACAAAACCTGAGGAAATGCAGTTTAGAAATCAGTCCATTAAAATCATTCCTTCTTGTCCATTAGCGGTTTTGTTAGACCAGATTTTGTTGTTTTGGACAAATCTGAACATAAAACTGGGTGATCATGGCCATTTCTTATTGTTGTGTATACACTGGCAGTCAAGTGTGTCACAACAGTAAGATTAATTTGTGCAGGAACTAAATTCCATGTGGGATTAAACTACACTGTTCTTACAGCAACTGAAAAACCTCTGACCAAAGTATGGGGGTCCTTTGCCTCAAAAGAAGCATGTAACAGAATATTTCTTTCTCTGAAGACTTCTAAACTAATGAGAAAAGTTCACAAAAAGTGGAAGAAAACAGTCTGATATCCAGTGGGGAAAGTGAGATGCAGAGAAAACAAAAAGTTAAAACTGGACCCAGCTCCTAGCTGCCATTGCACATGGTTTGGCTGCCCAGGATCTGCAGTTTGCTGGAAGAGTGCTCATTACCATGGCTGCTTTGGGATATTGTCTGCATGTTCCTGAGGAGTGAAAACCAATCCATTTGATTGTCCATATATTTTGGCTTCAATATGTATTTCTAAATCTGTATTAGGTTTCTTCTGCATTCTTTAGTTTCTGTTAATTCCTTTTTTGATTTTCCAATTTTGTGATACTTTTGGCTAAGCATTGTTATTCACTGCTATTATTTCAGGTTGTTTTCTTCCCCCTACTAGGGTTTTAATTATCAAGGTGACATTGGTATAGAAAAGCTTTAACTGTTCTTGAATTTTTGCAAACATTTTTCGTCACTAAAGTGTGGGCTTCAAGATATTGCGTTACATTTTTGAAATCCCTCTAAACATGTGGATGGAAAACCTTATGGGTAAATTCACTTCATTTCCAAATAACATCAATAAGAGAACAAAAATTGGGGTGAGGTTTATGTGAGTGCTCAGTTTCACAGGCCAGTTTGTATATCTCAGTCTAAGATCTACCTGATAAAACCAGTGTCAGGGTTTAACCCCAGCTGGCAACTTATGACTAAAAAGTGGGAAAATCCAGGCCTAAAAAGTGAGAAAACTCATGGGCTAAAATAAAGACAGGTAAAGCAAGAGCCATGTGCACAAGCAAAGCAAAACAGGGAATTCATTCCCCACTCCCTATGGGTGAGCAGGTATTCAGCAATCCCCAGGAAAAAAAAAAGCCCCATCAAATGTGAGAGAGATTTGGGATGAAAAACACCATCAAAATATTCCACTGTTACTTCTTTTCCCTCCAGATTTATATAGCAACCATGACTTTATATAATCTGGAATATCTCTTGGATCAGTCAGGGTCAGCTGTCCCAGCTGTGACCCTTCCCAAGTCCTTGTGCACCCCTAGAATTCCTGCTGATGGGGTGGGGTAAGGAGCAGAAAAGACCTTGACTCTGTGTAAGCTTTGCCCAGCAGTAATGAAAAAATCCTTGTGTTATCAACACTATTTCCAGCACAAATCCAAATCACAACCCAATATCAATTACTGTGAACAAAACTGACTCTATCACAGCCAAATCGGTACAGTGCTGCAAATATATTCTTGATGTTCAGAAAACTTCATTTGATTAATTTGTTGTACCAAAGAGATTAAGTCAAATGTGTTACCTCAAAATATAATTGAACTCCAAATAAGGTCTGTACCCAGAAGCAAATAATGCTTTAGGAGGAAAAGAAAGAGAATCTGAGTGGAATTGCATCAAGTAGAACCTGCAAAAAATGAAAACAAAATATAGGAAGATACTGAGTCCCCAAAAGTATTTTCTTTTCCAACTCCTATATGTGTTTGATAGGGAAAAGAGACTGTATTCAGTGTGCTTAATGTGCAATAGTGATGCTGATGTCTGACTAGTGCGTGAGGCTTTATTCTAGTGGACAAGTGCTTGGTTTCTGAACTGAGCTCAGCATGGGCCTTAACATGCACATGAGATCCTGATGTACTCTGCTAACACAGGCTACTTGTACAGGAGACACATGCCTGCTTTTTAAAACTCCTGATTCACAATAGGAAAAATGGCGTCAGCAATAGTCATAAATCCATCATTCTGCTAGCCAGCATTGTCCATAACTCCCTTGGCATCATGGCATAAGGATGAGAAACAGAAGAATACTGCAAGATGACATTTATTTTTTATTATTGCTATCATCACACACTCCCTTTGGCAGAGGGGTGGTGGCTACAGGGTCTGTGGAGCCATGACATGCTCCCAGAGCAAGCCTGCCCAGTTTCCCCAGTTGATGTCTAGCACATTGTGTCCCTGTTAGGAGGTAACCAGTTACAGGACATTGTCATCACTGCCATTAAACTCACTCCATGTGGTTGTTCAACTCATGATTTTAATTGGGTGCTCACACTCTATTATTGAAATTTGCCATCCTGCTGGAAATGTGTGTGTGAGAAGTGGTATCAGTCATCATCTTGGGGGTTGTGAACCTCCATGGGGAACACAGTGACAAAAGGTATGAAACAGGAAATAAATTGGGATCTCATTCCCTGCTCCTTCTAGCAAGCTCTCATCTGCTCTAGCAAAGACATTTAGCTTTAGGTTCTTTCAGAACTGAGTACTAAAGAAATCAAACTTGGTTTTGACCACACCACAGACTCCAAGTTTGAGCACATACAAGTCACAGACAGGATTGTGCCTGCTTATCCTACTCCTCCAACATTCAGCATCTACAACTGAGCTTCTCACCCCAGATTCCCTTTGTAGGATGGGGAATAGGAGTTTCCTCCAGGAGGAATTAAACTCAATTAATTTTATTCTTAGCCAGCTCCCTGAAGGCTGAATCACTTGCCTGCTGCTGTCACCTACTTCTCTCTAGTGACTAAAGAGAACAGATGGGGTGAGCACCTCCACCTTCTTTTGGCAACTCCAGTCACAACCTACTGGTGTCTCTGTTCTCATTTCTCACAGGTACAAGGACTGTTCGATTCACAAAAAATAAATGTAAGGAGATTCTGGGCTTGTTACCTTGTATAGAGATGCCGTATTTCAAATGTTTAACTAAGGTCAGTGTAGATAATTAGTTATATCTTTGTAAAAAGGTGATAGAAATTAGTCTCCAGCCTCAACTACAACGAGTAATAACAGTTACTATTATTTTTATCATTGTTAAAAGTAATCTTAATCTTAATTATGCTTAGGGACATGTATGTTTTATGCTAGCCCTGAAGTGAAGGGGATAATAAGCAATGAAAGGGCATTTATCAACAATGCCCTTCCCAAACATATAGGTTCTGCCAGCAATAAACATGGATTTTCAAGCATTGGAGCTGCCATTTCTAAGTCCAGCTTCAATATTTATCATTACTATTATTTCTATTATCCTGAATTTCCACACAGATAGAAAAGGGAGGGGGGATGAATTGTTTTTGAAAGGCTCTGTCTTATGTCTAGGCAAGATATTGATGAGTAGTCCCAGACAGGAAATTTTGTGGAATTCAAAGGAAGGATGAAAGTCAATCTCTTCCCTGCTGCTATTTGAACTTGCATTTTCTGCAAGTTTGGATATTTCTAAAGAAACATTCAGAGCACTAACACATTACTTGCAGCTGCCACTTAATTGATTAAAGACTGTTTAATTAAAAACCCTCACAAGAACAGCACGATGGAAGGATGGGTTAAAATTACATTTCACCCCACCTGAAATAGTGAAGCTGAAAATATACATGCTGAATCACAACACTAATTGTGAATGCATTTTCAAGGGCACATCTAGAACATTCCCGGAAAGATCCAAGAGAGCATAACAGCATATCTGTCAACATTGCCTATAGATCCATACCTATGGGCTGCACATGAATTTGGGAATTTTGACAGGGAGTGGGTTGAGAGGGGAGACTTAAAAAAGCTCTTGGAAAGGCCCATTTTATTCAATTCACAGAGATGGCAACATGCTTGTATCTAGCTGAGTGAAATATCCAACTTTAACGGGCACATGGCTGGGTGCCCTTTAAAATTTGTCTAAATTCACATCTTCAGAAACATACGAGTCCTTTGTGGAGTTTTTTTGGTTTTTTTTATCTTTGGATAGGCTTTTTGGCATCTTTTCACTGCAGCTGGGCATTTCCCTCATCTCAGGACAGACGCTGCTGTCACTAGATCAATTACCAGCATTCATTTCGTCTCGTGCTCTGACCCAATGGACTCCTTGTTCTCCCTCTGTTGACAGCCTGAGAAGGCTCCAGCCAAAGTGGCCGCTAGCGACTGACCCCTCCACAGACAACCTCATTAGGGTAATTGCAAGGCTGGAAGCAGCCTAGACTGGGGCCCAATTACACCTGTCCCTGTCCAATTCAACCAGGGCTTGAATTACCTGGATGGGTCAAGGATGGTAGTGTGTGCTCAGGTGAACAAAAGCTTTGCCTCTATTCTTGTGCCTTTCACGGACAGACATTCTTAATTACGCTTGTCATTGGGACATAATAAGGCTGATTTCTTTAAATGGCATCTTTCCTCAGCAGGGAAGCTGATGCAGGGTCTGGCTGAGCACCAGCACCCAGCAGCCCAGGGACTCAGGGCAATGTGGAGGCAGAAGCAGCTTTTGGGGTTTTCCTCCTCAGGTGATCATGGAACACACAAGTCAGTGCCTAGTGTGCTTTATGTGCTCTTACACAAGCCAGTAGTTAATGACAGTGGTGATAAAAGCATGGAAAATTGGGGTTTTTTATAGTTTTCCCATGACAATAGTCAGGTTCTGAGCCCATTAGTTTAATTTTGTTTGAAGGAGATGGTCATTCAAAGTGTTGACATGAGCTGTAATGCCAATTTATGGACAAAAAGCAACGAGACCAAAACTTGGCCTTATATACTTTAATTGTCTTAATGAGGGACTTGGTTTCCCAAAGTTAGGAGTGAGCACAATCATACCTGGGAAATGTAATATTCTCAGCACTTTTTAAAAAAACTCTTGTGTTTAAATATTTAAATACACATTTATTAATCTACATCTTTAGTTCTCACACTTAGAAATCTTGGGAAATTACTGAACTGAGTATGGGCATATATCTGTATTATTATATTTATCCTTATTAAAAAAAATCAAATTTTCAATATTTAATGTGAAAAGAAGTGGCAGGTTTGTGCACACACCATAAGCACACGTTTTTCTACTTTTTATGCAAGGTCGAGAGATGACTTGTTTCATTCCACCATATTTTATAGGCCAGGTTAAATGATTTCCAAAAATAAAATCAGGAAAATGTGAAGTCAAGTAAAATTTTTAGAGAAGATAGCATGTATACCAATCTGCAGAATTAAGTTCAGTTCTTAAATTTAATTTGGATATTTTAATCAATATGATCTAGGACCTGTATTAAAAACTGAAAAATAGAAATTGATCATTTACAAACAGAAAATAAGATTTTGTGTCATAAAAGGTCAAATATCAAGAAAACAAGTACAAAATAATAATTAAAACAAAAGCTGTTTAGGATTCCTAATAAATTCATGCAAAAATATGAAAATAAAAAGTATGACTACTAGCAATTTTTAACAATATCTTTCCTGATTTTATAAATTCATTTATCAAGGAAAAAAAATTGTCCTAATTTTTTCCTGCTTTTTTTCTCCCCCCACAAATTTGCCCTTGCCCAGTCACAAGGCTTCCGATACCACATTTGACATTATTTGAAAATTATTAGTGAGGAAAGTTATTGCAAAGGGTTAATTTTGATAACTTTTAATTTTCACCATGTCATTTCTTTACAAAATCAGAATAAGAAGTTTCAGTTATCTGCTAGACATGAAGAGCAGACTAGTTACAAAATTTAAGGAGTTCCCTATTGCATGGGATAGGATAGGATAGGATAGGATAGGATAGGATAGGATAGGATAGGATAGGATAGGATAGGATAGGATAGGATCCCAACAATCCCAGCTTGGATTTGGGATAATTAATGTAACTAAAATGACCATCTGTGGACAGCAAGATTTATAAGCGAATCTGCAAGTCCCAGCATGTGATTCTGTGCTGATAATAATGTTATTAGGAATAAATAGTGCAGATATAAATCTCTGGAATATTGCTTCATGTTGCAGCAACCTCTGGACAAAATGAGGGATTACTGAGGAGGAAAAGTTCCACATTTGGTGTCCTGGAGCTGACCTGTGTTAGTAACCCCTTCTCCATATTGAAATCACTTTGTCTGTAAAGAGTCTGACAAAAGCAATCATGAATTTCTGTGCATTTTAGCACGTATAAAGAAGGTAAAACATAATTTCCCAAGGAAAAACCCTAGCAGTCTCAAGGAGGCAGAGTGAACCAGTGAGTTTCATCCCATTTCTAACAATCTGATTCTGTGCTGGGTTTCATCACCAAGTGTTGGGATCTCTTCCAGTTTAGTCACAGCATTCCCCTGTCTTCTGTCTGATTAGTTCTGGCCCTTAGTATTAATAAGTGCTATTTTCCATAACATTGCCTGTTTTGCCTTGTGGAAACCAGTTATGAAACCATTTTGCATCACTAATCCAAATATTAACCTCTTTTTAAAACTATTAGGTCTGAATCTATCTGCCTTAAAATGATACTTTGAAAGGACAGGATTCCTCCTCATCTAAGATATGGCTTCAAACGAGGTGAAAACAATTTCTAGTTGTTATCAGGAGATGAGTATTTCGTCAATTTTGATGGACAGGATAAGGTGAGATTAATCCAACACAATGGAATTGAAGGAGTAAATTTAATAAACATGTATTGCTGGAAATAAGGTGCTAGCTCTTATTTCCTTCCTGAAATGAAGAATTCACTTTCTTGGAGCCCTGCTCTGTCCCTGGCAGTGTCAGCACCAAGTCACAACCACGACAGCTGGAGGCTGTTTAGAAAAAGTGTCAGTCCCGCAGGTGGAGGAGAAAAAAGAGGAAAAAGGAATATTTCTGGAAAAACTATTATAAGCCACTTCTATTCAAGATTAAAAAAACATAGCCTCATAAGAAGCCACAGGATATTAATATATTAATGATAATGTCTTTTCACTTTACCGGAGGACTTAAATACACTTTATAAACACTATTTAAATGTCATTGCTGGTTTGGTGAAGCCATTATGAACCACAGCAGACATTTCCTGACTCTCCCTGGGGACTCTCTCATTTTCTCTGCCTTCCCATGATACCCAACACACACAACGAGCAGCACAAGCCCCTTACACAAGATGGAAAAACGGAAAAGAAGGGAAATCCACCCCATGAATGACACATATTCCAAGGTGGTGAGATGGAGCACAAAGGTTTCATTTATTCCTGACACAAAGAGAGTGGGATTTTTGATTATCCTTTTTTTGCCTTTAATTTTCAAATATTATATCAGCTTTTTTCCTTTACAATCCTGGCATGTGATCCAGACCTCCAAAGTGTTTTTCATTAACAGATGATTGCATAACTGCTTATTCAATACGCAGGGTAAACTGTTTGGAGACACCACTTTGCACAACTTTTAAAAGAATCATTGGTTTTTGATTTCTACATCACTGCACTGGAGCAAAATGGAATTTATCATAAAGTTTATACAATATAGAATATTGATTAGGAAAAAAAAAGTTAAAAAATATCCATCTGAGAATGGTTTACAAATTAAGCCATGTGATAAAAATCTAAGAATTTGTTCCAAAGCAAGCAGACATGATCAAGGAATCATAGAATGGCTTGGTTAGAGGGAACCTTAATGATCATCCCATTCCAATCCCCTACTATGGGCAGGAACATCTTCCACTATCCCAGATTGTTCCAAGCCCCATCCAGACTGGCTCTGGACATTTCCAGGGATGGGGCAGCCACAGCTTCTCTGGGCAAACTGTGCCAGAACCTCATCAACTTCACCAAAAAAAAAAAAATTATTTCTAATACCCAATCTCTACCTGCTCTCTTTCAGCTTTAGCTATGATCTTGTACAGGAGTCTGTAATACCTCAGATACATGGCCTCGCCTGTCTCTGGTTTTGGGGGAAAAGAAAAAAAAAAAGAAAAAATATTTTAAAAAGAAAATAAAAAAAAAGAAAAAAAAGAAAAAAAGAAAAAAAGAAAAAAAAAGGTTTTTTGGAAACTATAACTCCCAATGAAGTTTATGCTTTTGCCAATAATGGGATACAGATTGTCTCTCATGCCTTTGATGCATCTATCAGGGCAGCATGGAGACATTTTATGCACAGATGGGAATTGCAGTATCTGGGCCAGATCGAGAGCAAATTTTGCCATGTTAGAGTGTGTGTTTCAATTTGTGCTGGCAGAACTGAGATCAGAATCTGTCATGTGAGCATGGAAGTGAACACAACTCTGCTTCCCATTTAAAACAGCTTTCTCAAGTGGGATTAAGGGATTAGGTTTTGTGGTTGTCTTCCAGAAGCAATGTCACGGGGTGGTTTTACTACGGAGAGTCCTGGTGTTTCGCCAGTGCAAAATAAAGTCTGCTGGCAACATGAATGCAAAATCATTGAGACAGAGGCTCAGCTCAGCTGCAGCAGCCTGGCCTCAAAGTTACGTGAGCTCTGACTCTCCTGCAGCGTAGATTAAAATTAGCTGTTGAATTTCTGAAATTCCCCTCTCTCCACGCTGTCCCTCTTCCAAGACTGCTGCTCCTCAGCAGGAGAGTCTGAAGCAGAGTATGAGCAACTGAAGCATGCATGCCAACACTGAAATGCACAATTTAAGTGTATTTTAATAGACCAGGCTGATTAACAAATGTTTATTATAGCCTCCATTGGGCCTAATGGTGTACTAATTCAGGAGGTGCTTCACAAACTATTTAGACATCTTACTTTAAATCCATAAAATGGGGGAGGATGGGGGGTATGAAAACAATACTGACCTCTGCTATACAGTTTCAGGCAGCTGCCATGTGTGGGTGAGAGCCATATCTCTGATACTTCCATGGAGCCTGACCTCAGTGCAAGTGAGAATACCAAACAGGGCAGAGGTGTTTGAGCATCCTCCCATTTACCAGACTGACCTCGCCAAAAGCTGGAAACAGCAGAAGTTTGTTTAGCATTAGATGGAGTTTCTGAGGATATTTTAATGTACAAATTCCATCCATCTTTACCAGGAAATTTCCTATTGCATGGACAGAGATATGATTAAATTTGATGTAACATGAGATTCTTTGGCCTGGAAAAGTCCTTCTGTCGCTTTTCAAATCACCATTTGTTGATGCAGACAATTGCACTTTCCTATTTTGATTTGGAGGGTTGCAGGCTAATAATCATCAAAATTATAGGAGCAAGCTAATAAAGTCTCATCTTTATCTGAGAAAAATATAGCACTCCAAGGAGCACTTCTGCCTTGTAAGCTACTTCAAAAACCTTAAAATAATATCAAGGATTTGGTCATTAGTGCTACTTCCATCAAGATTAACATTAATCACAAATGATAGCAACCTTACTCAGCTTCATTCTTAGGTCCGGCAGTACCAATTTTCTCACTTTAACAAAAAATTATCAGTATTCTCTTGGAAAGAGAGAAGTAACCTGTGAACCATTCCCTGGAAGTCCAAAACTTCACGTTACTATCTGGTACTCTGGTTCTCACCAAAAAGAGCCCAGGAATCCAGAAGCCAGATGCGAAGCCAAATGTCTGATAGCAAACAGAGCTGGCTGCAGTTTGGAGATCTCTCTGTTCCCCTCCTGTGTCTAAACCCCCTTCAAAACTCTTAAATGCTCATGAATGTCAAATCTGGTGACTGCAGCCCTTTGAGTCCTGGTAATCAGCCAGTTCTGTTTCTTAGAAGTCCTGGAGACATCCTAGCACAGCATTCAGGACTCTGTGTCCCTGCAAGGTGAGTTAGTGAATGGCATTTATGTGCTGCTGCTGCTGTTTCACACCCCACAGGAAGATGCACTCTCACACCCTCCACAGCCTCCCTCCCTCCACAGCCCTCATCTCACCCCTGTGAGTGGCATTTACAAGCCTGTGCCACTTGGGAATCACTGAGGTGTTCCCACCTCATTCCCAGGGTTTGCCAGTCACTCATTTGCATCCCCAGATTGCATCTCCTCTCCTGCCCTGGAGCTCTGCGTGCTGAGACAATCAATGGCCAGCCCAGCTGCACATGCCCAGGGGCTTGCAAGAGCACCAGAATGCTAAACCACACTTGGAGGATGATTGGGATCCCAAACTGAGCCCTGTTGGAAGGCAGAGTGCTGAGTTGCACATGCCTCCCATCTCTCATGGCTTGGCAGTCTCGGTGCTCAGCATGCCCTGATATTCAAAGCTCAAGAGATCTGGGCTAACTGCACTGAGTGATTTTTCACAGATATCCTTCTGAGTGCTGTTAAATTGATGACCCTTCATAGGTCTCACTGCAACAAAGAAGTGTTTAAATAACTTGTATTTAAATATCTCTGAGAACATCAAATCCAGCTGTTGTTCCAGCACTGCCAAGCCCACCAGTAAGCCATGTCCTCAAGTGCCACATCTTCATGCCTTCTAAATACCTCCAGGGATGGTGACTCAACCACTTCCCTTATCAGCCTGTTCTTGTGCACATTGGACAGGGAAACTGGAGAGCTGTTGCTTGAAGATGATCTGCAGCATGCTTTGAAAATAAGAAAAAAAAATTACACAATAAACCCAAAACCTTGGGGTTTTGTGAAAGCTGAGAAAGTGATGTGACACCACAGCTACCTGGCTCCATTTTCAAGAAAGAAAGAATGACAGTACAACAAAAAGCTTCCCAGACTCTTTTGAGGAAAAAAAAATTAATATAGCATAAGTGATATTAAGCACATATAAATCAGAGGTATAATTACTGCCTGGAAATCTGTCAGATAAATTTTATAGTGAAGCTTTATGAGACTTCCCCTTCAGGCAATGTTGAGATTGTGATATTCTTTTTATTACCATTGCTTGGGCTGCTCCATGGGTTTGCCTGTGACAGTCATATGGGGTTGTTAGAATTCTCGTTGTCTCCTAATTAGCACCATTTCATTATCCAACACGTTGCACAGATCAGCTTCGTTTGTAGTAGTATGTAGTATGTGACAGTTACTAGCAATTTAAAATTATGATAAGTCACCAACAATATATTATTCTTTGCAGTGTTATCACCTCCACACTGGTGGAATAGGGAGAGGAGGGAAAAAAAAGCCCTCCATATAAAATGACCATGCAAAGGGAGGTTTTACAACCACAGCACCCCCCAAAATTTAGGCTTTTTAAGGACCACCCAATTCATCCACTTGGTGCTGCTCAGTAAATCTTTTTAATAACACAACATGATTAAGTTATTCCCTGATTTTTCATCTCCAAAGATTTACAAAAAGTTACTCAGAGACACCTGTGTGGAAAAAACCATAACCTAATCCATCACGGTTTGATGTTTGCCCACAGGCAATTCTCTCCAGCTGAACTAATGGCACTGTGTCAGGTAAGAGTCGTATCTTCACACCACAGAACTATTTTGCCTTTGGGAACTTCAGGATTTAAAAAAAAAAATATTCCTAGCTGTTACCTTTGTAGCAATGTATTTATGCAACAGGTGATACTCTGAAGATGAGAAGCGATTCCACTGGAAAACCACAGTATGTTTAAGGAATGTCTCTCTGTTCTTGCAGTGGAGTTCTCTTCCAAATAGACAATTTTTGCAGACAGGACCTTTCTCCCAATGACCTACAAAGTCAGCTCTCACAAATTAAACTTCAGAATGTTTCATAATATATCAAAGAACCATGCGGAAATTGTGATCACATATTTTTCTCAAACATGAAATGGGTGCTGCTCAGGATGTTGAGGGTAAAGAGAAAGCTGCAGCAGAAATATCTTGGGTTCTTCCCTAGATGTTTATCCTCATCCTCCTCCACAGCACTTTGTCACTGGACTTTAATGGCATAGTCACTTTTTCCCATCTGTCTTGGGTTTGTGTTAAACCATGATAAACCAAGCTACATCTCTTTCAAAAGCCAAGTCCTGTGTCTTCCTATAATTCCCAAAGGTTGTGAAACATTTTCCCAGAATGGTAGAGTAGATCAGGCAGTTCTCCATTTGCATTTTATTCTCTTGCATCAGTAGCTTTGGCCATTGCTAAAGACATACAATTCTGGAGTTGGACTTCACTGCAGCTGCAAGTCTTTAGCAGGTCTTTCATTCAGGTAACAGCTGATTCCTCCTTAATCCACCAAACCATTTATTGGTTAAAGTTGTTTTTTGGGTTTTTTTTCCAGTTTATTCTTTAATTTCTGCTGTCCTTCTCAAGGATTAAAGAAAAAAGATGGGGAGGGACAAGGGGAAGCATATATGCAGAAGAAAAGCCTCAGCATCAAATATGGTCTAAATATTTTCAGAAACAAAACCAAATCATGGCAGATTCCAGGGGGTGGGTGGATGGATGGATGGATGGATGGAAGGATGGATGGATGGACGGATGGATGGTGTCAGGCTGCCATGGCCTCTGCAAGGAGCAGAGACCAAAGCAAAGGTCCAGCTGTATATGGATGAGAAACAGTTGTGTTTCTTTGCTTACTGGAGCAAACATCCAGCAAAACAGCACCTAAATAAATGCTGGAAATCCAGCAGCACTGAAATGCAGGATTGAAACACAATGGCAAAGCTACAGCTGAAAGGGAAAAAAAAAAAAACAACCAAAAAAAAAAAAAAAAGCTGTCTGCAACTGTGGTTACAGTTTAATTGCAAGCATCTACATGCATGCATTTTCACACCTGGATTGTTTCCCCACCCATTCTGGAGACCAGCCCTAAACTTCTCGCTGACGCACATGCAAGAAGAAAACAAGCTGCTTTGCAGCCTGTCCTAACGGAGAAAGTCTTTAGGCAAAGCACTGGGATCTGGCAAATCTACAAGAGGCAAACGCACAAGCAAGGATTAGCCACATTGGTTTTGGCTTCCACATCTTACTCTCTTTTATTGAAAAAAAAAAGCCTAAATCCTTAAAACTGGTGAAGTAGGAGTGGAAAAAACAATATGGGTCTCTGTGAATCTAACACTAAGTCAGAACAGTAAAGTTAAACAAAGAATGAAGAAATGGTTTGATGGGTTTAGTGGTTTTACCAACATAAATTGCTGGTTTTTCCTTTTTTTTTTTTTCCTTTTTTCTGTTGCTATATAAGCCTTGGAAAATTTACACTGGGTTTATTAGAAGATGTTTGCCCCAGTCCTATCCTGAAGTTCAACACATCCTGACAAAAGAGCAACTAGGAGAGCTGAGCTTCATTAAACCCCAGAGAAAAGGAGTTGCAGAGAGACCTAGGTCCAAATTCTGCAGATAAGAAAGCAAATTTTCTATTTTATAGCCAGCAGACCTCTCTGTGAATATGTAGCCTGTCATTCAGGAGACTGTAGAACACCAGCCCTTGCTTTCTACTTGCATCCAAAGGACTGAGTGCTCTAACAGTGAAATATCTGTATTTCACCTCTCACACATCTATCACTTGTTCCATATTTCCTGTCACCAGCTACACAAATGCCACTACTAGCTCCCATTGCATGTCTACATTGGATCTAATCTAGGATGTCAGTGAGACCAGTCTTTGAGACTGGAAATCTCCAGGAGAGAGACAGAAATTTTTGGGAATGACCTATAAAGGCAAGTTCTGGTGATGAGGGCAGCACTGCACCACCCCAGTCCTGAGGTCACTGGTGGTTTTGGGGGTCACCAGTGATCCCCTGAGAGCAGCTGTGGTTCAGAGGGAAGTCTCTAAACTCACTTCTCTGCACAACAGATGGAGGTGGAGATATTATTGCTTTATGTCACCCCTGCAACTGCCTAAAAAAGAGTAATAGAGAAAATCAACCAAACTGGAAGAGGAGTGGTTTTGTTATGTTGCATTTTCCTAGAATACAGCGCTGCCTGCCCAGTGTGGCAGCTCCCTGTGCAAGCTCCTTTCTGATCTTGAACATCTGCTCCTCTGCCTGAAAAAACCCACAGAGAGGGAGGGGGGGAAGGAGTGTGAAGGGAAAGGAACAAAAAAAAAAAAATACAGCAAAATCAAAATGTTTTGAGAGCAGCTACCCTATTCTCCTAGGAACCAAATGTCAGTGGGCTGAATAGGTCTCCTAATGGGTATGAGCACATGCCAGTGATCACAGACAATCACACTAAATTTCCCTTAGCAATATCCAACAGACCAAACTGTGATCAGTGAAAACTGAGCCCTTAGGGACTCACTTGTAGCCCATTCAAAAATGTATATGCCCTCAAGGGAAGATTTGCCTTGTTTTCCTGAGGAAATTAAATAGACTCTTTATAGAATTAGCAAAAAATCATCAGGGGTTCAGATTTCCCATAGTCTTTCACGACTTGTGGTTTAATAGCAGACTTTAAGTTAATGTATATCAGATACATGCAGTTAGATTTTCCTTTCACTTAGACTAAAATAATACATAGATTTGAATGAGCTATTCATCATTTCCACTTTAAGGGAGAGAACAAGAAGGGTCACAGTGGCCAAAAATCTTTCTGAAGAAGAATTTTAAAAATTTTATATGCGTTGTCCATAACAGACATATAGCTAACAGCATAGGGAATACACTTCTTTAACATTTTCAAAGCATTTGCAAGAAGCATTAGATCAGAATCAGAGGTAATTATTCAAAAATTTTGAGTTGTTAGCCAAAAAGATATTTTGACCACTTTCTAGGAAATTTTTAAGATTCTAAGGTAGGGGAAGACCTTTTTTTCCTTAAAAATTAAAAATTAAATCCAAGTACATAGAGAGGCATTATTTTTAAATTGTGCAAAAAAAAAAAAAAAATAAAGCCTTCTGAAGCTGAGAATTCAATTTGCTACTGCTAAACATCTTTCGGCAGAAATATCTCCACTGGCTCAGGATTTCTTTTTCCAGTGTCCAGATATAGCCTGGGAAAACTGAGCCTCCCAGTGTTTTGTTCCACAGAGTGTATTGCGACAGATTGGAGGGACCAGGGAGATCACAACTCTTATCTCTTCTTTTTCTTTCTACCCATCAAATCACACTAAAATACACGTGTGTGGTTCTGGTAAAGCCTGTTCTCAATTGTAAAACTCTCCAGGAGGATTTGTAGTGCCTCTTGCACTTTGGACAACCTTGGATTTATGCCTCCTGCTCTCAGTACGACGAGTTTGCAGTTTGCAGCTCTGGTGGTGTGAATCAAGACTCTTCTGTTCAGGTGTCCCATGATTTAGTGTGATCTTGAGAAGATGAAGTCAAGAACACCAACATTTGACAACTTCTTCTTCAGTGGAGGTGAAATCAGCAATCAGCACCAGTCACAGGAAGGAGTCTCCAACAGTCTCAGTTTCTTTAAACTGGCAGAGGTCATGTTTAGGTCAGATATTAGGAAGAAATTCTTCACTGTGAGGGTGGTGAGGTCCTGGCATGGGTGCCCAAGGAAGCTGTGGATGCTCCATCCCTGGAAGTGTTCAAGGCCAGGTTGGACAGATCTTTGAGCAGCCTGGTCTAGTGGAAGGTGTCCCTGCCCATGGCAGGAGGGCTGGAATCAGATGATCTTTAAGGTCTCTTCCAACCTATGCCTATTTTGTAAGGCATAAATAAAGTACCTAGGTTGAAACAAAAGAGCAAGACATCAGATGCGCTTTCTTGCCTCAGTTTCCCCAAGTATTCTCATGCAGATCCCATTGTCCAATAAAAACATCCAATTCCACCCAGCTCTCTCAAGTCTCTTCCCATGGAGCCCTTGGAGGGTTTTGGGTGCACTTTGTAATGGACAGATAAAAAGTGTTCCTCTATTTTACAGCACTTCACTAACCAATTCATATCCCTGGATAGATGGTTTTAGGGGCTTTCTGAAAATAAGAGCTTTTTTTTTTTTTTCATTAAAAACTTCTGCAATCAGCACCCAAGGAATCTTGTCACTTAAGAGACTTTTGGCCTCATTTCTCCAACAAGAGTCCACCTGTGCCTCAAGCTCACCCCACTCAGGATTGTGCTGGCTCTCAAACATATGCAGACAACATCCCAGATTTTTACTGGTGATAATTTTCCTCCCAGCTTTTTTTCCTGCTTTCCACATCACTGTGAGGATAATTTGCCCTTTTGCTTTCAGCCCCTCTCTCAGGAATACACCGCGCTGTGGAGCAAATCACGTTCACCTGTAATATAAAGGAGATGGGATGTAGCTAATAAAGAACAAGGCAATTCAAACTTTTTTCCTGAGCCCTCAGGAGGAATACCCAGGTGTGCTGAGGAAGATATGCTTGGAAAAAAAGAAAAGAGCCATTCTGCAGTCAATCTAAAAGCACTAGGCCTCCTTTCATGAATTGATTTACCCACTGGGTGACATATTGGCAATTTTCTGTTACCTACCCAGTGATATGACTAAGTAGATGAAGCTTAAAGGCAGGTCAGATAAAAAGACTTTAATCTAACAAAGGCAGCCTGAATTTCACATGTCAAGGAAGATGATTTAACAGGGAATAGCAGCCTAAACGCCATCCTGAATCAAGGTGGAGAATCCATAATTAATGTTACACTGCAGAAATGTTTACTCAAAAACAGAATGACAAAAAAGGGCTCGATTCATCTGTCCTATAAAAGGTCCTAATTCAGCAAAATACATCTCTATGGTCTTTTTGTTAAACATGTGCTTCAATCTGGACCTGCATGAGAAGGAATGCCTTTGAATCCATCTCTTTACAACCAGTGCAAAAAAAGTAAAAATCAGTCATGACAAGTTTTATAGGACACAGGCTGAGTGCTGCAGGAATTTGATGTACACACTCAAACAGCTGGACCTGGCAGAAATGTTTTTTGGAGAATTAATTAAAATTGTTTTCTCTGAGGAAGGAAAAGTGTTTTGGGAAAAGCAGTAATATCATATGCAAGTGACATGAGACTTGTTCAAGTGTTTTCAGCCCCAAGGGGTAAAATGCCTAAAGAAGTGGTTGGTCCTTGAATAATTTATTTATCTTGAAGCTACGCTTCATCGTTTTTCCTACCAGGGTTAGTTAAATTTCCTGAACAGCAGCCCAAAATGGAACCTCAAGTTACTAAACAACACCAGGGGAAGAGGAAGATTGTATTCTGCTCCTCAGAGTGTTTTATTTGTCTGTGCATTTTGATGATTTCTCTCTTTTCTAGAGGAAGATGTCCCTGCCGCACCAGGGAAGTTGGAGCTGAATGATTTTTACAGTCCCTTCCAAACCAAATAATTCTGTGGTTCTGTGATTCTCCTTTAAAATTAAAAGTGAGCGGCTGCTGTGCACTTAGTCCTTGCACAGTCACTGTCTGCAGCCCCTCAAATGCACAAGGGGGGCTCAGAATCTTGCAGCAGGTACAGGATGAAGTCACTGGTGAGCACTGGCTCAGGATGAGCTGGATGGCTTTAGGACAGCTTGTTGCTGGACAGCCACAAAAATATTTTTTGCCCTTTTTCCTATGAAGCCTTGAGTTTGCTCCAGGTAGAGACTCAGGGGTGTTGAGGACTAAAAGTCTGTGTAACCTTTACTTCTCACCTCCTGCTACTCATCCTCTTAGTCTACACATCTGTTCAACAAGGAACCATCTCCCACCCCTTACTGGCAACAACCTTAGCACAAGGCAACCTTCAGATTGCCTCCCAATTAACAACCTTCTCAAACTGAAGCAATTCAACCTGAAGAGACAGCAGTCCTGAGGTCAAGTACTCTGACCTGAAAACCTGTGAGCGCCCACGTTGCTGCTGGGGGCCTGCTGGAGGCTGCTCAATGCCATGAGACCAAAAAAAACCCCAACACCAAATAGAAATTCTGTAGAAGACCCTTGATTAATTATCCTCATTATTCAATATTTTAACCCACTTTGACAGCCCTTCCCACTCTGCCTTGCAGGAGGAATACAATTTCCAAAATGCCTGGAGCTAATGGCAACGGGGAAACCACACACAGACCAAAGTGCTGACAAGAGCAGAAACTGTTCCTCCATTCAGCATCTATGACTTCAGAAATGCTCACATGCTCTAGCCAACATGCACAATGTGGATTAAAATCAGATCCTTTGCATTTAGCTCCTGATTAAGGATTTCCCCTGCTCTTTACCCTGATGGACTGGTAAGGTTCATGACTGGCACCTGAACAGAGAGGATTTTTCCTTAGCTTTTCTCCCCTTGCAATTCCACAGCTCTCTTCCAGTGCCATCCACACATTTATATCAATTTTGCTGTGAGACTGTGAGTCACAGCTGGGATTTAGCGTGAAACAAACCTATGGACTCTGATGCATCTTGGATGAAGCTCATGTTTGGAATCATAGAATCAAAGAATAATTAAGGTTAGAAAAGTCCTCTCAGGCCTTTGAGTCCAACCACTGACATAACACTGAATTGTGAATAAGATAGATATTGTGATATTTGGGAGTGGTGGGGGTTTGTAAAGGAGAAATGTTTTTTGTTTTTTTAGGTCTAGATACCCAAATTCCAAATGTCACTTTGGTACTGAGACTCAGGGACATGTGGTATTGAAGCTGACATCCCCACTTTTCTGCTCCAGGATATCTTGACCTTCAGCTGAAATCCTGGGTGGTTTTGTTAAATCTCATAATTGATTAGCAATTCCCAGCTGTTCCCAGCCTCTTTTTCCCTTCTTCAGAACTTTGCCACTGTGAAAATCAGCCTGAGTTTGCCTTCCAAGATGATGCAGTGCTGGGGCAGTGGCATCCTAAGGAGGTGAATGATCTTTGCAGCAGGACTGGGAACATCCAAAAACCCATGGGAGGTAAGAATTAATATATTTACTCCATGGAGACTCATCCTCAAGAGCGTCATGAATAAAATGAATCTTTATTCATTGTCTTTATGCTTTAGATATATATATACACAATATATATTTTATATATATTTTAATTATTAATAAATTCTTATACCATAGAGCAAGCATTAAAAGATGTAGAGTGATAGGCTGAAGAGAGTCTTCCTGCCTTGTCCTTGACTACAGATAGGTTTTAGCCTCTGGTTTTGGATGACAGCTCTACCCTTAAGAATAAAAATGGAAAAGGGCAAAAAACCACATTTTACAGTTCAAGTTTGCCCTAAACCAGAGGAAATTGAGGTTTTTGGAGCTATTCTAGTGACATTATACTTAAACTCCAGCTCACTGAAGAATTTGGTACAGTTGGTTGGTTGCTGACTGTTCTTGCTAAGCTTATTAGCCAATAAAACAATCAAAATCTTATACTGAAACTAGCATGAGCAAACTTATCTCTTTCCCATATCCTGGGATGGGATAGATTCACATCCTCACATGTAAATGTACCTTAATAAATTAGGTAAATCTTTGGAAATCAAATTTTTGTGGGAAATCCTAATTTTCAGTTGCAGTTCAGTTTTTGAGACTATCACCATGTAAAAATAAAAACTCACAAAACCCTCAAGACCTAGAAAGTTTTAGCATTGTCCAAAACAAAATAAATATGAAGATAAATTAAATAAAACATGAAATAAATTAGTGTACAATTATAAAGTAAAATACTGTGAAAAATAAGTGGAAATAAAAGAAAATTAAATTTAATTAAAAATAAAATAAAAAATTAAAATAAAATAAAATAAAATAAAATAAAATAAAATAAAATAAAATAAAATAAAATAAAATAAAATAAAATAAAATAATATTCCTGGGTAAGTAGAAAGTGGGAGGGAAGGAAGAGATTTGGCTTTGCAGCAAAGCTGCTTGCCTGAAGATGTAAGAACATTTCCCAGTGAGCTCAGCATTCAAAGCCAGGCAGCCAGAACACGCTTCACAAGAGAGAACCTCCTGTGAACTCCTCACCTTTGTAAGGTAAGTCAGTGTTCACAAGGAAATACCCCACCACACCATTCCCTTTGATGTTTTCACTCTGCAGAAGGGAAGGGTGGTCTTTTTAAAGAATTCACAATAGAGAGAGAAGGGGAAGAGGAAGCCCTTTGAAGAGAGCAGAGAGCCTCCTCTCGTTTTGCTGCAGACTACAAGGCACCCCTTTTCCTTTGTGCCTTGCACAAAAGAGGGTTTGCAAGCCCACTTCCCCCTCGAGCACACACAATTTCTGTGAGCACCATAGCGAGGGGAGGTGGCTTTCCAACACACAGAACACACAGAGGGGAAGGAACTCTATGGCTTCACACGTCAACCATAAAACAAACCTCTTGAAAAGCTTCTGTGTCGAGTTGTAAGGCTTGGTGGGTCTTGCTGTGTCTTCAGGATGAGCTGCAAGAGTTCACCATCCACAGGCAAAGGTCTCAAGAAATCCTGTCTCCCTGTGCTCTTCCTCCTATCTAGATAGAGTTAATACTTAATCTTGATAATGTCAGGAAGGACGAAGCTCTGCTGGACTTTAAACCACTTAAAGGCATAAAAACCATTCCATAAGAATGCAAACAAAGGGAAGACCTTTATTTGGGAACTGTAAACTGGTCAGTCTCACCTCAGACCCTGGAAGGGTCTGGGAGAACATCTTGGTGTCCACTTCATCTCTTGGTGTCCATTCCCACTCTACTGAAAGACAAGAAGCAATCATAAACAGTCTGCAAGGATTTGTCTAGGGCAAATCATTAAGCCACCTGATTGCCTTCTGTAATTAATTGACTGGCTGTAGGAGCCAGGGAGGAGCAGCAGATACTACATATCTTTAATATAAAAGGATTTTGTCAACCACAGCATTACCATTAGCAAGCTGGAGAAGGAATAAACTATCGAACAAGTAGAAAATTGGCCTGATACTGAGTACAAATGGTTGTCAAATGCAGCCCAATGTCCATTTAACACCTGGTAATGAGGATATTACAAGTAGCTGATAACCTGAAGAGTAGATCTTCAACCCAGGCAGGTTTTTAAAGACTTGAAGACCAAGGCAGCAGAGACTTCATGAAGTACGGAAAATATAGTATAATTTCTGCACCTGGGTTGGAATAACCCTGTGAACCAGTAGAGGCAGGTGACAGGCTAAATAGCCCAGCTTCAAAGAGGACACCAAACTGAATGTGAGACAACAGTGAATATAAGAAACTTTTTGCTGGGTTGCATTAGGAGGAGTGTGACCAGCAGGTTACAGCCCAGCAAGGCTGTGAAAACTCCTTTGGAGGTTTTCAAGACTCATCTGGATGAATCCATGGTTGGCCTACTTTGGTGCTGGAAATGTGTCATCTCCAGGACAGAGGCTGGACTGCTGGCCTTCAGAAATCCCCTCCAAACAGCTCCTCCATGATCCCTTAATGGACACCACAAAGATCCACTAGCAATGAGGATCACTTTGTGCTTCAATGCTAGAAAACTCAGCAAACTCTACACTGACCAACTTGCTAAAACCCATTGCACATTGTAACTTAGACACTTCTGGGTTTTGCCACAGTCAAGATCTTTTCTTGCACTTGCTAATCAGTCCAAATGTTGACATTTGAAATCACTTTCACCTGACTAGACACGGCTTTTGTGGCTGGAGCCTTGGCCAAGGGAGTGGGAGATGAGCCTGCCAACAGCCTCGTGTGCCAATGCCCGTTGTGCACTGCAAGTCTCACGCTCACAGAGATGCTCTGGGTGTCTAGACAGCACCTCCACTGTACTTGCAGCACCCATGGCACCTTGTCTCAGCACAAGGAAGAGAAAGCGGGCGGGGGAAAGAAAGTTCACGCAGATGAAAGTGCTTCCAAAGTCAAGACTGATTAATTCTGAAAGCAGGCAGGTGGTCGTGGGCGATTTGCAGCAGAGAGCCGGATGAGCAGTGTGTGCCTCTGCATGCATGGGGAGCAAGAAACATCCCAGACATCCTCTCAGACTATTCCCCAGTTCTCTGAGACAATGGCAACGCATCCAGGCTCTGCCTGGCCCTTGTTTGTCATGCTGAAAATCCACCTCTGGTTCCCGTGAGTTGCATTTTACACCTGTGGCCAGAAGCATGAGCAGCTTAGCATCCTACAGAAAATACCTGCTGCAGAGAAATGGGAGAGTCAGCAGAAGATATCCTCAGCTCCCACATGCCATCCAAAGCAGACTGGGTTTATAGACCTACAGAAGTGTTGGAAGGGAGAAGCTTTGACCAAACATTAGGGCCCAAGTGGAGGAAAGATAAGTAATTGCAGCTCTGTTGATTAATGGACATCATGCAAATTAGGAGCTGTATGCTTTATTACAGTATTCCAAAAACTTGTATAGAGCAAGACAGGAGGGCTTTCTTCTTTTGTCTTTCACTTTTTTTTTTTTTTTTAATACTGCAACACATATCAGGCTACATTAATCTTTGTTCTAGAGTAAGTATGCAGACAGAAAACACCTCAGCTTGTAACACTGCTTACTATAAAATGAAGATTGCAGGCAGATGACAAATCTGGTTCTCTCTTTCTTCCCAGATACCCACATAATTTTACTTTTCATCAGAAAATAAGTAAACAACGGTATTTAAACTTAGAAAATATGTTCTCTTTCTTGTTTTCTTGGGTTTTTTCATCATTAGCTGGGATGTTTTTTCTAATTTTTCACTGACAATTAAGAATAAAAATGAAATGAGAAAGAAGCTTTTGCTTCCAAACAGTTGACCTTCAGAAATGTAGCTATGTCCCCTTTCATCAACACCAAAAAAAAAAAAAAAAAGGGAAAAAATCCTCTCCTACTGGTATTACAGTATTTCACTCATAAAGTCATTGAAAAGGTTGTCTTCAGAGAACATAATACCAAGTTATGAGATATTTTTGGCACAAGGACAAGGTAAGATATTGCCAGACAAAGAAAACACTTATAATTCAGTTAATGGCTGGCAAAGTTATACCCTTCTGCTACTAATTAATTTTCCATATTTCCAGCCAAACAAGCCCAGAGAATGTATAATCACCTGGGACAGCAGCCTGCAAAGTGTTAAATCATCATTAACTGAACCACTGGTCTCACCCTGGCTGCTGCATTTGTCATCACCGATGGAGGCTGGGTGTGGAAGGAAAAAGGATTGCCAGGCATGGAAGCTACAAGAACCAGCTCTGGTTTTTGGGGCACATTTCTGCTTGTTGGAGCACAGCTGGGGCCCAGCCAGCTCCAGAGGGGCTGGAAAGTGTCAGAAAGCGGGTGATGTGAATTACAGGAGCGTGCAGCCACTTGCACGTGCTGTCCCACCAGACACACACAGGCACAGGAGAAGGGATGTGGCCATGCTGGAAGGAAACCACCTGCAGCAGGGAATGGTTTGGTGCTCTTCACTTGGCCTCCCCAGAGCAGCAGGAGAACAAAGCAAGAGATATAAGTTCTTTGGGCCACAGTGTGTTTCCTGGTGTTTTCCTCGCTCAGGTAGGAGTTCAGAACTAAATGAAGGATGAATGAACAAATAAAACTAAATTTTCTGGTACTTAAGTCCAGATTCTGAGATTACTTATAAGTCTTTTACACAAGAGTCATTCCATTGTGGAAAATTACTGGTGATCCAGATCACTGACATTTTGCATCAATCCCGATATTCCAGGTTTGGCATAGACTGCATGCACTACCAAAAAACAAGGGGAATTATGGCTGAGGATACTTGACTTGCATTATGTCAAGCCAAAAACATTTTCTGTGAGGTTTTAGATGAAATTAGAACTAAAAATTATCTCACTCTAAAGCAAAGAACGTATTTCATGTTCTTTTCAAGTTTTTTTGGAAAAATGACAGTGGCACAAATTTCAAAACAGGTGTTTTGCAACGAATTTTTTTTTCATTTACTTTTTTTTTTTAAGTTTGGATTTGTGGGAGGCTAATTTTTGTTGCTTGTTTTTTTGATGTCTGCTGATGTGCATCTCTGCTTTCTGCAAGATAAATGTTTGCTTTCAATGCACAAAAGCTTTTGCCTTCAGAAATAAAAAGTGTGGGTTGCAGAACTCAGTCAGAAAGACCTTCATCTTATTTTTCCCCCTCATACCCAAGGTGTAATTTTACATTTCCCTGAGAGGGATTAACCCTTTTTTCTAATTAATCAATTAATGCACCTTAATGGCCACAAATTGTTAAGAGCCCTAGAATTTGTATAGCAAAATCATTCTCTGTAGATCAGGTTTCATTATTTTAATATTAAATTGCTTTCTCATTCAGAATAAACCCCCTGTTTTTATATTATCCTGACAAAGCAATTGATCCTGATTTTTAGACAGCTAGATGGACAGACATGGTAGCTCAGGGAAGAATTGAGTAATGCTGTTCTGGCCTCCATCTGTCTCCTTTTCCATCAAGCAGAAAACATCACAACTTTTAAACATTAATCATTTAAACATTTTCAAGTTCCTCATTCCCTGGTGGCCCCTATCCTGATGTGCTGACAGGCTCCAGAGGACGTGATTCCCAACTGGCCACAGCACCTTGCAAGTCTAATTCCCATCAGGAATCCTCTCATTAGAAGTGCCCTGCTTGAAGTTTGTCACACCTGAATCAAAACTGAACCATCTCAGCAAAATGTTTGAATTACTATGAATCAGCTTTTTCATCTGGGAAAATCAACAAGCATTCCACTGTGGAGTTTCCAGCCAGCTTTGGTGAAAACCAGTCTTAAAATAGATTGTTGTGTCTTTCTACCTGGAAAATTTGGCAGATTTCAGTGGAATATGTGACAGATATTAGTTTTTATTTCCAAGAGCGGTTGGTAATCTCAGTCTAGATAAAAACTTGGACTTGATGAAAACATTACAAAAACTGGCTGAAAACAGGAAAAGGACTAGGAAATAAAAAGAAGAACAAAAATTTCTGAAAACCAAGAGTCACTTGTGAAGATATTTCTTCTGCATGCAACCTGGACTCTACTCTCTCCAAAGGAAAAGCCAGTCAAACAATAACAGAAATTTAGTTCTGATCTTTTATCTGAAGATTGGTACACATGATCCTTAGACCCACAAAAAGTTTCAAGAAGTTATTTTTGTATATTCAACTGCACATACCCTGAAGGGACTTGATTTCCTGAGAAGTTGCTCAGCATTTACCTAAATTCAACTCCTTTGAGATGTTGAAGGTTTGACCTTACCCTTTTCACCCTGAACTGCAGCTTTCAAGGCTCAGAGAAGCATTGAAATCAGGTGAAGTAAGATGGTAGGTAGCTAGACATGGATGAAATGTTGGAAAGGATACCTAAAGCTGAATCTAACTTATTCAATCCCTTTCTTTCCAAGTTCAGACTCTGACTGGCTGAATCACATGCAAGGAGTGTTAACCCTCACTGAGTCAAGTGTCCAATTTGTGGGTTTGCACAGCCAAGGCATGAGACCTCAATCCTGCTTGGCACAGTTGTGCTTTTCTTTCTGAAGGGTGGACCAGAAGTTCAGCCTGGTGAAGGGTGCAAGATTTCATCCTGTAAAACATCTGTTTGGCTGTGACTGCCAGTATCTCTGGGTCTATTAGGCAAAATCCTTCAACAAGTCAGTGTATTACAGTCCTGGACACTCACCATTCTTGCAGAGGAATGTCAGAAATGCTTTTGGGAGCAAATTGGCACTCTCAACAATACAGGTATTCACTGAGCTATCACACAGCAGCAGAGCTCTGGCACGGGGGTGATCATTCCTGCCCATGCAAACCAACCCAGGCCATGCTGCTTTAAAAGCTCTGCCTCATTCCACACCTCTTACCAAAGATTTATGACAATTAGCTGCCGAATCCATAATTAGCAAGTGGTAACAGATCAGCAGATACATCCAGTGCTGGTGACACCTCTGACAGATTGGTGTCTACTCCCCAAATCCCTGCAAGGCTTCATGTTTTCCCTGTGACCACTCTTAAGCCGGGTTTTGGCAAGGCTGCCTCAGCAGGGAGGAGAAGGGGGGGAGCTGGGGAAGAGCAAGTTCTCACAAGCATGACAGGACCCATGCATAACCATTTGACTTTGCAATTAAAAACATGTTCTTGTCTTCCTCTGCGTCACCGAGGGGAGCGTGTAAGAAACAGTTGTTCTGCAAAGTGCCTTGTGTTCTAACCTGGAGGTTTGGGTTTCTGCACGGGGGGTTTTGTGTGCTCAGATAAAGGGGGGGATTTTTTCCCTTCTATAAGAAACATTTCAGGAACTTTTTTAGGGGGTGGAGAGGAGGAGGAGCTGTAGTTGTATTTAAGACACTTTGTTAACAAAGACACTGTGTAGTGAAACAGGGGTCAAGGTGAGAACAGGCAGCCCCATCCCACCCATTTATAAATCAGATAATTGATATAAATCAGATAATTTATAATTCCTTTACTGCTCTTCTAAAGAGGATCCAAGTCCCTTCTGCATCAGCTTCACCCGTCCACCTTTGAGATACGTCGCTTCTGCAAGTGTGCTCCAGGAGCCTAATATTTTGCAAACACTTGGGGATATCTTCACCCTTTCTAGCCAAAGTCTTCCAGATTCCTGATCCATTTTTTTTTCCCAACCTCTTATTAAAAACCTTTAATTAAAGGTTTCTATATGCCTTGCACTTCAATGCACCCCTTATTAGTAGATGTTAACTGAGTGCATGTTTCTCATTTGCATCCGTAGCTTCAAGTCAGCACTTTCATTTTCAAGCCCTGCTGGGTATAACATTTAAGACCATCAAAGCCCTGTATTTATGAAGTGCAGTGCTGGAGAAAAAATAAGATGTGAAGGTCGGGGTTAGACTGGGTCTTGTGCACAAGGTGACTCAGAGAGTGTGTGGCTGAGCCCGTATCACCTGGATTTCAGCCTAGCTGGCTGTCATGCCTGACTGACAGGAACCACATTCAGATCTTCTGTGAATTTGTAACACAAACAGCACAGCTGCTTATTGCATTGATTGTATTGGGAGCCTGATTTGCCTGTAATTGCTCCAACTCAATATGCCATTCTATTCTGGATGACAGGATGAATGATGTACAACCCGAATTCAGTCCTGTGTCACTGCCTTTAATGACAGGGTTTTTGTTTTGTTTTGTTTCATTTTGTTTCATTTTTCATTTAAAAGCATACCTATTGCAGGATGACAGCTCTATCCAGGCTGTTCCATGAGAGGCAGCTATATTTCTGAAATCCTTTTCAGTGGTGAAGTGGTGCTTTGAGATAGTACCTGGAAAAATGCATCCATAGCTGCAAGAGAGCCTGAAAATGAAATATAAAAGTTTGTTGATTATTTTAGTTGGATGAGGTATGATTTATGTTAACCTAGCTGATGGAGGAAGAGATTTAAAATTGTTGAAAATTTACTCTTTTTTTATTATTATTTTAAAACTAATAGAGACAAAATTATCTGTGCAATAGTGGTCACAGTTTTGCTGTTTGTCTGGCTGCCTTGGGAGAGTGCAGTGAAGAATCCTAACTGATTTTCATGTTAGCTCTTACCTGAACTGTTCCTTCACATTTTGTCTATGTAAATAAATAAGTAGGACAGATAAAAAAATACCAAAAAAAAAAAAAAAAAAGGAGACAGAGGGAGAAGAAGAAGAAGAAGATGAAGAAGAAGAAGAAGAAGGAAATATAAGAAAAAGTGTACCCTTTCAACAAGTGGAAAACAGAATCTTTTTTCTATTTGATTTGTTTCATTTTCTTCTCTCTGGTGCTGGTGGTGTTGTAAGCCACATAAAGCCTGGATAAGCTTTCATTATGTCTGTACCTCCCATCTCAGGTGTAAAAGACCCAGGGCTGATTCTTAGTCCCAATACAAATGGCACAGGACAACTCTCTTACCCCTCTCTGTAGAAGATTTTTCTTGAAAATTGCAGTCTAAAACCAATTCAGGCAGTTGGGTGACCAAGCAATGATTGATCCGTGTGACTCTCATTTATTTAGAAGCACAAAGGTAATCCAAAAATCCCTTCACATACTTCTTGATCTCTACCTTGCACTTCCAGAATGCTGCCTCTGAAAATACACACTGTCTTTTCTCAGTGCCAGTGCGAGTCTAGATGAAGATCTGCAGAGCTATTCAGGGTGTATTTGCTTTAAAAGTAAACTGATCTCTTCTCAATGGTTTTGGACTCCTTGCCCCATTGTCCTTATGTATAACTTGAAATTTCTGTGTCACCATCACCATAGTTTCTGTAAGGACAAAAAAAGTTGCCTATCTTTGCAGATGTGGGGCTAAAGAGCTCAGCTTGAGCTGTTCCATTTGGCAACCTTGGTCTTGCTTCTGGTTAGAGAATAATCTAAAAAAAGGAAATTTGTAGAAACGTTTCACAACTCTTTGTAAAAAACAGCGGAAAAAATTCACATTTTTGGTGCAGGAAGCCTCTATATTAAAACAAAGAGAGCGCAGAATTCAGGAATAAGTTGACCAGGAGACATCCTCATGGCAATGTGTTATAAGCTCTATCTTACATAATGACAGAGCTTTTCTCATCCATCCTCTTCCTGCTTTGCTTTTATACATATTTATTACCTTATCATAGCCAAACCTGAACAAAATAACCCCCCCCAAAGTACAATTCTTCTTTTTGCAAAGAATTTTATTTTACAGAAACAACCACTGGTTTGTTAAAAGAGTTGTTTGCAAGATGACTAGATTAGATTAATTAGTTAATGTTTGTAAAGTACTTTGAAGATTAAGAACACTATATAAGTGTTAAGTATTATTGTTATTATAATAGATAGAGAAGGTAGATAGCTAGATAGGTAAAGAGATACAGCAGTCAGATAACAATAATTATAATACTTAGCATTTCTATAGGGCTTTACATCTTTTGAGTGTTTTACAAACATTAACTAATTAATAGAGTTAAGCAGACAGATAGTAGATAAAATAGTAGGTAGATTGATAGATAGGAACAAATTTTGCCTTTGGATACATGAATAGTATATTCAATGAAAACTGCATCCGACTCATGAGGGCAAAATTTGGTCCATGGACAAATTTAAAGGAAAATTAGCAAGTGCGTTTCAAGGGCTGGGCTGGGATTTTTTCTTCCTCAGATTATTTGTCTTCCCAGTGAGTAGATTCACTTTCTGTGGGAACAGAAAGTTCCCCTGGAATGCTGAGATGAATGTATCAAACATGTCAAACTTTACAGTGACATATTGTGGAATCAAAGCACATCGTTAAGATTAGTCACATCAGCGTCAGTGACTCAGCTTTGCAACGTCTCTGAAGTGATGCATCGTGCCTTTGGGAAACCAGATGAAACAGCATTATCTGTGTGCTTGTGTTCATCCTGATCCTTCAGGTTTTTCATGAAAATGCAGAAGAATGGTCTAGTGACTGAGGAAAATATAGGGATTAAAGGCAGATGTGAACATATTTTAGTTTCATTAAATGAATCTGTTATTAATTAAAACAAATAATAACTATATAAAGATGCAAAGAATGGACATGACACTTGTTTCCTTTTAGTTTGTTTCTTCCTGAACATTGATATTTTTCTGCAGCCACTTATCCCAAAGGCTATACAGAGATGAGGGAAAAACTCTGCTGCTTTCTTAAACAGATTCATGTCATGGGTGGCTTTGAAATCCAGCTATCAGTGAGGTCCAGGTGTCTTAAAGCTTCTAGCACCTCTGCAGTTAAGGAGGAAAGGAAGAGAGACCTCAGCTGGGTGTGAACAGGCTCACTCTGGAGTATGGTTTTATCAGTGTCATTCTGCACTTGAGTTTTTCTGAGGGCTTCTGAAATTACTCCAGCACCTGGCTGAAGCATCAGTGCTGCCTCTGCACCTGGGGCAGCACCACCAGTGCTCTTTGCTGCCAGACTGCAATTCTCACTGCTCGGAATTGCATCCTATGAACTGAGCTGGTATTTCCCCTTTACAGAGCTCCTCTGCCACTGGGTGTATGCAGCTCCATCTCAAGTCTTCAGGGCAATCAGAACCACAGACCACAAATAAATCTAGATGAAACAGTAAAATGCAGGAGAAGGAGCCACCTTCTGAACTCTTGGCAGCTGTGATGTAGATACCTACATCTGGGTTAACACTCTAGGCTTCCTTGACTGTCTACAGAGCAACAAGGCCTTGAAAGGTAAATTTCATCTTCTTTGGATTTATGTCTCCATTAGGATGAGATGAAACTGCTTCTTGGAAATCTTGTTTCTCTCCACTGACTGACGGCAAAGCCCAGATTAGCTCAGATGCAGCCAAGTCTGCTGTAAATAATTAAAGTGAGGTGTGACAAAACCCTTGTGGTGGGCTGACCTTGGCTGTCTGCCAGGTGCCCACCAAGCTGCTCTATCAGCCTCCCTTCTCAACAGGACTGGAAGAGAAAATATGAATAAAAGCTTGTGGGTCAAGATAAGGACAAGGACATCATTTACAGTCATGGTCAAAACAGGCTCAACTTAGGGAAATAATTTTAACTTATCACCAAATAATCAGAGAGGGAAAATGAGAAATACAAACAAAGTGGGTCTCAAAGTGGCCCAGGTGGATATCAGCTGGGGGTTGGATCAGTTCAGAGTTCTTCATCCTTGCTCCTCGTTCCTCCTCACACTCTTGGCCTGCTCGTGTGTGGAGTCTCTCCTATCAGCTTCTGTCCTTTATGAACTTCTCCAGTGTGGGTCCTCCTTATGAACTGCAATTCTTCACAACCTAATGGTTCCCTAAGGTTTCTCATATCCTGCATGGACCCCCCTCTCTGGCTTGCAGTTCCTGCCAGGAGTCTGCTCCAGCCTGGCTTCTCCACAGGCTGCAGCTTCCTCCAAGGCACATCCACCCACACTGGGTCCTCCTCAAGCTGCCCTTGGATCTCTGCTCCACTGAGCACCTCCATGGCCTGCGAGGGGACAGCTGCCTCAGCATGGCCTTTTCCATGGACTGCAGGAGACTGGAGCCCATCCTCCCTCTCCTTCTCCACTGAGCTTGGTGTTTGCAGGCTTGGGTTTCATATTTTTTCCTCTTTTTTTCCCCTCCCATCCCCTGGGTAGCATTTTTTGCCCTCCCTTAAATATCTTATTGCTACCAATGTCACCTGTGTCCATTGACAGGTCTGTCCTGGAGCCAGGCCAAAATGGCTCTGTCCAACACAATTGCAGCTTCTGATGCCCTCATGGAACCCCTTCCATCAAAACCTTGACCTGGAAATCCAATAAACCCATTCTAAATGTTCCTCTTCCCTCTTCATCTGCACGATCTACTTAGTGGAGTTTCCCAAGGTCACCTCAGTCTCACTAGGACTGCTGAAAAGGAGGCTTAGTTGGAAATTGGTGGGAATGTCATTGACCAAAGAGACAAGTGGTGAGTCCCCATACAATAAAATTAGCAACAACAAAAGTTTCCCTTCAGCAGCACAATCTGTCAGTGGTGGGGAAGCCACTACAGCGAGACATGTGCAGAAGGCAAGCAGCCATCCTGACTCACCCCAAAAAAGCAACATCCAAATATGGTGCATAACAAACATTTTACAAAATAAATACACCCTTCACCAACCCAACCACCCTTTGATCACCTAAAAAAGGCATAAAAAATTAAGCAGGCAAGCAAGAGCAAGAAATAGTGGCAATGCCCTTTTTTTAAACCAGGGATGGACTGTACACACCTTGGTAATTAAAGCTCATAGTTTCTTCTCAAGGAACTTGAACCCAAGTCTCAAGTTATGGGTGAATATTCACAGTGCAAGGTTTCAAGACAGACCTGTCTAAGGTTCTCTTGTTGGAGCAGTTTTATTTGTATAATATATTTTACTATTTCCTGTGTCACAGGGAGAATGATTTCTAGTTCAGTGGTTAGTATTCACCTGGAAGGGGAAGTCCTCAGTTCCTGTGCCTGCTTCTATGAATGTTTCTTGTATTTCTCATTTAAGTATTCATTGATGTGGATAATGGAAGCCAGGCCCTCTGCTCCCAAATGAAAGACTATACCACGAAGATACATAGTCATTTGCATAGGTTTGCCATCTTCCTGTTCCCATGAATATTTAATTAACCTATGCAAAGTGAAATGGTTTCAATATGAGGAACTGAGAATGCCCTGCCCTAGAATATTCTTTACCCTAGTGGTTAGGGCAGTCAGGGAAGTGGAGAGACAAGTTCAAATCCCCTTAAGCAGAAGAGGGATTAAACCTGGGTCTTCCAGAGCTTGGTGGGTATTCTCAGCACAATGTTATTGGTGAGAAAAAAAAGTAGCATCTCTGCTTCCTTTTCTTGCCTGAGCTAATGGGATTCCCTGCCAAAATGCTTATCGTATGCAAAGATCATCACATAGTGTGACTGATACAATCTTTATTAGAAAACAAATTATTTCACCATGAACTTTGAAAGAAATTGAGTAAATGGTGTGACAACAAAATGGCTTACCACAAGGGAGCATACTCACACCTGTGTTATTTGTGATCTACACACAACATCTACCGATCTGTAATGACAGAAAAAATTAAAGTTGCCAGAATTCAACCCCCAAGTCAAGGACCTGTCCTGAACAAAGGCCATGACACCATCAGCACCCAACCAGATCTCAGAATATAATATGACAAATTAATGAAATTACACTATGGGTATGATGCTATCAGGCCTCTTTCTTCTTTAAAGTTCCAGGCCCAAGAAACAGAACAAAATTTCCAAAGAGATGTGACTCAAAATCCAGATTGCTTGGAACTGACATTGGACTGCTTACCTTTCCCCAGGGCACAGATAGAAAAGACAAAGTGTAAGGTTAACCTGTAATATAAATTACTGAAGAAACATGTGAATTCCAGACTGAAGGTCAGTTCTGCAATGTTCAAACCATGGCACTTGCATCCTGTTATCCAGTAGATAAATATTTATGTCACACATAAAAAAGCACTGATATATCAGTACACATGAAGAGGTTAGATATCCTGTTGAATGAAAGTGATTTTTTTATGCATGCCTTAGGCCAGCTGAGGGAAGCAATCTGTATCTCCTAGCTGGGATCATCTGACTGGGAAATGGATGGGAAAAAAAAAGCAAAAAAGCAAATACCAACAGGAAGAAAAGAGAGGAGGAAATAAGCAAAAAGCTTTGAGGCATGCTATTAAATGTCCAGAATTCCCTGTATTGGTAAAATTCAATCAGTAATATGCCTGTTCCCAAAGCCAGAAAATTTTAGATAGATCTGGCTGATAAATTTCTATATCCTGCTAGTTTCAATTACTATGAAAAATTTATCTTCATCATTTCCCACTCCTTTTCCATTTAAGCTCACTCTGAAAGTGAAAAAGAAATGAAAACCAAAACAAATTTCTGATATTTTTTAATGAGACTGTCATTTATTGACCAAACAAATATCTCTATATATTAAATTCTCCACATTGACATCATATCTGCTTGATGTAAACCCCTGTCAGTGGGGCTCTCAGGTGGCTGCACCACCCTCTCATAGCTCTGGAAATCTTTAGGTGAGGACACCTTCATGCCCAGCCAGCCCATAAGACAGATTAAATACAGAGCTGCAGAAAAAAACCCAGCAGACAGGCCATGCTTTGTCAATCCTAGCACAAACTTTGCTGAGGTATTTTACAGCCAACATTCTTGGAGAGCGAGCACAGACTTGCACAAATACGGATCTTGCCTGTTTAGGTTATGAGCTCTCTGGGGCAATGACTTTCTCTTCGGATGCAGGTATCCACTTCATAGCACCAGTCCTGCTGTAATAAAGCTAATAATAATAATAGTAACAACAGCAATAATAATAGCAGAAATAATAATAATTTCATCCAGGATGCTGCGTAGAAGAGCTGAAGGGCAGCAGGTGTGTTGGGGAAATAATATAATACATCAAATCCTGCGCAGCGAGCACATGAGCGTGTGATATCAAAGACACTACCTATGAAATTAATTTGCCAGTGACACTGCCTTGCCTACCATCCCTGGGCGTTGTGAGAATTAATTAATGCTTGCAAATCGCCTTGAGAACTTCAGAGGGAAGGCTGGTTATGTATGCAAAGCCCTGCTGCCTTTCCCTGGTGCTGGCTGCACACCTGTGCCCGTTGCATCATGAGCCGCCTCTGTCTGGTCGCCGAGTGCTGGCGGTGCTCATGTGGCCCCAGCATGATTGATGGCTGGATTCAGGTACTGGGAGCTCTCCCTGTCAGTGGGAGCTTGCCTCCACACGCCTCTGCACCATCAGCCTCTTTCCTCCCGGCACAGTTGTCAGGTTTCCCAAAACAATGATTACCTTTCCCCAGAAACAAACCTCTGTCCTGACACCTCTCCCAGCTGGAGTCTTGCTCCTCTGTAAGGGTCTGTGCCCGACCTCCCAGGGCTCGTGTGAAACTTCATTCCTTCATACTTGTGAGACACACCAGTGTGAAAGTGCAAGAATAGAGTGGTGCATGCTCTTTATCTTGCTATTTCAATGGGGATCAGTTGGGCATGCTTTGGTTCATGTCCCTGCACTCCATGGCATCCCATGCCTTTTGATGGCTTTCACTTTGGCCAAAATTTTTTTGGTTTTTTTTCAGTATCCACGCCATGTCACTCATTTTTCCCCTCAAAGTTCTGTCTTCCTCCTTGATTACCTTTCCCCAAAAGCAAACCTCCATCCCGACACCTCTGCCAGCTGGAGTCTTGCTCCTCTGTAAGGGTCTGTTCCCTTTCTCCCAGGGCTTCATTCCTTTATGTTTGTGAGACATGGCAGCGTGAAAGTGCAAGAATAGAGTGATGCATGCTCTTTATACCTGATCACTATTAGCAATTGCAGCCATGCAAGATGCCCAGGTTGTACCTCGGAGGCCACTATGCCCCCTGAGGGAAGGACAGCAGCACTGGAGGCATTAGCAGGAACAGCAAGGTGAGGCTTCTCCACCTTCAAAGTGTCCATCCCTAATCTCCAAGGACCTGAACGTGCCTGCAGGCCATGGCAGCTGCTCTGAAGGGTGATGCAGGAACTTCATGTCTGCAAGCCCAGTGCTGAAACGACTTTGAATTACCAATTCCTTCTCACTCTGAAAATAAGTCCCGTTTGCAGCCAATAATTACTTAGAGTGAAGTAAAAAGTTATTGAAATGCCATTTTCTTCTCTTTCTAAATCCAATTAATTGTTTTAAAGCATTAACATCACTTGGTTTTGTGGAATATTTTTTTAAATGCACATATTTAGGCTGAGTTTCCAGGTTATACTTGACACCCCTATCAGGGTACACCAGCCATGCTTTTATTTTCCTCAAAAGAAATGGGGAGAGGACTCTTGTTTCCAACCACTGCTCCCTCCTCCTGGCTATGCAGCCATACCATAGCTCCACAGGTGCTGGAAAGCAGAACCCTTCTGTTGCTGAGTGATTTTAGGCAGCAAACATTGGCAGCCACCTGCCTTGCCCTGTTTCAGCTGCACTCAGCAATGTGTGGAAGGGAGGGCAGAAAAAGCAGGAGAGCATGTTGGAAGGAGTTGAGGCTCCCTTCATCTTCTCTTCTGTGCTTCAGGAAGGGGTGGACTCAATGAATAACCTTCCAGCCTTTCTCAGGGCTACAGAGAGGTGAAACCCAGAATCCTGCTGAATCTGAAGCTCTCAGTCACAAAGTCAGCATCAATTATGAGATGTAATCCTGCCCTTAATCTCAGGTTCTGTTCATAGTCCACTCTCTACGAGATCGATATTAATAAAAGGATCATATGAAGAATTTCCCTAGACTACAGGTAAAAATTCTCTCAGTGCTTCACACAGACTTTCCTTAAGCCACAGCAGAAGAGATTTATTTGGGAATCCTTTATTTGACCAAAACCCCCATACATACGTTGGCTTCTCATAAAAATCATCTTATTTTTGATATTCAAAAATTTTGCATGTTCACAATGCTGAGGGAACTTATCAGTGCTGGTGGTGATCACAGAATCACAGAATTCACAGGGTTAGGGGGATCTCTGGAGATTAACTTGTCCATCTTCCCTGCCAGGCCACATCTTGCAATGTTTTGCAAAATCTTCTCAGAGGACACAAACTTGTTTTTTCTTTCTTTTTCTTCATGGTTGGCTTCAGTCAAATGCTTTCAGCTTTTTGTTTATTCTATCTCTGCTGTAGATTTGTCTTTTATGAGTAGTCTGTTTAAAAATTATTTCGTATGCAACGAGAAATAACATTATTTCCTTTTTCCAAGAATAAGAATTGTTCCTTCAGATTGTCACATTTTCCCCTTCCCTTCACCTCCAGAAAAGCTTGTGTTTGAAAAACCTTCAATTTCCATTAAGCAGTGATTCTGGCGGATAATTAGGATTTAATTTCTCTGACCAGCATCCTCAAGGGCATTCAGATGCCTTCTGCTTCACCATTCCTGCTTCACATGAGCAGGAGCACTAATCTCTTCCTGCTCTACCCAGATGTTGGAAAGCTGAGTGCTCAAAAGCGTGCTCAGCTCCTACAGTGGTTAGTCAGGGCCCTCAAGGGAGAACATCAGCACTCAGTGCAATCTCCCTTTGGCTTTCCCCTTCACCCTGCCTCCTCCTTTTCCATGCTTTGCATGGGTGCTTGGGTTCTACCTCCTCTGAAGAGCTTCAGCTCAGCCCATTCCATGCCCAGAGGCAGGTAATAAAGGTCAATCTCAGATATAATGAAAGGGGACAATGAGGCTGTTCTGGCCACTCCTAGTTTTCCCCACTGCTTCTCACGGGCTCTGCAGGTTCTTCTGGTTCCTCCACCAGGCCTGAATGTCAGGGGGAGGCTGTTCCCACCACCATCCCCAGCTGTTCTTCAACAGTCATGTCCTTTGAAGATGTGCATAGTTAACATGTTATTTCAAAATACCAAAGGTCACATTACCTTTCCTTTTCCCTTCCTCCCCGCTGGAAAATGAGGGCAGGAGCAATCACTGAGTAAACAAGAAGGAGCTGGTTTGCAGAGCTGCTGTGAGGGACTGGGGGCTCCACCGGACTGGCCTGATGCAGCCACAATTCCCTTTTTTCCCACCTCACCCTGTAAATTAAAGTTTCACAGGTTTGAAAGATGCTCTGGTGCAAAGCATTTCCCCTACATCTGTGTTGGCCCTTTTGTCACAGAAAATCTGGGTAGATATCCAGACACTCATGAGGCAACAAAAAAGCTCAATTTTTTCCTGCATCTTTTACTCAAAATCCCTTGCTGGAGCTATAGAATTGATTTTCAGCAGTCATATTAAACCACAGGAGGCATTGCAAATCACCTGTGTGAGGGTTTGGGAAATAAAGATATGTGTAAGTCACAGCCCACCCCAAATTCTAGATGACCCTCTGCCAAAACAGGAATCAGAGCTGTCTTGGGTTTCTCCTTTTGCAGCCTACTGTGCACCAAGGCTCTTACTCGCTTTTTCTGTGATTCCCATGAGGTATGCTGGCCCTGAAGGATCAGAACTGCAGATCTGCTTGGAAATTGCATCATGCAAGCAGAAGGTCTACTGGATAGAGCTGGGCCCTTAAGAAATACTTTTATGGGACTTCTGAAAAGCAGGTGGTCTGACACACAGAAAGCACATTAACACTAATGAAGATAAAAAATTTCACAGAAAGATAATTGTTTGCCTAGCAGCTGAATTTATTTCGTTCTCAAGTTGTAATTAAGGGAAAAGTTGCAGTTTAGAATGCAATCTGGTTTTCCCTCTTTTTTTTTCTTGCCTAATAAGCAGAGCAAGAAGTTGATTCATTTTTATCTACAAGGGAGAAATGTATCATTTTACCCACACCTGATTTAACTGAAATGAGTAGAAGACAGATAAACAGCTGGAGAAACCTGAGAAAAAAACCACTGAATTCAATTTACCAGAATCTTGCATGCCTGGGAAATAAAAACAGAAAGAAAGAAAAATAAATTAAAAACAAAAAGTGAGGAGTCAGCCATCGACAAGCAAGTTTATACCTTAAGATGTTGAGTAGTTAAATCACTTTTTTCCAACAGCAAGTAAGGATGAGATATTTCTAAAAACCTAGGTGTGCTAATTTGTTACTATGATTTACTCTCTGTATGTGTGCAATGTTTAGGAGTTGTAGACTTAGCAGTCCAGCAGTCACACAAAGCTTAAGGATGTCAAAAAACAAAACTGGTCTCAGATCAATGCGTGCTGCTCAAAAGAGCAAAGGAACATGGAAGGAAAAGAAAGGGTCTGCTGCAGAAAGGCTGCAATCAAAGTAGAAGGCAGGCAATGAAAAGCAGTCCTTCCATCAGCTTAAAGACAAGGAAAGAAGAGGGCAATACTGAATAAAGGAGAATTTTCTCATGAGAGACACATCAGGTTCTTGTATATGTCTCTACTCCATTAATGAATTTTGTTAAATAAGGAGCAGGGACAGTCTGTTGTATCAAAATTGGAAGAGAGGTTCATTGGATAGGGACAGAATTGCAGAAAGATAAACATATTTCCAGGCATAGAAAATAACATTTAACTCTGCAACAACTTACCATAAAGTAAAAAGTTTGGAATATCAATTTGGATTTCGGATCATTTGAACTCAGTTTAAAAAAAAATTCAAGTATTGTTTTTCCTTTAAAATAATCCATAGTATTTGTGCACAGATTTCAGGATGTATTGAAGTGTACAGATCAAACAGGGACAGATGTCTGAATACCTTTGAGAATCTGGGTCTCATGTTCACTCCATTCTGATGAGTGTTAAGGTAATGGTCAGACTGCTGCAAGGTTATAAACACTGACCTCCTGGATACACCTGCAGGTTTATATGGAACATGACATTTTCTCTAACAGTGACTGGGTTCAAATGCATCTGAAAAGACAATAGTTATTTACATGAAAAGGAAGAACCACCTAGCCATCTCTGCTTTTATTGAATACATATTCTTAATTTCACCAAGTTTAGATATTTAAGTAGGAAATGTATCTTCCCCTTCCTTTCTCCAGCCACCTGAAAAAGCCTCCAACTGTTTCTTGGAATCTTGCTTAATCTTCAGGACAGCTATTAGTGAGATTGAGGTAACCTGGGAGCAAATCACAGGAGCCAGGCAGGAACAAGAAATCATTTGATGTCGCAAACGCAACCACGCAAACAGACTGGTGTGAGTTAAACTGCCCCGACCACTTGTCCCAACACTGAATATTTCAGGTGTTCCCTCCTCTACACAGAGCTTCTCCAAAGACCCCAAAGCTTGAAATTGTCTGGACAGAGGCTCTGCTTTTGTTGTGAGAAATTCTTTCTATATTGTGAGCCTCAGAACGAACTAATAAGTTGGTTTTCTGAACGTGAACAAGGTCAAATTTTAGCAATTAATGCTTAATATAAATTTATGAGCCCTTTAAAGATTAAAATTATGCTTATTATTAAAGCAACAGTGATTTATTATTTTCCAGATATATTTTTTTCTGAGAAACAACCCCTGCCATGAAAGCTGTTTTTTCCACCTTCCTCCCAAATCCTGCAGGTATTTTCTGTTTCTCTTTCTGTGCTTTCTGTTCGCCCATGTAGAGTAGCAATTTTTGGCACATCAAGCACATTAGATAATTATATGTCAGTTGAGAAACTCTCAGCTTCTTGTCACTAGTCTGTAATGTTGTAATACAATATCACTGATATCTCAAGGAGATAACATGTTAAGTGTCTACTGGCTATATAATTTGAACCAAAAATTAACAAAGAGAACTGATCTTTCGGTAAACATACAGTATATTTTTGTCATCTCTTCCTGATAGTGGTTTTGATAAGCAGATTTAGATGTGGTGTTATCCTCTGATTGCTTTTGCAGTGTACTTGCAAGACAGGGAACTCCTTCATAATCCCTCAGACAGATGGTTGAGAGGAATTTCCCAAGTACCCACAGATCAAAGATTGTTCCTTGTAAATGGTGATGGTTGCTGATATTACAAATCCACCCAGACATTTTATTCTTCCTGATCCTAAACACCCTTTCACTTCTCTCTGCCCAATGTGGATTCCCATTAGGTGGGAAGAACAATTTTAAGCAATCAAGAGTCAGTGTGATAACCTTAGATTGCTCATTAAGGACCAGGTTGTGAATGAGGGGTAGATGACAGAGATCTTTGAAATCAAAGAGGCATGGAAATGATGAGCAATTGTTCTCTGTCTTTTCCAAAACAAGAGCAAGGGGACATCAAATGGAACATGGAGGAGACGGGTTCAAAACAAACAAAGGGAAATGATTCTTCATACAATGTATAATTAAGCTGTGGAACTCCTTGCCACAGGATGTTGTGGATGCTGTAAATTTACATGGGTTCAAAAAGGACTGGACAAGTTCATGAAAGAAAAATTCTTCAAGAGCTATTAAATACAAAGACATTACCTCTGGCTCCGGAAGACGCTACAATGCAAATCTCAAGATGTTGTGAGAGTGCTCTGAGGAAGTCTCACTTTGCTACTTTACTTTTCCCCAAGCATGTATTAATTCTTGGCCCCTGTCAGAAAGAGGTACATGTGTTAGATGGATCCCTGTATAGCTGATACAGCTCTTTTTATGTCCTTGTTTCACACAGCTGACTTATTCAGGGAGCAGATCAAGTGATGCCCACACCATACTGTTCACTTTAAATGCTGTTTCTCCACTTAGACTAGTAAGTAGTCTGAAAATTGAGTGTATTGCTAAATACTTTCATTTTTAGGAACTTTATCTTCCCAATTTTCTGCCTAGAAGGTACAGAAAATAGCAGCTTTCTTGCTGGCTCAAGAGAGAAGGGCACAGTGGGCTCTAGAGACATCTCTCCTCCTCACTCTCCAGTTGGTGACATGGGCAGGCTTGTGTAAAAAATTGGGATGTCTCTTTCAGCTCTTGATCTCTCTGAGCTGTCTAAATAACCACCCCAATACGAAATAGTTAGTGATTCAGAAGCAGAAACACACATTTGGGATGCTTGACTCTGTGAAAATTGGCTGGGAAATCCCCCAAGTTTTTTATTCCTGTTACTTCTGGCACTTGGCAAGCCTACCAGTGCCTCCTCGACTAGATCATTGCCTGATAATGAGGAAAAGTGGAGAAAAGTTGAAGAAAAGTGCCTCCATCCTGAAAGCACTGCCTGGTGCTCTACCTGATAGCCTGTCCATTCTAAAGGAGGGAAAAATATCCCCTCCTCACTACCATTTATTAGCAGCTGGGTTTGAGGAGAGTTAGCACAGGGAACAAGTCCTGTCCTGCTCTGGAATATTCCTGTATTTGCACAGGCCAAAACCCTCATTAGCCAGCCCCTGGGTCCTGCAGGCTTAGCCATTTTTGTGGGCTAAATTAACACTTTGGTGGTAAGGAGCCAGAGAGCCACTGCAAAATGAGCTCTGGCTGCCTGATGAACACCCCCATCCCGTGGGATCTGAAGCTGAGGAGGAAGCTCAGCTTCAGGGCCATTGCAGGTGCCCCAAACTGAGCACCCCAAAAGCATGGAGGCACTAAAAATTAAAATCTCCGCTGAAGGATTTAACCTGGGTTTCAAAAGCCATTCCGTTCCCTTCCCAGAACCCCTAAAAAAGCCTTTTGGGCAAGGAAGGCAACTCTTCAGGCTCCACAGGTATTATTATTATTTGGAAGCCTGTTTTGTATTTGGAGTTGGCTGCTCCCTGGGTTCACCCAGGCAGTTTGGTGCATGCATGCCGAGGTGTATATTGGATGTGCCTAATAGCTGCAGTAGGTGGAGAGGGAGGAAGCTGTGATCCAAATGATGGGAACTCCTGGAGGGAGTTGTCTTGCCACTGGCATGCTGTCAGCGTGCCAATAAATGAGAAAGTTGAGATGATCAGAGGCAGCTATCTAAACAAACGAGGGTGAAAACTCCCAGCCTGCGTGGCAATCAGGCACAGGAAGCTCATTCAGGGGCCATCCAGCTTCTTCCCATGGTTCAGGTTTGGTATTCTATGAAACATGAAATAGGCAGAAAATATCTCTGTGCCCAAAAAAAAGGCTCTGTTGCTGTTGTCTTTTCTGTCATGCCATTGCTTCTGACACACACCTCTCAGAGGATCACTAGTGGAAAACATGAAATGAGAGGTGATTCACAAGCTCTTTGTGTTTGCAAGCACCAGAATTAGCCACTGAGTAGCACTATCCCAGTTCTGGAAGGGAAAGAGTTGCTCCTTAAGGTGTTGCAAATCAGGGACAAATTCACTGATGTTGTAGTGCTCTGGATTTCTTCCCTGCACAGGCACAAACCTGATCTCAATGGCTGTAAGGAAATCAACAAGAGATAGGAAGGTATAGAAATCATATATTAATGTTGCATGGGCAGGTAACATCCATAGCAGGCTGGACAAATGCATAGCTGGCTTTTTAAAATGTATAAATATACAAAAATATATCAATATGTATAAATATGTTTTAAAAGTACAAATGCACAGCTGGCTTTGATCCCTGTTCAAAGTCCCAATATTCTTAATAGGCAGTGAAGGAGCTGAATTTTCACCTCTTACTTTTTACCTAGCAAAGCTAGAAATGCAGGGATTACTCTGGTCATCAGTGTCTTCTGTGCTCCACTTTTGGATGAAATGTCCAAAGAAGATGGAATGACCCTGTATTTTAACTTTTAATCCATTGAAGTGAGTGACACAGATCTCTCCCAATAAGAATGGGAAGATCTGAAAGAGACTTTCCAAGATACCAAGCGAGTGTTTCAGCTGACTGTTGGAGATGTAGTTCATGGACTGACAAGAAGCCTGTGAAACCTGAATGAAAGACAATATCTGCCTCCAAATCTGGAGCTGGGCACCTGGCTTCTGAGAAGAAAAGAGCACAAAGCCCGACACCCACCCTTGGCCTTCCTGCCCCCAGACCAGGTTTTGCCTTGTGCTGTCACATGTTAAACCCTTTCAGAAGTGCTTGATGCCCAATGCATTGCATAAGAAGCTTACTTGCCTAAATTGGGCAACTCCATATCAACAAAGATCCTAAGAACTAGAAGCTACTGAATTCCAAGTTGTGATAGACAAGTCCTTTGGGAGATGTAGATCTTTGATATCATGCCAATGGCAGAAGGGTTGGAATAGTTTAGAATAGAAAAAGAATAGGAGCTTTAATCCTTATTCATGGGTATCCAGGATCTTTAAAATCTGCAGCGTCTCTGAATGAATTTAGTTTACTTAGCACAACTAAGATACATTTGATCTGCTAAAGCTGCCAACCTTCTCATTCCTCAATCAGGCTGTTTATCACCTTTTACACAAGAGAGCTTTGCTGCCTATCTCTGTCCCTCCCTCCCTCCAGCTGAAAATCAGCCCTCTCCAGGAAATAATAGAATCAAATACATTCAATGTTTCGTCCTCTTAAGCATATTAAATATGCCCAATTGAGTGCCATAAACACAATCACAAGACTTCTGAGTTCAACTACTAACCCTCAAAGCTATGTACTAATGACAGATAGTAAGTAAATAAATAAACCAGGCTTCCCCAGCCAAGTGGTGGCATTTGCACATTTGCAGACTCGTCAATAAGATCCCGAGATTTATATTCAGTAATGATTTTGCAAAAACCACCAACTGAACAAAAAACCTCACCTAAAGTATCTTCAGCTTCACCAGATTTCAATGAAAAACTGACAAAGCTCCTTAGTGATTTATGGAGCTGGGAGAAACAACTTGCATTGAATGTTTAATGGCAGTTTCACTTGGATATTCTGGATGTGCATAAACACAGAAAACTTATATATATTATGGCTGCATATGAAGCGACATATGGATAAGAGCTGCTTGAGTGATCAGAGAGAGAATCTGCTTCAAAAGAGGAGACAAAAGGGTGGTCTAAGGGTCAAAGCACAGAGTGCCCACATCCAGCTCTGCTGAGAACCAGAATAGAGCTGACAGTGATTAGTGGGGCCCAGATCAGACCAACACATTATCCCACACAGGCATATCTGTTATTCACTGGTGTCTTTAGTGCTGCACCGATGCAACATGCCTGAACAGAGCTTGTTGACTTTAAAATGCTCAGCAACAAAGGATTACAGGGGTTAGAAGTGCCCTTTATAAATACTTTGAGACATAAACAAGGGAGAGTAACAAAAGCTATCTGAGCTAATGGCCAATGCTCTTACCAGAACCAATGGTATTAATGTCCAAGATTACAACTTAAACAAGGTCTGTATGATTTCAGTCATGTAGGGAGAGCAAAAAAGAGAGCAGGAGTTTTGAAATTATCAGCTGGTGAAAGGTATTGGTGTTATGACTGCCTAGAAAATGCTGCAACACAGAGATGTATTGCGTGTCCTATTTACTCTGGAGCAGTAAACACTCTCCAGAATGGCATGTGTACTTCACTGCATCACTTCAGAGCAGAGGTTCTGTGGGGAAACTTCTTTTCCATGCTGAGGGATGGCAGAGGTGTCAGAAATCATGGTGTTTTACCATAAGCTGTGAATTTTGTGGATTTATAGTACCCAACTAGGAGATAACAGTGATATTCCTGTAATGCTTTTATTTCTCCTTAAGAAGTTCCTTCATGCTAGGCTGAGAGGGCTGAGCAGAATTTCCTTGTTTCATGGAGTAAATACTTGTGGGGAGTACCATGATACTGTGAATACCAAGTCAGTGAGGGCAGACACTTTCCATAAGAGTGTTCTCTCAGGCCCACGTCCAGCATCTCACAGCAAACATAACAAAGATCTCCAGGGATTTTTCTAACTCATCAAATCCTATTTTTTGGCTCCTATGTTGACCCAACCTGAAGATCTGTATTCCCACAGAGAACCTGAAGACATGTGAGCATGATCAGCTTCCATCTGCCCTCATCTACATCTTTCTGAGGACTCAGCTCAAGGGCTCTCAGCTTAAATTCATTCTCTTGGGCTCTGTGTCTCTTTGCTTCATTAGTGGTGGAAAGGTTTGCCTGGATCTCAGGAAAAAAACTGTGAAAAGGACTCTGTGCAGGGATTATCTGTGCTGGAGGAACTTTTTGCTTGAGCCTGTCCTCAGGTTTCATCTCGAAGCAAAGAGAAATCAGGCCCTAACCCAACTTCTGCCCAGTTGAATAAATGAGCTCAGGCTTAAATGATATCCCAGAATAGGTGGGGTTTTTCTTCCCTGCATGGATGGTCAAGCATTTTGGATTACAGTTTGGGTAGCTTGTTTATATACAGAAGACAAATCCTAAACTAATATGAAAAGTATTCTACCCAAGAAACTTGAACACATAACTTAACTCAGAAGCTGACACCAGCTTTTATTTTTTTAAAGGTTATTTTTACTGCTAAATCTTAGATGTTCAGGTTTGCTGAGAAGAGAAAGAGTTTACTTCCTGTAACAGAGAAAGGGCAGAAATAAGCTTGAGACATGGGGAAGTTTTTCATTAAAATATGTTTAGTATTTCATATATTTAAATACTGCTAAAAATTCAACAGAATGCTTTTTTTGCTGACTTTTAAAATTATTATTTACAGTGCTACAAGAGATTATTTTGTCATGAAAGACTGTGCTGATCTGGTTTTTGCCCAGTTGTTGAATCTGGGGTACATTCTAGTGTGAATGCCTGAGAGCCAGAAAGCAATAATGATTAGAAATGCATTACTTTATATTCCTTATAGTCCATAAGGGGAAAAAAAAAACCCACAAAAATCCACACATAAAGTAAGAAGCAAAAATAATGACAACAAATACCTTTACAGTTTGATCATTAATAAAAATCTAAATAAAAATCTAAATAAATAAATAAATCATAAATAAAAATAAGAGACCCACTTTACCAGCCATCCCCTTTTAAAAATTCTCAGTATTCCCAAATTTGGATTTTTTTAACTGTCTGTATTTTAACCTGCCTCCTTAAGTGTGTACACAGTGTAAACATTTTTTTCCCCCCTAATGTTCAAAATTAAGCCCCTCTGTGTGCCTTCCATGCCGAAGTTTATAACCTCAGCCTGCACAAGTCCAGTGCAGAAAGATCTACAGCCTCCAGGCAGAGCGAGGAAGCTCTTTAAAGATGAATCATTTTCATAAATGAGTGCAGAGGGAGGTCAAGCCAGGGGACACAGAAGGTTACATGTGTGGCTGAGATAAGGCCTCATTCATCCACTTCTTACTGTCAGGTCTTGATGGGTGAACATTGCCTTGAGCTCCCATAAAACATGTTGTTTGCAGAAAACTTGCAGGTGGTTCATAAAAAAGTCCAAACTGTTACCAAGAAATTTATCTCCCAACTGCTGGATCTGTTTATAATAGAAGTGAAGGATCTCATAGAGAAATTAAGTATCAGAGACTGACTTATATTGGCTTGCCAGACTGAAAAACCCAACCTGCCTTCCAAATGCTGCACTAAAAATGTCAAAGCAATTGTATTGATGACATCTTGACAAGATACTGTACAAGACTGTTAAAAATACAACAACAACAACAAAAGAATGTTGCCTGTTTATGGAAAACTTGTCCCTGGGGAAGGGATGTGGGTATTTAAGAGTGTTTTATGGAGGAAATTCAATCAGTTCTCCCTGAAACATTTGATTTTAGAGGCTGTCAATCTTTTATTACTCTGGTGCCCATTCGAAAGGCAGTTTTTAAAAGGGTGTCATTGTTTCTCCCTGTGTTTCAAAGCTGATATTCAGATAAAGCTGGGTTGTGCTGGCAGGGAGAAAAGGTGAGGCTTAAAATGAATGTAGGACGCATCAGAGAATGGACAGTTTGATATTGTTGGGGATATTTATCCAACGAGGGCCAGATTTGAGACCTTTTGCAGTCAATGAAGCCTCTCTTTTGACTTCACTAGACTTATAGCTCCAAGGAACTGTACAGAGACGTCCAGCTGGTTTCACATAAGCTACCCTACAGCCATCAAATAGTAGCAGCTTTCAACATGCACCAACCTGAAAAGTGCTCACATTCATGTTCAAAAGTCCCTCACACTCCCCTCTCTCCTCCACACAAAAATACAAAGTTAAGTTTTCTACATTCTCCGGAACTTGTTCTCCCATGCTTTCGTATTCATAGATTTTTGTGGCCCGAAGGAGCCATTATGATAATCTGGTGTGACCTCCTGAAATCAATGTATCAATGGGATTGCACCAACATTATGGGAACAGTGTTTGGCCTCTAGACATCCTGCCATATAGAGACAGCACTGAATGAATTAAAATGGGATAGGGCATTCATTATGAATTATTTGCTTTGGGGGTTATACATCCAACATTCAGCCACACTCGGGGTTTTTTTACTAGAGTCAAAAGAAGAAAAATAGTTTTCCCAGAAGGATCTTTGCATAACTTGTGTGTGTCCATCTCAGAGCTGTTGCTGCAATTCTTGGGCAGAGCATGAGAGGAGACCCAAGTTGTAGTTAATATCTTTTTAAAGGTTTTGATCAAAAAAAAATTTTCACTACAAATTCTTCTGTCCAGCTCTTTCTCACCAACTTGTCTTGCAACTGAACTCTCCATTATCTGTGTGCAATGCCCATGGGGTGTCATCCTACCCAGCCACCTGCACTGATGTCACTGGTACAGCACAACTCTGGTGCTCCATCCTCAATGAGTTGCTCAAACACCTCATGCACCACTCACGGCTTCCCACAGATTTATCGAAAATATATCTATACACAGAAGGGTCAGCACAGAAGGCTGTTGGGCTGTACAGGCCCCCATTGCCCATTTCCAAGGATAAATGTGGTGCCATCAGATCCCCTTAAAAACTCAACCTCAAAATATGCTGTCACACAACAGAGAATCTCAAATTGTACTGGGTCAAGGTCATTTCCAGGAAATTTCTGCAACATTAGTAAAACAAACCTTCATGTTAACAAAAACCTGAGAATCCCAAGCCATATGGGAGCCCTTGGTCCATCAGATTCATCTTTCACTTCCAACATCCTCAAGCCAACAATTACGATTTTAATAGGAGCACATCCACTTGTACAACCTCTCACTCTCACAAAGTGTCAGTGACAATCACAGGGCCCCAGATACAATGTAACTGCTTCTTAATTAAAGGACGTTTAATAAGAATTGCTGGTAAACAAACATCAGGTGATTATAGGATGACATCTCTCCACAGATTACTGAGTAATTGCACTTCTCTGACCCAAAAGGAATTTCCATGCAACTTGCAGCGAGGCTTAGAAGACAGAGATAATTAGGTCTTTATTCTCTGCAGCTTTTAGTCTTTTTTTTTTCTTCACTTCCAAGCATACAGAAATTATCAGAGGCTTCATCACCCCTAACACATTAAGTCCCACTTACAGAGATGGTAACTTTCCTGGTTCCCCACAGCTCTCATCTTCCTTCAGCTGCTGCCACACTTTCATTGGCTTCAACTTCAAAACTCCAACAGCAGTGAGGTAAAACTCCCTCATCTGTCCACTCTTCTGCAAGATCTGCCCTTTGAAAGGTCTGAAAAAAGCACTGTATTATAGATACAATTTCCCATTCCAAATGCACCATGCTGGAAGTGAAGATTTTGCTAAAAATATTCTCTGAATGCAGCTGGAGTAAAATCCACTAGGGTTTTAAAGGGCCAGCAGCCCTCCTGATGCAGCAACATTTGTTAATATTATTTGGATTATAGATTTTTCTATGAGATCAACCTGATTTCTCAAAATCAAGATGTTTCTTGGGAACTAGTTGACCGTGATAATATTCTTGTTGGCAATGATTCAAGAGGACCCTAAGAATAAAGAAGTTTGAAGTTCTTTATATTATTTGTTTAGAATTTTTTCCTTTATTTTACTCTGTTTTCCTTGTTTTGACTTTTAATATTATAATTTGCAACTAGTCTTCATCATTAGAATGATGGTGCACAGCAGTACAAGAAGGTTTATGCTCTCTGTGATTTCTATGACTCTGTGTAGGCACTACCAAGCCAAAGTACTTCACAGTGGGATATGAAAGAGGCAAGGATTTCATGAGGGCTTCCACCCTGACCCTTTGCCCTGACATAACAACAAATATAGCTAGATCATCCTTGGCAGATAGGTGTCCAACTTGCTTTGGAATACCTCCAGTGGTAATGATGGTCTTTATCCCATCAAGGTTGTGTTGTTCCTCTCCTTGGAGTTAGAAGGATTTTTTATAACTAACCCAAAACTCTTCCCATTGCAAATTAAGCCCATTCCCTCTTGTCCTACCAGCAGTGGATACAGAGAACAATTGATCACTGTCCTCTTTTAAAAACCCTATTATATGTTTGAAGACTCGTAACATGCCTCCCTTCTTTCACTGCTTTCCTAGACTAAACAAACTCAATTCCTTCAACTTTTCATTATAGGTCATGTTTTCTTAAACCTCTTTTCCTTCATGTTACTCGCCTCTGGATGCTTTCCAAATGGTTTATTACTTTTTCTTTTTTTTTTTTTTAAGTGTGGTGGTCAGGACTGCATACCTCAGGCCAGCTGAGTCCCCACCTGTGCCAAATGGTTCAGACTAATGACCTCCCTTTTGATAAGTGTGTTTCTATGTTTCCTTTAAAACAGCTTCTCTTTCCATTCCATGAATTATCACAACTTCTAATTACCAAAATAAAATTTGAAATGCTGGAATTTCCCACACAACGGGAGTAATTTCTTCTGTTTGGTTCTGCTACATTTGAAAAGGTTCTTGAAGGTGGAATACATGATACCTTGGGGTATTGGAATCCACACAGTTTAAATATTTGTATGGAAATCTTTTTGTCTGTAGACATCATATTATTTTATGAGCAGAGTTTCTGCATTATGTTTTGTGAGGTGGAAAGGGTTCAAACCAAAAAAAGGACCCATCCATTCATCAGGTCCCATCACAGGGCATCCTCTTCCCATCATGAAGATGACATTCGCCACATGAGGAGAGAAGCAAACAGCAATCCAAGTTTAGGAATCCCTAGTGACCCACCCAGCTTTAAAAAGCACATGTAAATATGTATTAGATGCTCTATATTGGTTTGGCAGTGGGATTCCAAAGTCCAACAGTTCCCTCTACTCTCAGAGGGAAGCCAAAACCAGCTTATGCTCAAAACACACACTTTGAATGAAAATCTGTTCAAATCTAGCCTTCCCTTGTCTTTGAGCTCAGGTGAGACATAGGTGCTTGCTCATTGCTCTGAGATTTTGGAGGTTTGAATCCTGCACCCAACTCTGCTTCAGGGATTGATTGTTGGGTGTTTCTGAATAAATCACTTCCCTCTGCCTCAGTGCTCTATCTGCCAAATGGAGTTGCCATGCTGTTCCTCCAGGTATTCCTCCACACTCATGAGATTCCCTGAAGGAGATATAGATACTTTTATTGCTATTTAGAAAGAAAAAGAGCACTCTAAAATGTGACAGTAGATTAACTTTTATGGAGAATAGTGTCTCCCTTGATGAAATGAAATCAAATGTGTCTGAGACAGAATGGAAAAATATGGAACATGACATTCAGGAATGTCCCTTGCTCTCCTAAAAATCTGCAGTAAATGAGACCCTGACGTGAGTATTTAAACATAATAAAAATATCCGTCTGACTGGAAAGAATCCAGAATTTTCTGAAATATTTTTATTAATATCATTTCCTCTGCAATAGCCACAGGTCTTTCTTTCCATTAACGCTTTGGACTCAGAAAACTCCAGTTTCTGCTGGGCTATATTGTTGGAAACTCCTCAGAAGATGTTGTAACTTTCCCAGTTCATGTTATTTAGGAAACTTGGTCTTTGCCGGAAATGTCTTTTATGATGCCTTGAGGAAGACAGTCACTGTCCAGAATGAAAAGATGCAAAGAAAACCCTCAGATTTGCTGAGCCTTGCATTTTAGGGTGTTATTGACTCCACCACTCACTCAGCAGTGGTAAAAGAGTATCTGTCCCTCCACAGTAGATTATTAACAACTGAAGGGTTTTCTGTAAGAGGCTAAGGACTATTTCACCCCATATACTACAGATATTTTAACATGGTGTATTTAAAACCCAGAGGAGCACAATCTTATATTCCTGAGGAAACAGATTTTTTTTCCTTGACAAAGACCTACCATATATCCTTCATCTGTCATCATGACCATGCCACCAGAGGTCCTTAATGTCCCTTCACTGAAGAAGTTTATTTGCACCTTCTAACTCCCACCTCAAAGCCTGGTCCTTTTTCCTTTCCCTGTTCTGCACTTGATCTTATCTTCTGAAAGAGTCAATCCCCTTTGTCTCCTTTTGTGCCTTTGTTTTGGTATTTGCAGAGTTTGGTGATAAATATCACCCCTATCATCCCTAAATATCACATGTAAGGGTGCTGGTCTCTGTGGTGTCTTCCACCACCCACACACACTGGCATGACCTTTTCGTGCTGTTATGTGCCAAAAGTCCCTTCCTACTGCACATGTTTTCAACTAGATTTCCACTGCTGCTTTCTGCTTCCTTTTATTGCTGTGCAGGCTCAAGAATTACCTAAAAACGAGCACACAGAGCCACTTCAACCATGTCATCCTGAGAGATTTGCTTTAATCCTTTGAATATCCTCTTCCCTCCACCAGCAAACTTTGCTTACAACTTTTTTTTGGCAAGGGGGGGATTAATTTAATTTGTAAAGAATTAAATAAGGTGGTGCAAGTAATAACTGCTCATTCCAGGGTGTTTTTTTCATGGTCACAGATGGCTACAACAAAACCAACCATTAACTTTAGCTCACCAATCCATATTCAACATCTCCCAAGAGTAGTGTCAAAGGTGGTGGAAAACTTCATATCAATTGGAATGAAATTTTGCCACCCTTCATCTTCATGATACCTGACATCATGAATTTATCATTGAGTTCACTGAGAGCAATTTTAGAAAATAAGTATTACTTTGGTATTAAGTGGCATTAAGTAGTGGTGAGGAAATCTGAACAAAGGTGCATAAAAATAATGAAGTTAAAAGCAGGAAGCAAACACGTGGCTGACCAGCTAATTTTAAATAGAAAGTTTGGGGATTTTTCAGAGTACAAGAACTCTGGATTTTAGAGAAAAGCAGACTTTACAAGAGGCACATCTCTCCTGACTGCATGCAAGCAGAGAGGTTGCTGATATGGAAAATTACTTGGCCATTGGCCAACCTATATTTAGGTTCATGTAAAGGGAACGAGAAAATTTTTGAAGAAAAATCTCTAGGTAATACATTGACTTGTTATTATCACAGGGGATAAAAAAGAGTCAGTAAATCAAGAGAGTTTAGAAAAAGAATATTAAATATACATCTGTTAAAGATGTATTCAGTGGAAAGGCATCGTCTGTGATGTATCTTTCTAAAGCACAACAAGACAAAATGAAAATACTTGGGTTAACAGGGAAAAAGGAAATGAAGGAGGGTAAAAGACACCCAGATATCAAGTCACCCAGGTAGATATTATATTATAAAAATCTGATAATTAAATCATAAGTATAAAATAATAAGTATTTAGGTAAGTTATAAAGATACAATTATTTTCAGAATATACCAGCTCTGGCTTAAGTCCCCTCCTTCTGAAGTCACCTTACTGCTGCCCTTGAAGAAACAAGATGGACAAATGAACATTCCCTGAAAAAGCTGTCCCATAGGAAAAGCTGTATCACAGGACTGAGTGAGCACGTCAAGGTAAACTCCATCCTAGACCAGAATAATACTCTGGATTTGCTATCATGCTGTTTCCTTCTGCTCTCTGCCACCTCCATATCATCCTTTTGGGACTAGCTCACCTTGTTTAAAAAAAAAAAAATTCCCAACCATTAGCCAGAGGGGCAGCTTCAATCAATGCAACCCAGCTTTTTCTTGGCCAGTTTCCCTACACCCTCACTGCCACACTGCTCCAAGTGACTGTGGTGGGAAGCATCCAGCAGCCACACTTTTCCCAAAGTGCTCAGTGTCTGAATACAAGAGGCAGAACCTCACTCAATCTGTCTCTTTGGTGCTGCTGGAATTTCCTGCCCCTAGGAAAAGAGGCCATCAGTCCACAGTGGATAGTGGACAAAAAGGATTAATTGAGATGCTCGAGATAATGGTGATGAGTGCAATCATTTTGGGCACTGAAATGCCCCTCCACTTCTCAGCCCATCCCTTTCATCACACAGACAATATTTTTGGATGCAGATTAAACCGAGCCAACTGGATTTACCAAATGTGATGTGACTGTGTTTTGCCTGCCAAATTCAGCACCCCTTCATGAGTATGCACAAGTGAGTCATGATAGGGAAGGGATCAGACTGGACTGAACAGGTCTGATGTGACCTAGCTGTTGCAGGCAAACTACAACCCAGCTCCTGTTTCCTCTCCATCCTTCTTTTTTTTGGCTGATTTTAATGTGAGATGAAACAACAAATTAGGTGGATTTTCCTTCTATCTAGCAGTCATTCAGTTCCACACAATCCCTTTTTTTTTTCCTAATAACTGAAGATCTTTACTCATTTATGTTGCACTGACCAATGCTATTTCCATGTCTTCTCATTCTTAGGGGTGCAGCTCTTTCCCCCTGGAATTTCAGAGTTCCTATGTTTGCAGCAGGCCTGATTATGCACTGGCACAGCTTTCGGCACAGCATTTGACATGGCACAGCCTTGAGCAATATGACATAGTCTGTAAAGGCTTTTGCAATGTCACTGGGTACAGGCAGCCACACTGATGGACAAACCCCATCACCTGTAAATCAGAGCTCTTCTATGGAGCTGTGCCAATTTACTCCAGGTGAGAAGTGTTCTTGCTGTTATTAACATATTCTTGTTATTCCTCCTTGCCTTTGTATTTCTTGGTAGGAACAGGAGAAACCATGGAAAAGAAACTGCCCGCTCAGTAATGTCTCATTGATCTCAACTGAATAATTCACAGTATCAGAAAGGTAAGTAGAGATGGAAGGGACTGAGTGTTTTTTAAAAATCATAAAAACATCTGGTCCTCATTTGTGAGAATTACTGAGTCTTCTTCAGTCCTTTAACCCTTTCACCCACGTTGTATCTGTGCTTCCACAGTTTATCTGTTTTATCTCTCAATCCTTTCAATGAATGAAACTTGATATAGAAAACTAATCTATCCTACAACCTCTTCCCAAGGATTAGAAGAAGAACTGATTCAAATAACTCCTACCTCACACTTCTCCCTGACACCAACATTACTCCAGTTTAGGGTTTTGTCAACAATTCTGGCATAAACGTTTCCATTTCAAAGCCAGTATTCCCAACAGGGTGGGACTGTGGTAAGTAAGGTGTCAGCCTTGAGCAGTTTCGTCACTGACCCCAAATACAAAGGGTATTCATGGTCATACAAACCTTCAGGAAGCATCTGGGGGTAGGGACAATATGTGAGCTTTTCCAAAACTACCCAGCAAGAACTGATTTTTGACAGAAGGATTCCTAAATCCGGGAGCTTTCCTCTGGTATTTCTAAGGGCTGGTTTTCAGAAATTTCTCAGTATTGATTGACTGGATACCAGACATTTTAGATGCCCCCATTTGGGTACCCAAAGGCCAAAAATGTCTGTATTCCACTTTAGACTTTTGAAACCATTATGCCTCTCACATACAGAGACTGCTTTTTCTTTTTCAATTAAGCTGAGGCGAGGCAGGGTGTTAGTTTAGATGTGAGGTCTGATTACATGAGTGATTTTTGAGTGGGAAGAGACTAAAATATTCTCTTCCAATTTGTTGGATCAACTACTACACCTCTTCAGCAGGGCAGCTTGAACCAAGGTTCATCTCTGCTCCCATTGAGAGAATATCCTGTTATTTGAACTTGCTGAAAAACGTTTGGTAAAACCAGTGGTGCCAAAGTCTCATCCAGCCTTGCCTTGGCCACAATTGTAAAACCCTGGGCGATCCCACCTCTTGTGACCCCACTGATACAGATGCGTATCTTTCCCCAAAAGGGAAGGATAAGCAGAGAACCTGGAAATCTGCTGCTAGAGAAATGGAGATTAAGCGCAGAAATGCCTTTAAAAATAGTATTTTCAGGTGCCTTATGTTGTATCCTAACTTGGGCATTCCCTCTGGGCTCCCTAAAAGAAAAGTAATAAAGTTGGAGCTGCTGCCAGCATTTTTATCAGCACGGTGCCGAACAACTGCGAAAATTTCAAGGGTAGATATCCCATGTATGTGACTCCTGGCAGTGGGGAACATCAGGGGTGTCTGCTGTCCACTCAATTGTCCATCATGCACTGTCTTCAAGGCTATGCTTAATGCTGCAGTATCAGAATATTAGCTTTATAAAACATTCTCAGATTTTTCACTACATTTGAGATTCTTTCCCCAACTCCCCCCCTCACCAAAAAAAACCCCACCCTTGTAATTGCCCCAAAAATCACAATTTTTATAGTTTTTAACCAGCTGTATGTTATTTGTTAAGTGAAAAAGAGGTTTAGCCTTGGAAGTATGACCTGCATCCATTAGAGACAGTGGGATTGGGATTGCCCTTCAAAGGCCTGATTTACAGATGGTCAAAGTATCCAAATTACCACTGATTAGAATATGAATAAGAGGAGCTGCACATCTATGAAATTCAGGCCTCAGATGACTATCAAATAATTAAGAACAGTTAGCAGCAGCCGCTAACATAAAAATTCATCAGAATTTCACATGCTGGCACGGACTGGGGAGTCTTAAGCAATAACAGAAACTGAGTTATACAATTAAGGCATATAGGGAGGAATTCTATTCCTGATAAAATCTGTGGGAAAGTTGCCATTGAATTCAATGTGACCACCAAGATGTGCTCATAATTATTAGCAGTGCATGAAGCACTTTGGACACTTGGTAAAGCTGCATAAATGAATTGCTGTGCTTCCACAGGGAGGAACTGGACATTGCGTAACAAGTTTGTTGGCTTTGTCACAGGAATAGTCCTCAGGACAGCAATTCCATTTCACCACACTTTTTGAGGTTTGAAATTTGTTTCCCTTCCACATTGGAGGGAAGAAAAAGAGAGGAAAACAAAAAGCTTTTCAAATATTCTGTCAAATTAAATTACACTGGAATTTTAATGACACTTTCATACTATCCATGTAACAGAAACCTGAGACTCTGCTTCTCCTGGAATAGTGTCTTTGACTAGTCCTGAACCTCAAAAATCTCTCCAAGAGAAGTGTCAACAAAGCTTCTCTACAAAATGCTTCACCTTTGATGCAACATGTTTTAACAAAATGTATTTAATTAGCAGCCTTAATTAGTATGTAGCATGCAATTCCAGAGGTGAAAAGAAACTCTGCTGCATACCAAGAACCTTCCATCACAAGACAAATTCTCCTGGGTTTTTTTGGGTTCCCTGTCTTCCTCAATTGCTGTTGACAGCAGGTATGGACACTATCAATGGCCCTGCAGAAACGTACATTCTAGGCCAATGCACTCCACTGAAGAAATTTTGAAATGAAAAATCAAAATCTCCCAAGAGATCCATCAGACATCCAGTTTTGTACAGAGATATTTGTTGAGCACTTGACATTTATTATATTTTGCACAACTACATAGAAAATGGGAAACCTACAGAGTGATGTTTTGAGACTTGAGTCTTGCAGACTTGGTTGCCTACTCAGCCAGAAAATTTCACTGTGTCCTGCTTCTGAATTTGTTCCATCCCTGGGAAATTCAAGAAAAACATGATGCTACAAACTTTAATGCATTAAACTGGAAGGTGTTGAATTTTAGGAATGAGGTAAAAAGAACAGATACTTTGATCAGAGAAATGGAGTGATTCAGATTGGAAAGATCTATTGTTAATTGCTGGACTTCAGAGCTTTGTGCTATGAATATGAGCAACTAACCCTTTTTTTCTATTATTATGATATTTACTGTTTTTTCCAAAGGACCCCTTTCCCAAACTCAGTACAGTTTTTTGGGTTTTTGCAGAAAGATTTATTTTAAGCAAAATGTCATGTCTAGTTGAGTAAAATCAGCAGCAAATATGTCAGTATAACAGTTTAGGGGTAAAAAAAGTCAATTTACTCTAAAATTTAGGAAAAAGCCTTCCAGGTTCCCATTTTCCAACCATGTTTCATTTTAAAATTCTGTTCAATTAAGTATGTCAATAAAATAAAATTCAAAACTGAATATTTCATTTATGGCCAAAGAAAATATTTTGTTCTTCATAAGATTCTTTTTCTTTGTATTTTGATAAGGAAAGTCCCACCATTAATAGTAACATTATTTCCCAGTATTTTCAGAACAGTGGTTTAGCCACTGAAGCTGAACAAACCAAAGCCACCTAGCCACTGGTATCTACGGGGCTTTTTTGGTTGAACAGTTTCTTTTTCTTTTTCTTTTTATAGTATTTGAGAAAAGTGAGAAAGTGGAAGTTGGGATGGCAAATTTAAAAGTAAAAAAGGCCAAAAAAAATGGGCAATATTTGAATTTTTTTCAGTGCATCTCCCTGGTAATTTTGACCCGTGAAGTTTTTTTTTCCTTAATGTTGTTGTTCTTTGAGGAATAAAAAAAAAAGAAGAAAAAGAAAAAAAAAAGAAAAAAGAAAAAAGCAGGGAATTTCCATATTTCCATTTCTGGATTTATGGAACAGTATGATCATCCTTTTGCAATTAGCGAAATCTCATAACTCTTCTTTAGTCAATGTCCAAGATTGACAGGGCACCTTGCAGGCCTCTCCATCTCAACGCACTTGCAGAGAAAAGCGCGTAATTCCCTCTTCAAAAATGAGTGATGCTGACTGAGGAGCTGAACACCTCCACACCACCCAAAAGGGCTCACCACTGCCTCCCAGCTGAAGGTTACTATCTCAAATCCAGCTCAAAGCTGGAGATATGCACCTTCCCTCCCTCCTTTCAGCCCAAACAAGCCAAGAAGATCTACCGATACAAGGAGTGAGAGATACCACCTTGCCCGGAATGGTTGGAGCATGCACCCAAGGTTTCATATCTGAAACTGGGGAAGAAACTGGAGAGCCCCAAGACTCACCTTGCTTCTTTTGAGGAACAAGCTCTTCTGCCAAAACTAGCCTGGAGCAATCGCTTTCCTTGAGGAGAACAAGGAATATGACTCTGATGAGTAAAGTCTTGCAATTCTGCAGACTTTCAAAAGGCTCTTGGAGATATAAGAATACAAATCTGATGGAAAGCTAATGAAACTTTCACTCCTAAATCTCTTAGGTCCTTTTGAAACTTTGCTCACTTATCTTCAAAGCCCTGTTGGAGCATAAGCCTTGGAAATTTGCGTGGGTGATACTATATAGGGATTAACAGCCATTTTATAGATGAGGAAACTGAGGTGAAGTGACGTGCCAAAGGCCACACAAGAAGTCGTGTCAAAGGATTCAGATGGAGGAGGATTAGCAAAATGAGAGAGGGGTGTTTCATCACTTAGAAAATTTTGGAGAGAAAAACAAGTGTTCTTCAGATTTTTAATTAAAATTCTGGGCTCTTTGGCAGTTAAATACTATCATCCATTCAAAATTTTAATTTTGAAAATGAAGTTTTTCAGTTCTTGACTGAGTTTTTTCCTTCTCTTTCTGTATTCTCTTTACTGTTTCTTCTGTTTCTAATTTTCTAACATTTTTTTGTTTGCTTGACTTTTTGAAAAACAAGTGGAGAAAGACAGATATAAGACACAAACTAATGATATAGATCCCACAAACAAAAAGATAGGAAAATATTCCATGTAAGTGGACTGTACAATTTAGTGTGAATTAGGAAAGAGCAAAGGTAGCAGAAAACTATGCTGAAGTGGCTAATAATAATGGGAATATTGTGACCCAACCACCTGAGAGTGTAAAAGACACATTATTTACAGAAAGAGAAAATATCAACTGATAGAGTTGGGAAAAAAACCCCAAATTTTGGCATGCTTAAATCTTTCAGATCTGAAGCTGGCAGTACACTTCAGTCTAACTAAAAGCCTTAAATATTTGCTGTGTGCATAACTTAATTATGTTAATCATCTAAACAACTGGAGAGAAAAAAGTGGCTCACGAGCGTAGAGCAAAAGCAGGTTCCATTGGGGCAGAGGTGATAAGGTTTTACTCCCTCTTGGACACAAGAAGCATGGGTAATTGCCTATGGAACTCTGAGGGATTATCTGGCAGTGTGAGTGAAATTATAATGTGCAAAAAAGCAGTTATGTCTTTAAACAGCCAGCTCAGGTTCCAGTGACCAGTGCAGCACAGGGCAACTCATCCTCATTATGAGCATTTACTTTGCTTCATCCCCTGGTTTTGCAGCCCACACACTGTGTTCCCTGAAACTACAGCAATCCTAATGATGGCACTCCAGAGGATTAATTTAAAGGCAGCTTGGGGATACCTTCATGAGCTTCATGGTATAAACATCCCCAACTGTGGGGTGAAGAATGGGAGTGAAGTATGGGTGACTCACAGGCTAAGGCAGGAGTGTGCCAGGCAAAGTCTTTCCAGGAAAGCAAGGAAGGAACCAACCTGTCTCCCAGACCCAGGAACTAGTTGGGCAGGGGTTGATTGGTAGGATGTTGTGGAGGAAGTAGTTGTTCAAAGTTAAAAGTGCTGAACTTTCCATGTGGGGGGAAAAAAATTACATGTTGGCTAAAGGATGAGCATGAGGCTGTGCCTGCTTGTAAAAAAGGCATAAGCAGTAAGAGAACTGTCCAGGTTGACATGATGTCTTCAAACTCTTCCACAGAGCAGGAAAAAAACCCCTCTGGGAAGCAATTGAATGCACTAATCCATGTCTAATGGAAGGGAACTGCTGGACAAGCTTCGTAACTCGCTCAAGAATTTGGGAGTCATGAAGGACCTTTGTGAATTTAAGACCCCCTCTCACTGACTGCAGAACTCAGTGAGACCTCAGGGTAGAATGCATTTAGTCATGTTTTAAAAGTCCTTCAACACTTCAAACCTGTTTAAATTTCTTAGAATACCTCTCCTGCCCAGATCCTTGGAAGGACTGATGCATTTAACTCCCACGGACATCATCCTCATCTTTAACCTGCCTTTCAAAATCTGACCCTGATTTGGTACTTCAAGGCCTTTGGCCTTGTTCCCTGAAGGTGTTGAGGATTATCTGCTCAGCATCAGGACTTTCATCACCTACCCCTTGAATCTCCATGCTGAGCACTTGAGGCTAGTGGCCTGGTCCCAAGCCTATCACTGCCAATAGAAAGATTTCCACTGGCTTCCATGGGCCTTGGAACAGTTTTTAAATCCTTAAATAACCTGCTCTGAAGGAGTCTATCCCCAAAATTAATCAAGGGAAGGAAGGTCTGTGAAAACACAGCCATCTACATTCCCAGCTCCCTCCCAACCCCTCCCTTCCCCTCCCCCACGTTTCAAGCACTTCTGCAGGTGATTTCTGTAATTTTAATTAATTTTAATTGCCTGATTAATTTAATTGAAACACCACGGAAATTAAATGCACACATTATGGTGTGTAATTAACATTAAGGCAATGACACAAACTGGCCGGAGTGGAGCGAAGGTCTGTACGCTCTGTTAGTGATTCATGCTCTTCTATTGTTGCTGCTCAGGAACACGAGTTAGGAAGGAGTGTGAGACAGGGGCTGGTTTTGCAAGAGGTGCTGCTTGTTGGGAGAAAGCCACAGCAGGCTGGGATGAATTATGGGTGGCATGGCATGAAGCCTTGTTGATGAAACCTGCCTTGATCTGGAGGGTTTCGTCATGCCACCTGGTGAAATGAATGTGGGGTATGGGGTGGGGTGAGGGAAGAAGGAGAGCTTTCCTCAACAGAGAAGAAAACCTTCTCAAGGCAATGCAACAGCAACAACAATTGGGATAAAACTTCCCTTTTGCAAGAAGTCTCAAAACTGCCTCTTTGGAGGAGGGCTATGCTCTGTCTTTCCATCTCTGCCAGGAACCATGGATGTATTTGCATGTTAATTTTGAGTGTTCATTAGAGTCATTTTTTTATTTTCCTAACCTGAGGCTTTTTTTTTTATCAGGAGGGTGGATGGATATTTTGCACGATAAGATCTTGTTTGTTGGGTTTTTTCTTGTGTTGTGCTTTTTTATTTTGCTTTTTTTTCCCCCCTTGCTTTCTTTCTCTAACCCGGTGTGTCAAATTCCAGTCTGTGTGAAAGGTGAGGGCGTGTTAAAGAAGACAATGAAATGTTCTGCATATGCAGGGAACTCTGGAAAAAGCTCAGGGCTTTGCTCATCCCACCCCACTCCACCCCTGCCACTCCCGAAGAGCAACACAACACAGATGGGTGAGATCATTGCTCCAAGGGGGTAATAAAACCAAACCAGAAAGGGTAATTTAGCAACCCTATATATGGAAAAATTGGCCAGTTTTGTGCAACCGCTGACTACTGCAAAGATGCCAAGCTGACAGAGGTAGACCAGACAGAATCTTTCAGATCGCTTCTGGTAAAGGCAGGGAGAGTCCCCTTTACACATTTTATACAATTGACACAAATAAATAATTTTGACCATTTTTCTTATCTCTTTTGTGGAAGAATGAATTTGGAATAACACTCTAGGTTTGAATTGAATCATCTTCAGCTTTAACCTGGTGTAAATTAAGATGAATCTACCTCTAAAGCTCTAAATCTCTACTGTTTACCACTAATATATTCATTCAAGATAAAATTTTGGAGACTTTCCCAAGATATAAAAATTAGTCATTCTCTTCTCATAGCTACAAGTTCTGCCATTAAACTTTTTTTAAAAGTTCCATTAAACTTTTTTGTGGCCATCCCTGACTCAGTCCATCAGACCATTTTCAGAGACCATGCCACCTTCTGCACATACAAACGTGTTCTTGGCACTTTCCAGGGCATGGTAGGATATTGCCAGACAGGGGGATGTGAATAATTATCTATTCTGCAGGTAAAAAAGCCTTATAGCTGTTAAAAAAAAAAAAAAAAATAGTCCCCCAGAAAGTAGCAAAGTATTCTGCAGAATCAAAACCCATCACTTTTAAAACTCAAAAAGTCAAACGTCCACCTCAATAACCAACAGCTGAAGAAGAGCCATCCCATTCCCATAACTTTCAGGCAGGACCTTTTCTTTAGGTTTTAGGAGACCTGCAATGAACTCTCTGCCCTCTCCAAGTGGATTCAAACTCATGCCTCCCACTCACAAAGAGCCTCCTCACCAGGCAGCATTAAGAATTTCCAATCCCTCCCAGCCGATGCTGCTCAACTTTGCGCCCTTACCTGGGTCTGGGATCCAGGTGCCTCCCTCCCAGGAGAGCAGCCTAATCAGCAGACTAGTGACTCACCCTGGCTCTTTGTGTGAGCTCTGAATTATTGCCTGCCAGGTGGAAGGGCTCCAGAGCCTTCCAGATCCCGCTGCCCTCAGATACCCTTCAGCCCAGGGGCTAGACCACTCAGCAGCTGGTTGGGAAACATCTGCTCAAATCAACTTTCTTCCTGATTCAGCTGCCTCCTCACCAAATATCCTACTCATCTCCCTGGGGAGTGCTATGGGAGCCTGCTGCCTTTCATTCTTCCCCTTGAATCTCTTCCAAACTCAAAATAATTTCATTTTTTTTCAATGTATAAAGCAAGTGGACTAAATCCTGAGGGTGCTGGTTAGATCTTTGTGGGTTTTCTGTGACTGCATATTCACATGAAATAAGACTTTTTAGACAGAAGGGGTAAAATATATTCACTCCCTCTTCTCACCTAACAGCATAGACACTCTAAGAAAAAAGAAATACTGAAGCTGAGTTTCCCATTTCCTGGGAAACTAGCACAGCAACCTCTCATGGAGCAGATATATCCTATTCTTATTTCTCCTTCAAGTTTTGGTTACTCAAAAAAAGACTCTCTGGAATGAAAATACCAGGAGATTTAACTTAAAATGTCCAAGGAATATCAGCAACTTCACCTATGACCAAAAAGTAACAATAGAAAAAATGGACCATCATTTCCAGGTGCAACTTTTGATGAAGATAATGACATCTTTATTTTTATATAGATTAATTATCCACTGTCATGATATAGCTATATCCACTTCAGTGACTGATGTATGTTCTGACCAAGGCACTGGGTAGGAGGAGGATCTGAAGCCCACTGCAGACATTGACAACTACTGGAGTTACTACTAAATTTGCAACTGAGTTACCTCTTAACTAATACATTAAAAGGCTATTTTTATTCCAGAATTAAGTTTTGCTCTGAAAGAAATTTTCATTTCTCATTACTCTGAAACATATACTACATTCCCAGAAATTTTTCTAATTCAGAAAGAAGTGGAAGAAGGTTTATCTAATCCTGTACAGATGCATCTATAGGGATGGGGCTTTGAGCAACCTGGTGTAGTGGAAGGTGTTTCTGTCATGGCAGAGGGTCAGATGATCTCTAAGGTTCTTTCCAAGCCAAACCACTCCATGATTCTGTGAAGTGTATGACTTCCCAACCTTAATATTGCATTTCTTGCTTACTGAATGCTTGGCCACCCAACCTGAACTACATTGAAGCTTGTTGCTTGCTCAGAATAAATAGCAGCTTCCATAGGGATGCACAACTCAGTTTATTTATTAGGCACTATCTCCTGAATAATATTTGTCAACTTCCAGAGACACCCTAAAATAGAATTGTATAATCAAGCTGGCAGGGGAACAGGGAGAGGCAAAAATCAAGCAGTGCCCATTAAAATAGAATTATTATGTTTTTATACTGATTTGAATACCTGAATTGAGATTTTTTGATTTGACTCTGGGGCAAACAATATAGACATCCTGAGCTGTATAGCATTAGATCCACTGTGTTCAGCAGCAACACACTGCTCTGGAAAAATTGTGGAGAATTCCTAGAGTTTATCCACAACTCCAAGGAAGGAATCACTATTCCCAAGCACTCCTTTACAGATATAAGTTGGATCAGCACTCTCTAGCAATAGAGACTACAAATGCCTGGAGCAGAAATAATATTTGAAGGAGGGAAGAGAAGCCAGGATGAAAGCAGCCTAATCACCAGGGGACAAACCGGGAGTAAATCATGGTGGGTAAAATTTAATGGGGAGCTGTGGGCTTGGAGCTCCTCTCTTGTCCTCCCTGCCTCCCTGGAGCAGCAGGTCACTTGACAGATTTTCAGAGCTCTCATGTTGAGACCTGAACAGGAGCTGAGAAGACAAAAAGCTGTGAATCCCCTTCAGCATCAGTCCCAGCACAGCAAGAGCTCAGCAGTACCGATGTCAGCCTGCCCGCTGCTGGGGGGAGCCAGACAGTTCCCTCCCCACTGTGTCCATGGCTGAATCGTGACTGATCAGATCACATTCCACCTATGTTCTCACCCAGAAAAAACTGTCTGAACCCTGGAGAGCCCCATTCAGGTTTCTAGGTTTATACCAAAGGCACAAATGCCCTCTAACTCCCCCAAACTCCTCCCGTACATCCCAGGAAGCACAAACCCAGGATGCCACAGGGCAATTTAAAGGCTTGCATTGCCGAATAAACAGTGACAAATTGTAGATTAAGAAAAAGCCTGTTATTTGTGTGAAAGAGGCAGCCTTTGCCGCCAAATGGATTCATCTGTCATTGCTCCTGATTGCTCCCTTTCCACTCAACGTCCCCTAAGAAAAATGTAAATCCTATGTAAATCCTTTGTTATCGCCCGACAATGTGCGTATCACAAGCTGCATGGGTTAGAACACAGGTCCATTTTTCTCCAGACTACACCACTCCTCTTTCAAATTTCAAGGTCTTAATGTCTCAAGAGTGAGGCTGCAGAAGGCGTTCAAACCCCCTGGGACAGGCTGAGAGAGGAAAGCCCTCACAAGAGGAGGAGAAGGGGAATCTCTTTATGGGTTTTGCTGCTGCAATCAGCCCCACTGCAGCTTATTCTCTTCAGGGAGATGAATGGAGGCTGAAATACAAACCCAGAGCTCAGAAGAAGAGCATCTCCCCATGGTGAGGAGGAAAAGCATAAAGAAGAGGAGGGAGAGAAAGCTAAACAACAGGGAAGTGTAGAGATTTCACCTGCCACAGCACTTTCCCCAAAAGTTCAATACTGTCTTTGTTCCAGGTTGTCACCTTCATGCCATGTTGTCTGGGTTATGACAGAAAAAATATAAAATATAAATGTAGTAGCCAGCCCCATGTTTACAGAAAAGCCAGCAGCAGATAATCAAATGAATCTGAGGGCTGTGGCACTCAGCATTTGTTTCTGAAGCATTTCTAAACCCTTCTCACTGAGTAACCTGTGAAACACTGGGCCAGCCTGCCCACCAAATCCCAGGAAGTTCACAGACATGTACAGGTCACTAAAAGCTACATTAGCTTATCTCCTTCTCATAACAGCAGGACATAATATACAAGTTACTTGGCAAATTTTGCTGTCAATGCACTCTCATGGCACCCACAGGTGAATTTCAACCCTGTGAGCGTACCCTGGTTGGAATAACATCAGCCTAACTATCAATCCAACAGAAGTCCTTCTAGTTTTCCAGAGGCCAGTATTCCCCTTTGAAAATCCAGCCCCAGAGAGCTGATTGTGGAGCTGTGATTTCAAAGATAAAGAGTGAGATGTTCCTGTTTGTCAGGTGGGCTTGAAAACCTCAGATTTCTGGGGTTTGTGATTACCTACTTTAATAGGTGTGTGGAAAATCACTGTTATTAGATAATAATTTAATGAATGCACACCATTATTAAGGATGACTCCTGACACATAAGTCCAGCTGCATCCAGGGAGTTGCTGCTATTATTATTATTATTATTATTATTATTTATACTTTTTGGAGCTCAGCTTATTTTAAGGTGACAGGTAGCCTGAGGTAACCCTGAGGTATCTCTAGCTTACTTCTCATGGTACAAGTCAAGTTACCTCTAGTTTAAGCTATAGATGTTTGTTGAAGGAGTAGATGTTTGTGTGCACTTGCAGGCAGCGGTAAGTTGGGGTTATTTACTCTAACATCACCCACAATTAAAGACTTTTATTTTCACTCTTTCCAAAGACTACAAGACTTTGCTGTTAAGGATGATTTCTGTGTAGTGAAGTAGACTTTTGCTGCTTTGATCCTAACTCTCAGGAACTGAGATCTGCCATGCAAAGAATGGAAAAAGCTCTCCCAACCATGCATTTCTACCCCAGTTCTCATCCCCAAACCCAGCTGCAAAGCCCTGTTCCTTTCTTTGCTGTTTTGCCACATAACCCTACTCTGTGCGTCCTTTCTCTGGTTCAGTCACATCACACATAGCTACTTATCTCCACCTTGGCAGTCCTTAGTATTTCTAATTTGGTCTCCTTCATGGGATACACCATTAAAAACTCAGCAGGTGTCCTGCTGGAGACGTCTCTACAAGAAACATCATGTTTTCTTTTCTACATGTAGATTTAGGGAAGGGCTCCTATCTCTTCACTGACTCTGATGTTGCCAGACAAATGATCTTTTTTAAGGGGTGTACTGAAGTGCCTGCAAACGTCTGAAAGAAGAATTCAACCTCATGCCAATTAGCTAATTACACTGAGAGCATCTCTCTTTCCTCACAGCTCTCAACCATTTCTGCAAGATTCCTCCTGCCCATCAACCCTCAAGTCTCTCTGCCATGGTCACGTTCTATCTGTGTGGCTTGAGTCCCCTGTAAACAGCAGGGACATGAGGCTGGGCAGGGATTCCAGGGCAGGGAGGAAAGCAAAAATATGATGCCTTTGTGGGCCAAGAACAAGCACTGGTCTAACAGCTGTTTGGCCACAGACCTGGGAATGGAGACAGTGTTTTGTCTGCATAGCTATGATACAGGCCAACTACAAACTGAAATTGCTGACATGTTTAAAGAAATCATGTCTTTTTAAGGGTCTTCTGCCAGTAAGAAGCCCATAGTCCAGCCATGGATACTCACACTGCACAGAGACTTCCAAGCAACACAGTATCAGAAACTCCTATCTACTTTTATGGACGGCAGATCCAAAACTGTTAAAAGGCACCCCAAGATGACAGATGCCATCCTTAGGCCATACAAGATGCCTGCATGGTCATATCAGGCATTGTTCAGGTCACTCATGGTAGGGTTCACACGCCAAAACAGGATGTGAACAGGGTTAACACAGGCTGGGACATAAAGCACAATTTGGCTGAGCAAGGTGTAAACTTGAGGCTTTATACAAAATACATTGAGGTGTAAACTTGAGGCTTTACACAAAATGCACCAAAGAGATGTGGCCAGGGACACTGAGGATCATATTCACAAGGTAGTTCTGTTTCTACAGCTCTACACAGGCCCCCAGTGGAGTTTGCAGAAGTGAGTGCAGAGAGGTAATGAGGAATCTAAAGTCCTGCTGATCTCAGTACTGTTGAAGATCAAGGCATGAGTGCCTACATCCATGAGATTTTGGAAAGCTTTCCAAGCTCTCCTCTCCATTTTAAGAAGTATAAATATCTTCATTAATCTAGCTCCAGTACTCAGAGGAAACTGTACACAACTCATTCTCACAAATTAAAAACCCAAACACCAGATCCAAGCAAAGGACTTAAGTGCTAATTTTTTTTGTGTGTCTGGCCCTGAAGCAGAAGCCCAAAGCACAGCATTAGGCTCCTGGGCTCTCCCCGCCTGATGCAAAGGGAGTGTTAGGTATCTCACAGAGTGGAGCCTTTCCTTACACCTCCTCCCTGGTCCTGCTACAGCCTCAAGCCTGGAGGCTTAAAACTAGGAAGTCTGCCACAACAGGGAGCAGCCCTGGGGCGAGACTCCATCGGAAGCCACGGAAAGCAAGCCAATTTGGAAATGCTGAGCACAAAGGGTGTGCCCAAACTCCAACCCGTCCTAAAGTGCATGAATCAGGTCTGCAAAGGAAAATATCTCCCTCCACTTAGGTTCCAGAGGGCCTAGCCCACTCCCGAGGGGAGACATCTGGAAGCACTCAGAGCTGAGCTTTGCTCACTCTTTTTAAACACGGACCAAGACAGGGGTGCACACACCTTTTTTTTTTTTTTTTTTTTTTTTATCAGGAGACGAGTTAGCAAAATCGCTGGCCCATGAAGTGAGAAATCTGGCTTCAGTGCTTTCTTCAGCCTGGAGGGATCCAAACCACATTTCCCACCTTCCAAGAGAGGGCCCAAACCAACGGGGGTAAAATGAGGTTGAGATTGGGGAGATAGGATGTTCAGCCGTCTCTTCTCCTTGAAGCTGCACTGAAATGCATTCCGGGGGGCACAGGGAGATCAAAGGAACCTCCTGGAACCCAGAAGCACGTAGACCACCACTGGCAGCCTCGTGGTTATGCTCTCAGCTGGCCAGCGTGGGCTCTGGGTTAGAGTTGCTCTAGTTACAGCCTTTCATATGAAAATCAGTCATGGGGCAAAAAAGAGCAGAGCTGCATTTCGCAGCAGGGAGAGGAATCCAGTGTCTCCATCGCTTCTCCTCGCCGGAGGTGCCTGTATCAAAGAGTCGGGAATCAGGGAGCTGCAGAGAGCTGTGAGATAACACTTTTGAATCTGTGGGCATCTTTGTTGTTATTTTGGTGGTGGTTGTGAACAAAACAATGCATGAAAATATGTGCCAGCTCGCCAGTTTGGTGTTCCAAACACAAGGAGGGGATGTAGTGAACAAGATTAGAGACTAGAAGCAGGTAAAGATCCATTCATGTTGTTTTTTTTATGTTTTCTGGGCCATGTAACCTAACCATAATCAATATTTCTTACTGCAAATTATTTCTAATTTTTTTACCCTATAAATGTTGTAGGGGTTGATATTCCCTGGAGTCACATGGGAGAGAGAGAAAGGGCATGCTGGAGACATCTGGTCCTGCTGGGACCATGAAATGGGTCATATACTTGGGGGAAAATGTAGGAACCCAGCAAAAGCTGCTGCCAAAGCATGGATCTCCCAGTAACTGATCATCAACTAACTGGGCCAACCAGCCATATCTGGCTCATGGGGTGGATGAAAAAGGACATGGCTGCTTTCCTATTGTATAGGACACCAGTTTCCTAAGTGGAGCAGGAGGTGAAAGCAAGATGGAGAATTCTTTAGTCTCAGTACTTGAGAAGCTGATGATCAATTCCTTTCTTACCCCATTTGCATCCTTATTCATTTGCTGTCTTTCACAGCTCTAACAACGCCAAGGGCTAATTGTCCCTATTCTAATGAAATATAGGATTAATCAGTGGGTTCTCCCACGAACTTGTCCCTTGACTTCTTTCTGATGTGAGCTCAGGAGCAGAGAAACTGGTATACCCAGGTAACAGCTTTCCCTCTAGAAAATTCTCTTGTTCAGGGTCATTTTTGAACCCCTTTGTGATTTTGGGCTGAAACAAAGAATATTAGTCCACAAATGAATATGAGGACTAATTTCAGAAAACTGTGGTCCAAATCTCCAAATATACTCATAGAAGTGTACTTGCATTTACCAGTGTGGGCATTGCAGATGGAAATATTGCCTGTGGAAACACTAACAGTACGGTTCTTCCATGTAAAGCTCTGAGAAACTTGCTCAGTTTTTAACAACACTGATGGAAAGCTTTCATATCATATGGGAGTGTATGTTTTTGTATATGCACAGTGTCAGGAGATGCCCTGGAAGCTCCTGTTTAGCAGAGAGGCTGCCTTAACACAATCCCTGGCCTCACCACCTACGCTAGATTTTTAGGCATGGAAAAGAAGCAAAAGTTTAAACATCCTCTCCAAGGTGGGACATGTCTAAGCAGTTCACGGCCTGGAACCTAGAACTTCCCATGGCCGTGATATGCATTCACTGTTCTTTCTGAAACAAAATTTCTCTTACTTCTCTGCATATTTTAGTGAATTCACCCAATCTCATTTTTCAACATTTGCATCTATCGCCATTCATCTTGCAAATTAAAATATTTCTGCATGACACTCTGACACACAGGAGGGAGAAAGAAAAAAAAAAAAAAAGCACAAAAGCATTTCTCAAAGTAACAGAACTACAGAGCTTTTCAAACTTCCTGTTTCATAGCCCTGATAGAAAAAGTACACTGAGTTCCTATGAAGCACCCTCCTGACATTTCCAGACTTATTAGCCAGTTTTCACACTGACTTCAATCAACCTCTTTAATCCTCCAAGGAAAGAGCATTTTTAATTCACCGATTGGCTGATAAGCTTGAAGCCAAAAAATGATTTACACGTAGATGAATTGTGCTTACAAGATGGAACTTCGAGCATTAGAAGCGGATCTGAATTTCCTATCTGTCATTTTATTTGCCACATTCATTTTTGCTCTGCCATTACCCTTGCTGATTATGATCTTTCAGCGCTATTGGGCTCCTGCTTCCACAGTTTTTAATCTGCCTTTAATCCCATAGATTTTAAATATTCCCCGGCACCGAGAGACTGGAGGCAATTAACTGCCCTTCTGATGCTCTCCTTATCAGTTGCCTCCTTGTATCTCTCAGAAGCAGCCTCAAGACACTTCCAGGCTGACAAATACTACCAGCATTTCTGATGAAGCAGCCGCAGCAAATGCAATGTGAAGTCCAGCTGCGTAACCTGATTCTAAAAAATCCAGTCATTCAAAAAAATAAATAAATGCGGCAGAGGCATCTAAACTCCTGTTCCATTTTGACTTGATGCAAATTGAAATAAACAAAATATCCCTTTAAGTTTTTAGGTTGGGGGGTTTTTAGGTTGTTCCTTTGGCTTTTGTTTTGTTTTGGGTTTTTTTTTTTTTCTTTTCGTGAGAGATAATTTCTGTCTCTTCCAATCTGATTGCTGTTTCAAATTGAAAAATGAGGCTGTTTTCCTCGATCTGTTGGGGCATTTCTGATGCCCGGAAAACAGATCTGCTGGGCAGCCAAAGATCGTTGGATCAGAATCCGCATCTTTTTGTTCTCAAGCACTGGCAACAAAAAATCGGCTGCGCTAGTTCACCTACCACTAGTTGATGCAATGTCAATTTTCCTACCTTTTTAAAGGATGTCCACTCGAACTTGGGCTTTGTAAACTCAGCTCTACTCATTTTTCCATTACATCAAAGATCTGATACTATAAATAAAGAATCAAATCAGTGTGACACAGCTCATGGAAAGATGTTTTCCATTAAAAACCATCTGTTTATTCACTAACGTATACATTTACATAACCCTTCAAGAATGCTAAACTTTCATTCAAATAGGTCACATGGCAATATTTGGAAAACACACAGAATTAAATGCAAAAGGCCCAATTCTTCATGGCTTTGCATCTAAGGAAACCAATAACAGCCCAGAAAAACAAGGGAAAGGTGTTATTATCTTCATCTCCTTTGTGCAGGCACAAATTGGTACCTCTGAGATAAAAGAATTCATTTTTCTAGTAATATAAATACATATATATATATATATACACACACCTATATATGTAAACATATCCATGTGTGCATATCTATATCAGTTATAGACAATTGAGACTTCATCTTTGGAGATAATAATTTGACTAAGGCATAGAAGACAAATGTTTTACCTTATTCATAAAATTGCCATAACTAAACTCTGCAAACTGGTAGGATGGTATGGAGTAGGAAATTTACCCAGAGTAAATATTCCCATTCTCATCTTGTTCCTAGAACAGCTAAAAATGGGTATGTGAAGTTTGTATTCTTCTATTTATTGTCTTAACTGTCTCTTTTTTTATTTAAATGCTCCAAACAATGGGGAAACTCCGTGTTAGAGTGAGGGAAAAGGAAGTAAAATCCCTGACAAGGAAGAAAAAGAGTTCTAGTCCATAATCCATTTTTTGGGAACTTAAAATCAGCAATATTTGTCCAGAGCAAAGGTCCTCTCAAATTAGGATCCTGCTTTAATAAATGCCAAAACCGAACACGCACAGAACATAAGAAAAGCACAGGCACATGATGGCACATCCCAAATATGCCAGAAATTTGCAGATCATTACTTTCTAAGCCAGAGATCGCGTCCTTATATTTAACAACTTTAAATAGGTTTTTCTTCCATTAACTTCTCCTGCGGCCCCCCTAAGCGGTGTAGATTTTAAGCATCGGCAGAACCCCGCGACGGTGAGTTTGCCAGCACAGCTCCCCGCCAGAGCCGCTGATGTTTGGAGAAGATCTGATGGGCTGTATCAGATCGTGCTGGCTCCTTCCGAGCACTGGATGTATCAGATCCCCAAAAAAAAGGTGCAGAAACAAAAATTCTTGGAGTAAATTTATATTCCTCTGCTGAATCGAGTGAAGGCATTCCAACTAAGTCAGAGGAACTCGAACAATTCCTGCTTGCTCAGTAGCTTATCTGAGGTTAGTGGAACTATGCTGATTCTCATTAGCTGGAAATTTAGCTCAATATTTTACTTTCGAACGTGTCTTACAGAATTACGAATTCCATTCCCGTCAAGCTGATATATTGTGCTCACAGCTGCAGAAGCCGAGCAATTAAATTGATAATATTTGATGATAGTGTATGTATGTGTGGGGGGAACATATTCAATTTTGTTTGGCTCTCAAAACAAAGTCTCTGATTTTTGCAAGGTTGCAATTCTGTCTCTCCATGTGCAATTGAGCCTGTATTTCCCTTCCAAAGGGAGTGCCTGCATGCTGGAATTAAAATTTGCTCATGACTATCAGGCAGCCATCTATGACCGATTTGTTCTCACAATCTTCAAGGTAGGTACAGAAGAATGAACATCAGAACAAGTTTTCTCCTTCCATATGCATCAGTTTGCAAAGGCTGTCCCGTAGGTCAACAGGTAGCTCACCCTTTGTGCTTTGTGCACTGAAAACATGAGTTTTCACTGTCTTAACAGAGAACACCTCCACAAAGTCCTGGGAGGAGATACTTTTTTTTGGTGGACACATCTCCCATGAAAACTGGACCATGAGCAACATCTTTATTTCCCATACTCCAAATAAATTTTAAAAAAATTACTTTTGTCCATTAGTGGCCTGAAAGAGATTTGGACCAGCAATATCAAGGTAGAAGTACCTCATTAAAAGACTCTTTGTTTTCTTTCTCTCTTTTGTATTCCTGATTAAAGACCAGCAGAAAGCAGCCAACTGCCAGTCTTGGATCCTGAGCCAAAAGCATTTGAGTCAATAAAAATATTTCTTATTGATGGCCATAACCTCCACAATGTGTTGCCCACTGAGCTATTGTGAGATTTGTATGGACCATGTTTTACTGCTCATTATCCCCTGTTCTTTATATTTGCAGATGGAATAAAACAATTGTAGAAAAACAGTTCTGTGTTGTACATTTGTGCAGTGTCTAATATAGGTACAACAGCAGACTTTGAATGTTATAATAATATTGAAGATAAAATATAATCGTACTGGTCATGCAGAGTTCAGCTGTGGAGTTTTCTATCTGCAGTGATTGGCATCATATTTTCAATTATACAAAATAATTGTCATTTGCATTACCTAGTGTTCCTTATTAATTATAATAGTAGCTCAATTTTATTAGTGCCTGGGATAACAAATAGCTCAACAATATTTTAAAAGTAATTTATAAAATAGTCATGGAGATGTGTTTACTGCTGTCCTGCAGATATCTCAGGGCTGAAATGCACCAGCATAAGAGCAGGAAAGGACCAAGGGAATAAAAAGGTGATAAACTGATGCTGAAATAATTAGTGCTAGTTTAAAGGTAAAAATACATATATATATATGTACTTAGTCGAATGTTGCCACATATCAAATTCACAATAAGCAAAGGGGTTTGTACAAAAATGTGTTGGGTTTTAGAGGAAATAACAGAGCTTTGGTTAGATTTAGAATTTTTTTGTTGTTGTCCTTTTTCTCGAGAAAACATAAACAATTACCCAACGAAACAGAAAATTGTGGTAAGAGCAAAGAGACCGAAGGAAGAAACTTTGTTATATAACACGACGAACCTGTGGTAACCATCTCCAGTGTGTGTTGTTTGCTGTGACTTACAGCTTTGCTTAAGCATTTTAAAGATTCTTGCAGGTCTTTTTCAAGCTGCCAGCTCTAGCCTAGGAATTATGGTAATGTGCCACTTCTGAGCCCTCGGCAGGATTTGCAACAGAGAAATCACATCAGCCTATGCTGATTAACAATTCCATTCCATCCAGAGATTTATATAAAAAAACTATCTTACATTTTGCTTTTTAATAAGAACGATCGCTATCTCAAATTGAGTCCCAGCAAATTTTAATAAAGGCCCAAGGTTGAGTGGCATTTTGCATGCTGATTTAGCTGTGATTGCTTGCTTTTGATGAGCACCAGCCGGGCATGTATAGCTTTCCTCAGAGCAGGTTTAAAGACCAGTAGTAAGGAAAAGGATAAAAATAAAAACTTCCAACTGAAATTCGAGGTCTTTCCTCTCTATGATTGATTACTGAATAAATACCTACACATATCTCTGCATTCAACCCACAAGTAATATTCCCTACAGCAAAACAGCTGTTTTAATAGCTTTTAATACACTCCACTGTCAAAATATGTTAAGTTTGAAGGCTGCAATTATTAAAAAAAAAAAAAAAAAAAAAGATATTATCAATCTATCTACCTATCTTCGTGACAACTCCTCAGTTTAATCAGCTGAGTATGGATTGGAATAAACCGATGCTTTTATGCTGTTTGTATGAGGGTCCCCGTTTAGCAGATTTTTTTTATTTTTTTATTTGCCATTGTTTTGGGTAGCACCTTCAGGGCTCCGGTTAATAGTGGCACACCAGTGTGATAAGGTGTCGGGTTTCTGTCCTTGCGCAATGGAGACGGGCTCTGTCGGGGGCTGCTGTAAAAGAAGAACAAATTGTCAGCATTTAAGCTTTTTGTAGTCACATTTTCCCCCTCTTTGTGTTTTGAGTAAAAGAGGGCATTGGAAATATTTATTTGGAGAAAACTGTCTTCTGAAGATACGAGGAAAAAAAAGAGGCTGCGGAGAAGAGCTGAAGTCAGAGCTCAGTGGCAGACTCTGTGTGTGTGTGTGTGTGTGTGTGTGTGTACACCTTATGAAAGCAGCAACGCCATAAAAGTGATCAGGTAAAGCATTCCATTTGTTTTTATTCAGCTTTTATGTTTTTTTTCTTTTTCATCCCTCTCAATAAATTGTATTTCAACTTCTCTCATTAAAATAGTAACCCTTTCTTGCTCCAACTTGGGGAACAACACAGGCAAAAAAACCCTTTCATATAGGAGCCATCCATCATCATTAGAAATAATGATCCTCCCACACAGTAACTAGCGCAATGTACGTGAAGGAGCAACTAATTCCCACCCAGTTTCCTTTGCCTCTTTCTCTTTGAGGGATTGCAAATGATAATTTAAAGAAACAGTGTGTGAAAGACGCCTTCAGTCACAGGAGAGCCATTTCCATCTTGTAAACTGGGAAATCGCGTTAGGTGAGACAAAAAGGATCCCGTATGATCTCAGTGGAGACACGGCCCTGTTTTCCAGATTAACGTCCCATGTCGCCTTAGCACACCCAGGGAACCATTTTTACTGAACTGTTTTTGTTTCACAGGGAGTAACAGAGGAAAACAATTAAAAGTAATAGCCAGTACACCGAGAGGCAGCTCCCAGTGACCTGCCTTTAACCTACCTGAGGCACATCACTTAAGCACCTACCTAACCCCAGTGCTTAAGCCCACATACTTAAGTCCAAGCATATAGAATAGTTTGGGCTGGAAGGGACCTCAAAGTTCCCACTTTCAACATCCCTGCCATGGGCAGGAACACTTTCCACTAAGCCTTGTTGCTCAAGCCCCATGCATGGTCTAGAACACTTCCAGGGATGGGGTGTCCACATCTTCTCTTGACAAGCTATTCCAGTGTCACACCACAAAGGATTTCCTTTCTACATTTAATCTAAATCTACCCTTTGCAGAGTAAAGTTATTATACTGAAGCCTACAAGTAATTTTAAGTGATCAGGACCCTGCAATAAAACACCTCTGTACCTTCTCTTTATGAGTAGTGGTGAGAAGATCATATCCTGGAAGGGGAATTCTGAGTGTCCATTAAAGGGCTCCATGGAGGTAGTCCTTCCTAAAGGACCTCAGTGTTTGCTGATGACATCTGACAGAACAGACTTGGGGAAATTTCAACATCCAAAAAATATCACAATCCCCAAGCCCCTCCTTTCTACCAGCTCACCCTGGAGTGCCTTAGTTCATCGTGTGCCTGGCTTGGCTTGGGCAGCCCCACTGCGATCCAGCAAGGCAAGGCAAGGTGGCACCAGAGTCCCCCAAGGGACCCAATCCTGGAAAAATTCTGGGAACACACCTACCTCTCACCCACAAGATCACACCCTTCAAGAATGCAGTCGTCGTAGTTGCTTTCTTCTTTCAAAGGCAGCTGCCAGGGGAGGAGGCAGCAGTGACAGTGCCCTCTGCTCCTGTAATAACCCCAGGATTAAAGCAGGAACCGGGACAGTGGGTCCTGGGCCCTCCTCAGCCCCAGGGGTTCAGAGTTCCCATTTCCCATGAAACCATCACAAACTCTGAGTTATTGGGTGAGGGTGAGATCCAGGGCATGGGAAGGAGAAAGTATTTATTTCCTCATTCAAACTATGTCGATGACTAGAGAGAAAGCAATGAAGGAGTCACGACACCCCAAGGTGACTTTCAAGCAGAACATGTGCTCATGTCCTAGGCTTTGAAAAGAGGACTATCTTATATTTCAGTTTCCACTTTTGGGGGGCTTGTTTGGGGGTTTTTGTTGCTGTTTTTTGGGGGGTTTTGGGGTTTTTGGTTTTTGGGTTTTTTTCCTGTATGAGTATTTTGCATTACAGTGCTATGAACTGAGATTTGAAGGATATAGAGGGTATAATCTCTAGGAGAAATACTTTATTCATTAAATCACTCTCTGACTCACTCCCGAAATTCACTCCCCCTTCCCAAATCCAAATCCCATACTGTGTCTAGATAAACAGATATCATGCTGACACAAAAGGGAAAATGTCCCAGAAGCCCAGCATCTCTTTCTCCTCACAAAGGGTTGTGGGAATCTCTTCATCTTTCCTGCACAGTCCCACAGCTTGACCAAGGAATGCAGAAATGCTTTCTCCACCCAGCGTCACCTGCAGTCTTGTGGTTGGGGTACTCCCATGGCAATTGGGAAACATAGGTTTGAACCTCCCAGGCAGAAGCAAACCCAAAGCTTGTCTTGCTTTTCTTGGGCAAGTGGTTTTAACCAGTGAACTACAACATAAACGGTGAGAGGCTCCTCCTTTTCCTTTGGTGGCTGTGTTTTTTGAAAGGAGCAAAGCAAAGCTGACTTTGCTTAGTCCTTTGAAGACCTGCTCAGATTAAGCCTGGGATCTACTTGTCCCAGCCATATATCCCAGCAGCCTTGGTTTGGGCACTTCCACTTGGTGTTTTGTTTCTTGACAATTTACTGCTCAGTGTAGGGCTTTGGAAGTATTTTTCTAAAGTATTAAATGCACTTCACATACTGACATGAGGCCTTAACACTGATTTGGGGGTCCATTCTGGGCACAGGTACTGCTGTTAGTTTTCCCATTTGGAATATTCATTAAAGACCCCTGTGCTGTCAGCTTCTGCAAGTGACCAAACTTTCTCTGGTGGTGAATCTCTCAGGATTGCGAGATTTCTTCACCTGGTCTACCGTTCAAAAAAGCCCACAGAAAACAAAAACAAGCAGGGTAAGCTCAGGATCTCTTCCAGCAGGATACCTGAACCCCTGTGGATGACTTCAGCCAGCTCCCAGAACAGCTGGGAATGCAGTGCCTCCTATCCTGGTCTGGATCAGGCCTTAAGGACAGAGCTGAAACTTCAATAAAGGTTTTTATGAAGGAAGGAGGGATAACATACCACAACAGAGATGCCATTTCAAAAAATTGAATGACTTAAGGCAGATACTCAGAAACCATAGAGGTGACTGTGGGATGGCCTGGATCCTCAAAATATCCTGCACCCTGGCTCAGACCCAGTTGGGCAATTCAATGCATAATTCCTTTATGGCATAAAACCAGGTTCTGTGGGACCACTGCTGCTTGCTGTCAAGAATGGGTTTAAATGTGCAGCTGGATACAAGCCAGAACACACAATACTTTGCCTAATTTAGTTTAAAAATATATATAAGGCATAATGCCTGGCAGTGGATGCATCAGAAAAGTGAAACTTCTTATCTACCAGCATATTTTACAATAATAATATCAGCTTGTGACTTATCCCAGATGTTTACTTAGGGTAGAAAAGTGTCCTGAAATGCAAGTAAATATGCAGGTGTGAAATGAATTTATATAGTTTTCTTCATTTGAGAGAAAAATACATTTCTGATATCACTCTATCACTCTCTCTCTCACTGCTGTAATATACCATGGGAGAATAAGCCACCACTTTCCATTTCTTGTCTTTTGAAGTTAATTTCCGATCCTAACAGTAAATCAGAGTTCTGTAATCTTGCTGATACATTAGAGGGGAATGAAAATTTAATTTTTAATGAGATCTTTACTTTAAAAAAAAAAAAAACTTACAAAAACGAAGAAAGCTGTGTTCAATCAAAAGTGGGGCTTTGGCATGCGATGGCTAAGTTTAGAATGAAAAGTAACATCAAAGAGATGTCTTTTAGTTTAATTTCAAACAGCACATGCCACCTTGGAAGGGATAAATTCTGGAACATTTCTGTAAAATCTAGAAAATGCTATTTAAGCCTAAGGAAATCTAAATAATAAGCAAAATATAACATTCACTGGTGAGCAAACACAAGGACATCAAATTCTGTGTGTGGTCATCAGGAAGAGTAACACATATACATGAAATAATCACAAGATCATGCTCAGTATACCCAGTTGAAGGATGTTGCCTGAAAATCCCTTTGTGCCTCTCTTCTGCTGCCTGACTTTCTATGGTACTACTTGAACAGAATCCCAGAAATTTTTTTGTATTTGGCAAATCCCTTTTGCCACATATCATTCACGGGCACTTTGAGCATCTTGTGAGCTGCACAGTAAAATAATAGCCAGGGTCATCTAGGAATTGGCAAAATATGCATGCAAATTTTCTTCTGTTGTGAAAATTTGCAACTTTCTAGATCTAAACAGTGCCCTCCACACTGATGGCCACTTAGGCATTTTCTGCAGGAGCTGGCCTGTGACATTTACAGGTCCTGGCTGCATAAAAAAAAAAAAAAGCATGAAGAGAGATTCAGCTGGATAATTCTTAACATTCATGAAAGTTGATGGGCTCTGGGTAACGAATGGAAATCGAGAATGCCATTTTTCACACAACAAATATGACATTGTGCCTGCTTCCCAAGAGGCAATTAAGGTCAGCAACCAGTTTTCATGGATGTTAGCTCTGACTCAAAACACTTTCCAAAAGAAAAAAACCAAAACCACCAAGCCCACTTCCCTTTGGTGTGACAGGCATTTATACGACAGCATTTTCACGGTAGCATGAGCTCCTTCCTGCCATTTTTCAGGCTGAGGAAAGCAGCAGCCCTCAGGCAGGAACCCATGAAAAGTCACACGCCATCCCAAAGCATTCAGGCTACGATTCCATAAAAAGTCCATTTGATGAAGAAATTGGAGTTTGGACATATTTTACTTCAATATTACTCTTTCACTGGAAAATCCACCTCATGTCAAGCTGAGCAGCAATGCCAGAGAGATGCTGCAGAGACCCCTCTGGAAGAATTATCCACTAAGCAGATAAAAACTAATGTCTGTGACAAACAGCAACCTGTTGTCAAATCAGCACATTTTAAAGACCACATTTTTTCTCAGCCTAGGCCAAGATTCCTATTTGTGCTTTCACACCATTGCTTTGAGACTTGATAAGATGCTATCAACAGGCCTCTAAGTGCTCAAGAACCACTTTAAGGAGAATCACTGGGGCAATTATCATAAGCAGTGAAAGATATGGTATTTATTGATGAGAGATTATTAATATTGGCTTTATTTCAAATTCTTACAATGTTTTGTGGCCTGCTGTGGTCTTTCAGGTTTCTTTCTCTTTTAGATATGAATTTATTTTTAACTATCATTCTAATTGGTTGGAGTTCCTCCAAGAGTCTCCAATTTAATCTTAGCATGTTTCATATAACATGCCCTAATTTAATTAATAAAAGGAATGATGAGTTGAAGAAGCTGCGAAGCAGGATCTTTGTGCTATGAAGTTTCACAAACATCCTAAATGTAGCAAGGCAGATTATTTTTCCATCTAAGGCTGATGTTTTTGAAAGAGCCACAAAACTAAAACCTAGACATAAAGTATGTGCAAGTTAGGTGCTTTAATTCCTGGATTGTAGGTGCTTTGGATGGCAAAAGAAATGCAAAACCCAGAGTTTGGCTACTCAGCTCTCCTTGTGGAGGTCAAGCACTTTTGGCAGAACACAGATCAGCCAAAAAAAATGAGTCATTGAGCAGCTTTAAGCCTTCCTGCAGAAATGTGGAGTGTGACGTGGAAAACAAAGGGCTGGGAGGAAGGGAAGTCAAAATTTTCCAACAAATTTCTTCCCTTTAGTTCCTTCAGAGGCTATAAGCAGTCAAAACTCGGGACTTTTGTTTAATGGGTGAATGTATATGGAGTCGAGCACAGTGTTAGCTGCCAAGTAGTTGGAGGAGCTGCCCTGAAGTAGGCAAAGGGGTTCCTCACCTGGAGAGAATGCTCTGTGTCCTTCTCTCCTTAGCCCCATGTGGGGTGGCATCCTGCCAGGGCCACTGAGACCTGTTCTTGGACCTCGTGAGCACCAGAGGATGCAGAATCATAAAATCGCAGAATCATGGAATCACGGAATGGTTTGTGTTGGAAGGGATCTTAAAAATAACCTAATTCCAGCCCCCTGCCATGGGCAGGAACACCTTCCACTGGACCAGGTTGCTCAGGGCCCTGTACAAGCTGGACAAGAACACTTTCAGTCATGGGGTATCCACAACTTAAGATCACAAAACAGGTCTGGTGACCAAGAGGGGACTGAATGTCTAGGCCATCTAGACAGTGGCACTTGTATATTTGTGTCCTTTATTCTTACTAAAGATTTGGAAATGCTGTTTTTTCTAGCTCCTAAGCAGCCATAAATCAGTATCAAGTAGATCTTCAAGGATGAAATTACAGCAGAGAAATTACGAATATGTGACGATTTTTTGAGTGCCAAGAATTAGACTTGCTGTTCACTGCAAAGTGCTCAACATATCTTAAAATAGAAAGTCCCTGGGGTAACTTTGACCAAAAAAAAAAAATTCCTCAAACCATTATTTTAAATTAGACTTATAAAGCAGAAATTTATTCAGTATTATTAATAAATAATATTTAAAGTGTTAAAACCTAAATATTAAAACCAATAATATTAACATCTAAACCCAAAATAATTTTGTTGAATTGCTTGAGAAACAACTCTCATTATTATTATTATTATTTTAGCACTTTTTAACTTTGCTGTCTAACAAATACTGAGGGAAAAAAAATGTCTTGCTAAAGATGTCTTCTAATGCATAAACCTGTGAGTTCTGAGAAGTTACATAAAACAAAGGGAGATATTTCCTAAAATTAAAAAAGTGTTTTATTAAAAGACAAGTCTTAAAATTCTTTTAAATTAAAAAAGAGGTATTTTCAGGCTCTCTTTAGAATTAAGGAGAATCAAAACTAAAAGACAATTTTTCCCCCCTTGCCTTTAAGTGTTTCTTCAGTTCTGCTTGTCTTTGAAAATGCAAAACACTCTGTTGACTGCCAGAAAGCCCCTTGTGGCAAGCACAATGCCTTTGCTGGCCAACATGAGGATGTATAACTTCCCAACCTTGCATTCTTTGCACACACAAAATTCCCATTGATTTCAGTGGGAGTTCTGCACAAAAGGATGGAGTCTTTGGGTTAATGCAAGACTATGAAAGTGGAGAAAGTGCTTACTGTACTGAGAATATGCATCTGAATGGGTTTTATCACAGCTGGCAGGGCAGTAAAAGAAGTTTATGCGCAATAAACAGCCCTTGTGGTTAGAGTGACGTTGTTCATTCCTAGCCCAGAATTTGGAAGGAGTTATTATTTAATAAAGTTTAATTTGATGAAGAGAATATTTTTAACGCCCTAAACGGCTCTCTACGAAGATGACTGATAGGCCCAGCCCACTCACAGAAAGAAATGCAATTAATTGGTTTAGTGAACTCACCACATTAATTAGCTAATGTCTGTGCAGTTTCAGAATGCAGTTGAATGGGCAAATCCTGGAGGAGTTGTGCTCTGCACTAATTGCCCCCAAAGATGCACAAAGGGTACATTTTCGTGGTTACCAAAATGGTCAGGTGGGATGGACATCTCTTGTGTGTAAAATTTGGTGCTAGACTGGTCAGCTACATCAATCCTAAAAGGGAGAGGGGAGGTGATGAGAGATGGGCTAATGGCAGAAAAACTGGGTATTTTGTGGCAAATGCAATAAACAGCAATCTTCTGCATGTTGCAGACTGTGGACTACCTGTGAGCACTGGAATATAAGAGCACAAATAGGGCTTTTCCAACCTCCTGGCTTCCCCTTGGACATGTCTGCTCCTGCCAGGATGGGCTGAGGGACATGTGCCAGACTATTTAAATGTACAACATGACTCAGCGTGGCCAGAGATGTCAACCCAGGTCTCACTGTGTTCTCAACACTGGATTTTGGAACAGGAAATCTTTGTAGGTGCACTCAGAGCTGCCTGGAATGTACCTCACTCAGCTTGATCCTACTCTAGTCCCACTTGGAGTGGACAGGAATGGATGTCAAAGCATCTCACACCTTCCCATAGAGGAAAAATCAGGCTGAGAAGAGGATGGGCACAAATGTTGAGCTGACAAAGTGCAAGGCCAGGGTTAAATGAGGGTCTGCAATGAACAGGGCAGAAGATTTAAGAGGTCACCTTTTCCTCATCAGCTCCAAATTCAGTCTTGAAATACAGGAGCTGGGAATGGTTAAAACATCCCTGGCCAAAATGGCACTAATGTCATTTATGACCAGCTGCAAGGAGGGCTACATTAGCTAATGTCTGCAGGTTGTTGGGAGGTCATCTGATAAGCAGGTGCCATAAAACATATTTTAGTTCACTTCCTTTTTTAATCTCCCTGGTGCAAAGTATATTTAGAACAGGGAAACCCCACAGAAGCAGGACACTAATATGTGACACAACTCTGCAGCCTCTCAATATCCTACAATTTTATCAGATGATCAAAGAGGAAGCAGTGAGCTGGGAGATGGAAGTACTGCTCATTCACCTCATTTGGCTGCCTCGTAGTGGGAGTTTTGCTTGTGTGAAGACTGACGGATCAAGGGGAAGAAGGGGAAAAAAAAAAGACACGCTCGGTGTTAAAGGGAAGCCTGTTTATGCCTATAAGTAAGAAAGCTTGCTCAAGAATAAGTTAACTCTTGCTAGAGGATTATACCTGTAATGCTGGCAATTCTGGCCTCTGCATGAGCTGTAATATCTACTTGCATTACCTCACAGGGTGTTATGGGCCTTAATTAATTAATGTTTGTAAAGCGCTTTGAAATCCTCGGATGAAAGGCACTATAGAAGTGCAAAGCAGTTATTAATATTAATATTGCATAAGTGGCTTGGCTCCCTTCACACTGCAGAGCACACCAACTCCTGCAAGGGCTGCAGCCCTGAATCAGCAATCTTCACACCACCAGGCAGGAGCCTCCCTTCTGCCTCCTCCTCTGATCTCTTTCTTTAGGACTTCCACGGACTCCTCTCCATGAATCCCCAGCCCTCCTGTGCTGTCTCTCATGCAGGAGTGCAAGCAGTGAGAGAGAGCAGCACTTTTCAACCTCTCACCCCAGCCCGGTCCTCTCATGGGCAAGGAGCTGCCAGCTGAGCAGATCTTGGAGTGATTAAAATCTCTGCATTTGGGAGGTGGGACTTTACAGTTCTGGTTTTTACCTTGAATACAAGACATTCAGAGTCCCACTTCTGAAATACAGAGAAAAAAAAAAAAAGTTGAATTTTGGTGTATTATAGAAACTTTAATACAAGATTGAGACCACCTTCAATTTTAGTCATAAGGAGAAACCAATCAAGCTCCTTCAGCAATGCTGGTGCCACTCCAGATTTTTTCATGTTTTCAAAGAAACAAAAAAGTACTAAAATGTACAGGTTCTTTCCAAAAAGGTTCTTTTTCTGGTGAAAATTTCCCACCCAAAACCATAACCACACATGTAGATTGAGAGTCCTTCACCTCTCATAGGAGATATTAGTGTGTTGGAAGAATGAATCCATATAATAAATTACATGCATATTTCTGTTAGATTCTCATTTGATGGGCTGCCCTGGTAAGTAACAACAACACGGAAAACTGAAAAGAAGGTAAATGTCTCTTTATACACAAAATCCATTAAAACATCTCAAGATCAGTCACTTAAAGGTGATGAAGCAGGTCTAGGTTGGATTTGGTCAATATAAATTCTGCCTAATTTATCTTGAAATATTACCTCTGCAATGAACACTGAATAATAATGATACTGAAATAACAAAAAATAATAATGATAATATCAAGCATACTGAAGATAATCCCGTTCATGTTTACACATGAATTTAGGGAGGTTATTTTTAACTTGGATGTGCAAAAATAAGCACTACTATAATCAAGTAAAAAAATTATTAATTAGAGAAAAACAGATATTTGATCATCAGAACTGGACGGTTTTCGCATCACTGCACTAACAGATCACAAACCAGTTCCCCCTGTAGTAGCTGCACTGGCTGCCTATAGCATTAGCACTAGTTTGTACTTGTTTATGTCAGTGAAGTAACATAGAAGTTAAAAAACAAATTGGGCTAATGCACTTCAGCAAAACTCTTCTTGACTTTGAAGGAAGTTTTATCTGCGTACAGAAGGCGAGCTTGACTCAGAAGTGAAAACAATACCCTGCCAGTTCCACGTATCTGCCTTCACAAAGGAGGCAGGGAGAGCTTCCCAAGCTCCTTACCACAAAGAGTATAACGTTTGCAGAGATTAGGAACTGCTGAAGGCAGCTTCAAATCTCAGTTTGTTACACGCTTTGCTGCAGTCTTGCTGTAAGGCAAAAAAAAAAAAAAAAATAAAAGGTGCTTCGTCGCACCGAGCGCATTTGCTGGAGCAAAGGAAATGGTGCGTAGGATGTTTTACCAAAAGGAGAGCAATTTGGCCCAGCCCAGGAGACAGGGCACCCAGGTTTCTTTCTTGGCTCTGCCACTAATTCACTAATTTCTTATGTGGCCTTGGGCAAGCTGTGCAACCTTGAAAGCCTGCTCACCCCCAAAAATAAGGATGATTATAGGAATTAGGAGGCAATTCATTAATGCATTAATTAACAGGCGGTGGGATGTTAGAGACAGAGCTGTTCTGATTCACCCTGGCAGCCAGACAACTCCAGTCCTATCAGCACCACTGCAGGGGCTTCCCTCCCCAGTGAGACCCCGGGAGCAGGGCAGGGGGAGAGCACCAGCGAGGCGGGGAGGGAATTCAGCCTCCGCAACTCAGAGTTGCCCTTTTTTTTCTCAGGCAGAGGGAACGGAGAGAAGGGCACGGTCTCCATTGTTTGCAAAGAGCCCGTCCCATGAGACAGCTTGGGTTGAGATTTATTTTTGTTGCCATTTAAATTAAGTATATAGGCAATCCTGAGGCCGTTTGGAGCAGATCCAGCGTGTGCAAGCACCGTGTTTGGAACAGGGTGGGAACTCTATTTGCGTTCAGACACAGAGGAAGCACTTTAAGCTGTGTCTGTAAGACAGATGCCAGGCACCTATCCTGGAAGGTGCTGATCAGGCACTGGTTAGCAGTGAATATGATTGCTCTCTATAAATACATCCTAGGGAGGGGAAGGTGGGCAAGCACCGTGGAGGGAAATGAGGTATTTAAGCAAAAGGACAATGTTGGCACAAGAACAAACTGGCCGTAATGGCTGGAAATTTGATGATTTCTAAACATCAGAGGAGTGAAGTTCAGGAAAAGCCTTCCATCAGAGAGGAGAAGGGGCATAAAAACTGATTGAAATGCACTGGCAGTAGGTTAATGGCTGTGACCTAGGACCTGGTTGCTGGCAAGAGCAAGGGTGTGGTGGATTTCAGAAGAGAGACTGACCCTTCCAGGAATGACTGGGAAGGGCCCTGAAGAGCTGGGCTTTTCTTTCCCAATAATGCCAAAAAAATCAAGAGTTTCTTTGGGTTTACAGTAGACTGGAAGTGGGCAGGATTTGGCTTGGCTTGCTGAAGCCTTTTATCCAGACAACATTTGCTTATGCCAACAATTGTTTTGCTGACACTTTTCAAGGGTCTTCCTGAGAGAGGCAATAAATGCCAGGTTAAATGGAAACCATGAGACTCATTGGCACTCAGACATAAGCCAAATCCTTTTTTCTTTCTCAGTGCAAATCTTCAGTTTGCTCTTGTGTAGCAGAGGACCTAAATATGTGCTAAGCTGGTGATGTTATGCTGGGCTTTGCTTGTGGAAGGACAGGTTGTGTTATCAAAAACCTTTTCTGCACCGGAAGCACCATCCTAAAAGAGAGACATAAAGATCAGGTTCCTTCTCTCTCTAGATATCAAAGAACCTTCTGGAACCACTAGATATGAAGGCAGAATAAAAACAGCAATAGTGGAGCAAAAAATACAAATTCCAATCATCATTTATTGTCATTTCTCAAGGGGATTCTGATTTCAGAGAAGTGCTGTCATCACTGGAAAGTGGGGATGCTCAGCACCTCCTCAGAATGCATCCTGCAACAAATTAAGGGTCAGTGGCATTCTGTCAGAACCAAAGTGGGCACTATTCATTGGAATAAAGAGGTGACAGGTAGAGCTGTTAATCACCTCAGTGATAACCAACTGGCTGGCACCACAGAGAAACCTTCTGTAATAACCTGAGTCTCATCCCTCAAGCATTTGTATGGAAGACATAAAAGCAAGTGTTGTTTGTGATTCATTTTACACCCCAGTGCTGCTCTCAGAGCTTGCTCCTGGGGCTGCTCTCCCTTCAATGAAAAGTGTTCCAGAGCAGTAATTCCCACTGGTTTTCCAGTGGAGACTGAAATGACTCCATCGGTGATGGTACACTGCCCTGTGCGTGGAGCCTAGTAATGTGAAATTGCTGTGCACTGCCTCTCTCTCCCAGCCACATTTATAATGCTTATTAGGAAAGCCAGCAGCTGCCAGGCCTGCTGCAACCCTGTTGTTGGTGTCTCTCTTGAATTGCCTTGGCTTGTGTTTCCTACTCAGGCACCCAAGGGTAAGGTTATGGGGTTCCCTCCTATGCAGACATCATTATTATTATAGCTGTGATTATTATTATTATTCATTACTAATATTAATTATGCAGCATGTGGTAGTGCCTAGGAGCCCCAAACTGCGGCCCAGAACCGCAGTACGCCCAGCCCTTCACATGCTCTGAACATAAAGACATTCCCTGCCCCAGAAAAAGTGCAAGAGCTTGCAGTGGAGTAACAGAGGGAAGAATTTGCTACCTAAAGGCCAAATTCACCATGGCATGAAAAAATGAACCTCCCTTTAAGTACATCTCTACACCACGAAACACATCTGTGCAAGCTGGAGCAGAACTCACCTCCTTGAAGGGCAGGGATGGAATAAAGACAGATCCTGGAGATGAGGCTTGCAGATATTTTATTACACTGTCATAAGATTTATTTGGTTGAGGACTAGAGTTGGTTTTCAAACCAGAAATTTTATCACTAGTGCTGCTGAAACCAACAGAAGCCTTGGAGCCTGATGGCAACAAGAACCTCATGGTTCTCCTCAGAAAATGAGAGTCCCAGGGTTGCAGTCAAATTTGGGATCAGACAAAACAAAAGACAGTCCAGTCCTCCACTTGTGACTTCAAAGTCACACTGATCAAGGATCTAGAAAATGTTTAAAAAAACCACTTTTTAAAATTTATTTTCAGATGTGTTTGTAATATGGTCTAGTGGGCACGGAATTCAGCGAAACCTCCTGTATTGCTTAAACAACTGAGGTGTACAATTAGTTTGGATTGCTGCATTTCATTATTTCCTTAGGATTTAGTCTGTAGCAATTAGAGAATACACATTTTGCACGTAAGGTTACACAACACAGCCTGACATCCACAACGAGCCCAAGGGTCTGGATCCTGCCTGCCTCTGCAACAGCCCCACTGCAGAAACCTGCCAAGTTTCCTCACGTCTCCCTGCCTCAGTTTCCTTCTCTGTGAAAACAGGGATGAGTGTAATTTATTGTAATTCCTTTGTAAATTGTTTTGCGGTCTGCTGAGCTCTATGATTTAAATGAGTGAATGGCACAAGGAGGAGCAGGAAAGTGATGCTCATTTCCCTGCAACACTGACCTGCTTGGCCTGCAATATAACATGCCACTTCAGGATTTAGTTTAAATATTAATTTAATTATTACTTAAAAATGAAAGTGACAGACTTTTCAAGCCAGGGGAAGTCTGTGTATAAATGCCTCAAGGCCTAGGAAGCTTTCAGCTCTAAATGCTGATGGTCACTTGAAAGGTACTTTGGCACCTCTTAAAGAAGGGAGTGTGTGTTTTTACATCTTGCAGTGGTTTAAAGATTGTTTGTTTTTCTGCTTCTCTGGTGTGTAATTGAGTATGTTTTTATGTGGATATTTGGCTTTTTTGTTGCTTTTAGAAAGCTTTATGAGAATTGCAGATGAACAATAGAATTCAAATTTTCTGACTATTTAGAAATAAAGAGCAACCCATTCTAAGAAAATCCTTGAAAGGGTGCACTTTGCTCCAAGGGCAGATGAAGGCCACTGTTTCTGGCATTACCACTCACATGCTTAAAATCTGGCAACAGCTCATACATTGCAAAGAAAAGGATCAACTCCTGAAAAAGCTTGGAGTCATTGACCGGGTTATACTGATTTCCAAGTATCAGGGTGTAGGTGAGAACATTTTATATTTGCCCTAAAGACTTTTTATAAAGTAATCAACAACAACAACAGCAAAATCAAAACCAAACAATCCTTTGAGCAGAGAATCTTGGCTATTTTCCCTCCTTTTTAGTTGATGAAAGTGATTATGAGCAAGAGGCAGTTTCAGCCTAAGCCCCTTCTCCTGTAGTTCCATGAAGCAATAAACATCTTTGGAATAATTAGTAAAGAATGATAACAACAAATGGGAAGGTGTATCCACTTACTTTACATGCAGAATGATGTATCATGTTATAGTAATTATTTTATCATTATTATAACAATATTCACTTTATAACACGTAACCCCAGTCAGGGGCTTAGTACTAGGCAAATCTCTAGTCCAAATGGAAAATTTCATCTCTTTTGGCTCCCCAGGTAGTCAACGGAGAGAAAAAGATTTATCTAGAAGACAAAATTACTCAGGTTTCAAATCATCACTCCTGAAATACCTGAGATCCATCAAGTGTTGACAGAGGTTTCAAAGCAAAGAGAACAGAAATTATTTAACAGCTGGGGAAACCAAAGCTCAGCAGGATCAGGGGCTGTGCCTTTGTTCCTGATTCTGTTCTAAACCAAAATCCTGTCTATTGGGTACCACTGCATCTGGAGCCACAGATAAATTCATATAATGATAGAACCATTAAGGTTGGAAAAGGTCTCCAAGATCATCAAGTCAAACCTTTAACCCATCACTGCCAGGTCTACCACTAAATCATGTTCTTAAGTACTACATCTGCTAGTTTTTTCCAACATTTACAGGGACAGGGATCCCATCACTTCCCAGGCAGCCTGTTCCCGTGTTTGACTAGTCTTTCAGCAAAGAAATTCTCAATATTCAATCTAAACCTCCCCTGGAGCAACTTGAGGCCATTTTCTCTGGTGCTATTGCTTGTTACCTGGGAGAAGAGACCAATTTCCCCCATAGTGCAACCTCCTTCCATGGAGTTTTAGACAACAATAAGGTCCTCCCTGAGCTTTCTTTTCTCTGATCTAAACATTCCAGCTTCCTCAGCCACTCTTCATAAGATTTGATCTTCAGACCCTCCATCAGGCTGGCAGCACTGAGTCCACTTCCCTCTCCCCACAGACATCAACTTTCAGGATATTGGGTGTTGGATGCCCTTAGAAAGCTAATGCAGGATTTCCCAGCCAGGAAAGCTGTTGGTACATTAGCATTACCTAATTCTGCCCACATTTTATTCTGTGTGGTCACCTCAGAGTCAAAGAGCTCCAGCTGATGAAAGAACAGTGTAGGAGGTCTTGAATCCCCCTTACAAATGCCATGGTCAAGTTCCTTCTTGGAAGCAAAAAAGCAGAGCAGCACAGTGGAATCATTGCACTAACAATGTTTGGGCATCTGTCTGTCCTGACTAGTTTCTACAATCAAGTCTTTAGCCAAAAAAGAGAGAGACTTCTAAGAATATTTTTTTTTAATATGAACCAAACCAGACAAAATTACTTTTTTCAATGTTTATAGGCAGAGCTTTAGGATTGCAACTGGGTAACTTCAGTAACTTAGCTGTGCACTTAGAGTTACGACTTTCTATGAAAGATAAGTGTACACTTAAAGGAAGAGTCTCCTCTCCTCAAAGAATTATTCCAAGCCACAGGTGGAAACTGATTCATATCAATTCCCATAAGGATTCAAAATAGTTCTAGTGGCCAAAAAGCATATGTTTCTCTGAAGGTAAAATTCTTCCCTCTGGAATTCTTCTAATCAAACATGCTATATACCAAAACTGAAAGGATATCTGAAAAGATCAAAAAGGGGGAAAAAAACCCCAACCCAAACCACAAATAATGCACTGAAACCTAAACTACAGAAACCTCAAAAAGAGAGCTAATAGCAACAGCATCACCCAAATTCCAGTTGCATCTCATTAGAGCTTTCCTACACAGGGACATACAGGGAAGTGCAATCAAGTCAGCTATCTACAGGTGTGAAGTCAGTGCCCATAAATTAAGGCACATGTGCAGGTTCTCATTTAGGATTAAAATGCCTTTAGTACTTAATCCTCCTCTGAGGATTTAGCTACAGCAATGTAAGGTGACTTTATTCCTGAATGAGAGCATCCCCACAAGGGCTAAATGTTTTCAGCCGGTGCACAGTGACTTCACACTTTAGCTCATTCACCTTCCTGAGGGTTCCTGAAAACACATGGCCTGGTAATTCTTGACTGCAAAGGGCCAAGAAAGTGACAGACCAAAGCTGGCTGAGGGGAAAGCAGAGCTAGGCCCATGTTGAAGCCAGGCCACGTTTGCTTTGCCCATGAAAGTCTGGTTACAGGAAGGACTTCCTTCTCATATGGTTGAACACCAACTGCATATTCACTGAACAAAAGGTGTTCAGCTTTTGGTATAATCCAAAGGGATCCCTTCAATGCACTGCAGCAAAGTTAATTTGGCTGCACCAGCTTTGCTTAGCATTGTATTCTTTTTTATTTCATGGTACAGCCACCCCTGTTTAGACATAAATCACCTTACTCACAAGAATCACAGAATGGTTTGGGTTGGAAGGGACTGTAAAGATCATTCAGTTCCAAGCCCCTGCCTTGGGCAGAGACAGCTTCCATTACACCAGGTTGCTCAAAATTTGGTCTTGAGCACCTTCAGGAATGGGGCAGCCACAGTTTCTCTGGGTAACAGTCTCAAAACTCTCAGAGTCAAGAATTTCTATTCCTAATATCTGATCTAAATCTAGCTGCTGTCAGCTAAAAGTCACATCCCCTTGTCCTATCACTACATGTCTTTGTAGACAAAGTCCCTCTTCAACTCTTTTGTAGCTTTTTTAGGTACTGGAAGGAGCCATGAAGTCTCTCTGGAGTCTTCTCTTCTCCAGGCTGAATCATCCCAACTCCCTCAGCCTGTCTCCACAGCAGAGGTGTTGTAGACTTCTGAACATCTTTGTTGCCTCTTTTGGACTCTCTTCAGCAGATCCAGTCTTTTCTTGTGTTGGATGCCCCACAGCTGGATGCAGCACTCCAGGAGGGTTCTCACAAGAGCAAAGTGGAAAGGGAAAATCACTTCCCTTAACCTGGCAGTCACATTTGTTTTGATGCAGCCCAGGATATGGTAGAACTTTCTGGGCACACAGTGCTGGGCCATTTCAAGCTTCTCATCTATCAACACCCACAAGTCAGGAGTGCTCTCACTTCCATTTTCTACCCAGCCTGTATTTGTGCTTGGGATTGCTCCAACCCATGTGCAGGATCTTACACCATGAGAAAGAGACCGATTCGACTTTCTGTACTTCTTATTTTGATTCTCTTCCATTCCCCTCCCATGTAATAGTGGAAAAAGATGGCTAATCCTAAATGGAATGTGGATCTGGAAGAGCTTTGGTAAGAGCAGTGCATAGGGTGAAAATCTGAAAAGTTTGTTAGAGAAAAGGGTAAAGATGACTGGCAGACACAACAAGGGAGTGGATTTGATGACCCAAAAGCTTATTTCCAGTCCTTTCCATGTAGCTTCACAGGAAAGTTGAAAGTTGGTGTCAGTGCATGAAAACTGTCAGTGCTAAGGCCCTCTAACTCCATGATAAAATTTTCTGCATTTCTCATCTATTTCCATGGCATTCCAGCCTAACCTTAAGCTGAGCCACAGCAGCGCGTGGCCATCTGTATCTTGGATGGAAATACAAGCATCTCTCCTCATTTCCCAGGTGGAGAAACTGAGTCCTACAGCAAGGAGAATGAGCAGGACAAATCCGCCACAGAAATCTGCAACAGAAATCTGGGAGGGAGAAAATTCTATTTTGTTTCCATTTCCATGCCAGTGCCAAACTTCCTCCTCACAATTACAAAAAACATCACACAAAAACAAGCCTTTTGCCAGGCTGGCTTCCAGCTCCCCCGTGTCTGCTCAAAAACCAGTGTGGCATGTACCACCTCTGCTAAAGCAAATAAGGAAACAACTGTGAGAGGGGAGAACAGGTCTGAAGTGGGAGCTGTGGTGAGCAGGGGTAGTGGCTTTAACCATGCCAGGAACCCAGCTGCAGTTCCCCATCTCCAGGGCAGCTCACAGCCAGGAAGGGACATGCCCCATGGCTGCTGTTTGCCACACACTGATGCTCAGAGCACCTCAGCCACAGCACGGATGGGAGTTTCACATCTCGAGCCCATCAGTGCAGTGCAAGGCAAACCGGGACCTCTCACAGATCATTCGCACACACCAATCCTTTCTTTCACTACAGAGCAACCACACTGAGGAAGCTCAGCTACGCTGGGGAAGATTTCAGTTTTACCACACGCACCCAGTGCCGCAGGAGACCGGCAGATAAAACTTTCTGCCTGGCCAAGTGTTCCATCGAGCTCTGGCTCTGCTGCCTTCATGGCTGTGCCCTGAGCAGCAAGGGTTTGGCAGCTGGTTTTGCTGTGAGAAAGGTGGCACTCTTGTCCTGGCTGCCTCACACGAGTCTCATTTTGCTTCCTTTAATAAAAGGTGCTTGACACAGAATGGAAACAGCACTTTTCTCTAGGTGATGGTGGTATGGGCATGAAGAAACAGAACTGGGAATTGCAGCCCACCCAATGGCTTGTGCGTTTGCTGGATAGGGAATCCAGCTGCATCCTCTGACCCTAAGTGCCCACCTGCAGCACCTGGGTTGGGCCATCCCCACCACCACAGCAGAGGAAGGATGATCCTTCAGTTCCTTCAACATCTGTGTGAATCCCAAGGTGCTACTTGCTCCCTCCTCAACCCTACTGGAAGTTAACCGTCCCTCTTTACATTTTGCTGCAACTCAACTCTGCTGAAAGGAATTTAAGCTCTTCTGCCTGTTTTCTCTGTCCTGCACCAGCATGAGCAAAAGAAACACAGAGCTTTGCTCCAGCAACAATACAGTGCCTTCTCCTAGGAGAATGTTCCTCAGGGTAAATACCCACCTTCACTTTTGCTCTCACCAGTTTGTGCTGATAAATGTCAGCAACCAGGATGGAACAGGCCACTAGGGAACAAGGACAACAAGAAGCAGTTCTTCCCAAAAGGAGGACATGAGCAACAAAATTATTGAGCAAATCATGCAATCTTACAATAGCAACTGTAAACTCAATCATGTAGGGTTTGTTTCAAGTTACTGTATATACATCTTTGTATAGAGTTTAAAACCACCAAAAACAAAGAAAGACAAACCCAGGCACCCTGGATTCACACACAGTGATGGAATCTCTGAGTTTTGAATTTCAGCCTTCCGTGTGTGGGGGGTCCTATTGCCACTTGGGTCTGGCAGTCATTTACCACACTTATGCAGCAAACCAGGAGGAAGACCACCTGCCACCACAGTCATCATCACCAGGATCTCCTGCTGGCAGAGTGAAAAGTCCAACAGTTTAATGACAGAGGAAACTGGAGCCTGCAGAACCCTGCAGCTGTACATAACCCAACCCCAGTTCTCCAGAGGCAGAAACAAGGCACAAGCGGGGCTGTGCCAGTGCCAAGAATGTCCAACACAACATTTAGTAAAAGCAAGCGAAAAGATTGCAGAGACTTTCTGGAATGATCCATTAACATTTTTATGATGAAATGTAGGTGTGACAGGTCCGAACCATCTCCTCTCACCTCCTCAGCGTGGCAGGGGCCGAAACACCTGCGGACGCGATACTGCGTACGGCAACACACTCCCTCTGCCAAGAGACACGAAACTGTGTTGATGGAAATATGAAAATAGCCACACCTTGAGCAGATCTAGGTTAAAATGGAGAAATTGTAGCTTTCAGTCTTCCTGCATGGAGAATATTTGCAGCAGGGGGAGAGGGAAATGTGTGTGGAAGTTTGCAGCCCCTGTTGTGCTCTGTTCAGTCAGGAAGTCAGGTGCGCTGTCTGTGTGGTGGCTGGCATCCCAAAACTGAGGGAAGCGGAGGGAAATAAAGGAAAACAAGCTGGGGTCTTTCATTTAGGTAAAAACAAATAACTGGGCTCGCTGTGAAGGTAACTGGGTGAGAAGCACCAGCCTGGGGTGTAGAAGGTGCTGAAGTGTCTGAAGGTCTGTTGTAGCCATGAGAGTCTGCAGCTGGAGTTTCACCTCAGCCTGTGAGGAGGGAAAATGAGAAAGAAGGTACAGATTTGGGTACTAGGCCCACTTGTGAGGATGATGTGTGTCTGGGTGGGGACTGAAGAGATGTGATGCTTCACCCATACTGGAGAAAATGAGAAGGGTGGTGAGGAGAGAGGAGAGCTCATATGAGCAGAGATCCCATTTTGTTTCCTTTCAGTTTCATTGCAATTAAGGCTCCTAATTGAAACCAGTTTTACCCAAGGTTTACTGTGGTGGTTGTTTTCTTTCTCTGCTGTTAAATGCAGGTGTTTCACATAGCAGGAAGTTGGCACATAGAGGTAAATTTCCAAAGTGCTGCCTGTACCATTCATAAGTTAATGCTTGGAGAAACCAGCATGGTGAAGAGCCCAGCTGTGCAAAGGAGATGTTGGATGACAGAGGAGGACAGGGGAGAGAGAAAGAAGTCCATGTTTGTCACAGCCCATGGACACTGCAGTGAAGATGTGAGGAATAAAAGTCACAGAAACACAGAATGGTTTGGATTGGAAGGAGTCTTAGAGATTATTTCACTCCAACCCCCCTGCCATGGGCAGGAACATTTTCCACTGGACCAGGTTGTTCCAAGCCCCATACATCCTGACCTTGAACACTTAGGGATGTCAAATAGGGTCAGCCTTGATCTGTTGCAGCATATGACAGCCCACCCCAATCTGCCTTATTGCGGTAAGGAGAAAATTTCTGTTGGGTTTCCATGGGGGCAGTGTTAAACCCCATCATTGTGTGCTGAACCTCTGCAGAGCAGAGCTGGCCCAGGTGAAGGAGGACCTCCAGGGAGCTGTTTACCAGCCTGGAAGTGGACTGCAACTCTGTAGACGCCACTTCACTGATGTGGAGTGAGTGAAACATGAACTGAAGCAATATTAAAATTGTAGTGTGGCTACAGAGCCATAGGAGTGTGTGTGATGCTTTGCAGACAAAGAAAATTCTGAATAAGAAAAAAATATGCATATTATAACCTAAATAAAAGACCTTCACAGAGGTCTGTTTCAGACTCTTTACCCTCATCTTCTTTCAGTATCTGAAATACACTTTAGCAGTGCTTTGGAATGGAGAAAATAGAGATATATTTGTGGACAGTGAACCTGGCAAACCCCTCACATAGCTGCTTGGGGTTGCACAGTGGATGAGAGAGAACAGCCATTCCCAGCTCAGGAGAGGATGTGATGGTAATTTTGGATGTTACCAGAGAGTAGGGTGATACCAGTTCCATGTAATTTCCTCCTCCTAATTTTGACATTACTTACTCATGGGGGAAAAAAATAAGCCCTTGAGCTTGTGAAGCAGCTTTAGAGCTGGGACACAAGCTGTGGGTAGGTTTTTTGCTAATATACTTCTGTCTGCTCAAAAATCAGTCCTGTGGATGTGAAGGGCTCTGGGCTGGAGATACAGAAAAGCTCCTAATGCAGAAATCAGCTCAGTGCTCAGGCTCCATCCTGCTCTGCAGCTTCTATTTACCTGTAGAGCCTTGGCCTGGAGGAAACATGGGTGTTGCAGGCTGAGGTGGCTCTGATGCAGAGCCAGGGTCCAACCTTCATCTCAGACAGACAGAGAGCTGCACATCTCAACTATTCAATCCAAGCACTCCTCCTCGAGAAGCAGAAAAAAAACAACAAACCCAAAAAAGAACACTTTTGCTAGGAAATAGGTCATCAAGCTTTGTGTTTTAACCACAAGGGTTAAACCATTCTCCTATCACACCACGGCCCTGTGCCCTGCACTCATCCCAGCAGCTGCTCACTGGGCAGGGGCAGCCTGGATTCCCCCAGCTGACCCAGGCAGTGTTTGGTGCATCATTGCACAACCCTGCCTTGTTCTGTACCAATCACCCCCTGCTCCACTGAGATGTGCCTTTCAGCTGTGTGCCCAGTGCCAGGGGAATGTGATAGAAACCATGTCAATATCAAAGAGAATCAAGCAGTGTCTCACTCAGGTGCTGTTTTCAGAGGAGCGGAGCGGTGTCACGGGGTTAACCACCAACGGAAGCTGAAGCTTCAACAGCCTTTATTAGCTCAGCAAGTGTTCCTAACCACACTCTTCCTATTTGCAAGAAGAGGCATCTTCTTTTATGGGCCTTCTCTTGGGTTGGGGAGGTGATATTTACCAAATAAAAACTGTTGCTGCACCTGTGTAGTTCTCATGTGGCTTTCACTACCTCCCAGGTTAACCCGTTCGGGACCATCCTTGACTTTTATTGGGGTTTGAAAGAGGGAGGATGGGAGCAGAGCCTTCGTGGTGGCACCTCAGCTTGCTCCTTGTCTTCCTCAGCAAGATGCTTGGCTGACAGGGGTTGATGGGAGAGGGAATGGGAATGCCTTTAGTCCTGCACAGAGCTCCTCAGCTGCCTTGGCTGCTGGGATATGAGGTGTAGACAATGGTGTAGAGGGGTGAAAATACTTCTCTGGCATGATCACCCCACACAGGTCTGTGCATCACTGGGGTCCATGCCAGCCTCCTGTTAGGCATCTTCCAAGCTGAGGAGGTGAGGGAGCGGCAGGGTTGTGTGGAGGGAGTGTTTGGGGAGTGCCTTCCAAGTTCATAAAGACATTAAGTAAACAACTTTGTCATTCCACACATGTTTTCTTAGAGGCAGGACCCACCGTTATCTAAATCCAGGTCCTTCACTCATCATTCCTGCTTTGGTGCTGCATTTGGAAGAAGAGGAGGTGAGAGACAGACTGCTTTTTATCTAGCAGGGTTCAAATTGCTGTCTGCACACCAGCCCTGGAAACTGTGTGGGCACAGCTGGGGTTGGTAATAGGAGGAGGAGAAGAGAGGACCAGAGTGCACTGTCACCCACTGCAGACCCTTCCCCCAAGATTTGTGCCTCTGTCAAGCTTCATTCACCATGGAGAGCAAACTGCATGTGAAACTCCCTAACTGGTTCTGTAATCCTGGTCTCCATGGGCCAGGTTTTCCATATCCAAGGTGTCATTGGCAAAACACCTCCAAGCACTTTTCTGAGTGTAGGGTGCTGCCAGGTGATAGCCCAGCTGCAGCACAGCCTCTCCACTGCTGTGATTCTTCACACCCAAGGCTGTTGCTTCTTGCACACCAGGAGCACCTGGCAGGTGAAAACACACAGCAGGACAGGAGCTGCAGTGCTGTCTCCAGAGGTGACAGTGACAAAACTTTGCCAATAGCTTACCTGGGTCCAGTGGGCTGCTGGAGAAATTCAGCTAGTGAGCACAAAGGCAGCCCCTTTGGTTCAGATGCAAATTGCTGACACCTGGGAGGGTGTTTGAGGAAGTATCACTGCATGTTTATTCCCAGTTTGTTTTTTTCCCAAGGTATCTATTGTTTGCTGCTAGCTATAACACCCTGCTCTTCCCCTCTGTACCCATTCCTCCCAGCTATATTGAGAGTCTAGTGCTGAACATATATGGCTCAATACCTCTGACCTGGGCTCCTTTCTGGCATTGTAATGACCAGAGTCCCGGTTCTGTGTGACAGTTTCAAGCAGGAAGGCTTTGAGGTAATGGTGGTGAAATCAAACACTCAAAAAAATGGAACCCACCCCTGAGATTACCTTAAGGACAATGTGAAAATTTACCAAGGGACAATTCTGTGTTCTCTTTTATTTGTTTTCTGATCTAGAGCACTTAGGTAGCCACATCATCAAGCTCATCTTCACCACTGAGAGATGGACATAGGCTCTTAAAAAAAAATAAAAACTATGTTTTCTTCAGGTGTCATAGAAGCTGGTGCTGTTTGAATTGATGGAAATGAGCATCAGGGAGGAAAAGTGGAGCTTGGATATTGCTCTGAGCTGGTCCAATCCATTCCTTGAGGCCACCAAGGACAAACAAAGGTAAAAGTGTTTCTTGCAAGCAGTTCTCCATTTTCCCCGTAGTGGGTCTGAAGTCATTGCTGGAGAAATGTTACAGCAAGAGAGGCAGGACCCTTAAATCAGTTTATAGTTCCTGTTTTCCTTCACCAGGTGACTAATTAGTCCCAGATGGGCTAGTTACATTTCCCTGTTGGTAAAGAAACCCTGTGGAAAAATCCTGTTTTCCAGAACTGGAGAGACCATAAGCTGCTTTACTCTGAGCAGCTCCTCTCTCTCCCCATCATGTCCAACCTCCTTCCTCTTCCCACTTTGTCCATAGCTGGACCAGGAAATCTCAGTTTCTGTACTTCCCCCACCCTGAGTTATCCCTCAAACACAAATCTCCATGTTCAGTGTTAAAAATTCCTATAAATATTGAATTTAAAAAAAATTAAAATATTTATTCTTGTCATTCAGGATTTCAGCCTAAAGATGTGGGACCTAAAGTTGCTCTTTTTTTCATGTTATGTCACAAAGAACAGGGTGCTTTGGGAACCAAAGGGTGCTGATAAGTTATTGGATAAAAAACACGTGGCCAGATGCTATTCCCTCAAGTCCCTGAGGATAGATGTTACCAACAGAGGTGTGACAGTGCTCCAGCACTCCAAGACTATAAGCAGAACCTTAAGCAACTAATTTAAGACAAATCATTTTAGAAATGAAGCTTTTACTCATCAACACAAAACCCCCACTCTTAAATTGTCTATCTCATTCTGTGAGAGTGCATTGAAAATCTACCAACTTTATAAATAGAACTCAGTCAACAATCACTTTGATGTCTAAGATGAGGTCCACAATTCTACCCCCCCTGTCTACCTGTCTGTTTTTTGAGATTGTCTCTGTTTAGACCAGCATTCCTGAGCTGGTAGTGAGATAGATGCAAATGAGGGATGATGAAAGATTAATTATTTTTCATTGGAGGGAGTTTCTTACCAAGGTTTTCTATCTCATGAACATCCCAAAGCAGAGAAGGGAGATTATAACAGCAGGAAAAAGGCCAAGTCCTCCCTGCTTCCCTCTGAAAAACAGATTGGGTCTTTTCATCATGAACCTTTTTTTAAGTGCCACAGAGCTTGAATATAGTCCTTATAACAGAGCTTGAATATAGTCTTCACAACCTCCCATCTGGCTACTGGGGTGCCTCATGTGGGCACACCAGAACTGAAATTTCAGGGTGGGGAGGTCAGGATAATGCAAATCACTCACTGGTGCTGAGGTAAATGGGCACACACAGAAGGTGCTCTGAACACAGCACCCAAAACCCCTCTGTGTGCCTGCTGAAGGTCTCATCACCCAAAAACCGAGACCCCTGTGATGATATTCAGAAACTCCAGCATCCAGCTTTTATGTCCAACACCTCATTGTGCCAAACTGAAAGCCCAGCCCTAGGATGGCAGGTGGGATATGAGGGATAGTGTCAAGAACTGGCTGTGCCAGACAGCTGAGAAAGAGCCCACCCACATCTTGCCTGACTTAGACAAGTCGCATCCATCCCTCACATTCATAATTCCTCAAGCTGCTTCCAAAATTCAATGTGTGGGACCTGAAAAACACCTACTGTGGAGGGGGTCTGAGCACAGATAAACCAGACCTGTTGCCTGTACACTAGAAGCTTAATTAAAACGAATATGGCTTTCAGTAACTTCCAAGTTAAACAATTTGCCAAACTTTCTAAATATTGGAAGTGTTTTTGCCTCTATTGGCTCCGTCCTCAGGCATCACAGGATGATTCGTTCCACCAATAATTCATGTACCTGCATGTTTTAATGACAACTGAAATACCCTGGCATTTCTGGGCTAGCATGTGTGCTGTGATCTACGAGCCTACACTCCCTCTGCCTCTACTTTGAACTGAGCTGCTTTATTAAGCAACCCCACTACCCACCACTGTCGGACGTGCCAGGACCTGTGGGGTTCTCTTGTACAACACTGCCTTTGAATCCCTTCCAAGACCCAACCAGTAGCACCAGTATTCAGACACTGTAGGATGATACCCACAGCCAATGAAATAAAACTTCCTTTGGGAATCTGTAGAAACCCAAGGAGCCTGTTTTGTTGTTTTTGTTGGGATTTTTTTTTTGTTGTATTTTTTTTTTTTTGACAAAACCAATTGACGCACAATGCAGTCATTAGGACAGGGAGCTAGAAATCAGCATATCTTCAATAAAAAATCTCAATACCTACCTGCTTCCCCAGGAGACAAATTTGCCTGTCCTAGAGGACTAGAACAGGGCACTCTGAAAAGAGGAATATAGCAAAAAGTGGTTCTTCTGCCTTATCTGCACTGCACATGAAGCTGCCTCAGAAGCTTATTTCTAAGGATTTTTTTCTGATATTTACTCTTTTATTGTTGCAAAGCGGGTAAGATACAGAGCCTTAGATATCCATGGTCAGATCCACGAACAAGCTCATGCATTTCAAGTGGTATTAGATATTCAAGCAGGAATTTGGAATGAGATTTAGCTCACAGATTAAGGTATCCAAATTCAGGTGTTTACTTGGTGACCTGTGAAATCCCACTGCAGCTGGTGGGAAGCCAGCAGCGTTGTCAATGACTTATTAAAATTTACTCAGCTCATCTTAAAGCAGTTACTTTTGTTGGGCCAATAATCAGTTTTCTTGTTAGTAGAGACTGTATTTTCTAGGACCTTCATCCAGCTGGCCACTTACCAACACCTGGAGTAAAACCCATATCTATATCATTTTCACCAGATTGTCAGAAATTATTTGGGATCTATGGAAGACCAGTGGTCTTCTGAGCAACAGCAAGAGGCAAGATATGTCTTATAGCACCTCAAAGGACACTCAGCACAGGGTCTCCATGAAGGTGGTCACAGCACCAATCCTTCCAGAGTTCAGGGAGTGTCTGGACAATGTTATCAGGCACTTGGTGTGATTCTTGGGGTTGTCCTGCACAGGGCCAGGAGCTGCATTTGATGATCTTTGTGTGTCCCTTGCAACTATGATTCTACAATATATAGAATCATATATAATATATAGGAATATAATATATAGGAAATGAATAGTGTATGAAAGGCAGAACTTTTTTGAAACAAGGGACAGAGAGAATCTCTGTGGTTGATTAATTTTGTGCCATTTGCCCTCAGAGCCATGGTCTATTTGCTGTCACAGACATGTATTTTGAGTGGAACCTTTTGGCTCTCAGGCCTCTGGGCCTACCAGATGGCTGGTCAGTATAGTGGTTACTCAGGCCTCTTCTAAGTTGTTTCAGTACAACTGAAACTAAACAGAGAGTAAAGGGAAAAAACAAACCCAACAGGCAACAGTCTACCTGCTTATCATCTGATCTAATGCCCTCTCATCTTAGGATGAAAGGGCAAGGGCAGCTTTGCTTCTCCTGACCACCATACAATTGTTCCTCATGCATTTTTTTTTTGCGCATATATATTTATTTATACTACAGCACTTCATAGCAATCTAAGATGGCTCTTGGCCAAAACATGCACAGTGTTTTTCAGTTTGGTCTCTGTGAACAGCTCCCAGAAGTGTCTGGAAAGACACAGAGAAATTTGGGAGCAACCTGTACTGTTTGTGTTTTGCTGGATCCTAGCAAACTCAAAACAGGATGCAGACTTGGCAAAAGCCAGCAAAGGAGGGTTTCTAGCTGTGCTTTAAGTTGCTATGGGATATCTTCTCTCAGTTTCCCATTTCTCTTTACCTGTTGAGTTTTCCTAGAGAACCCCAAGGGTGTGCTCCATGCCCAGGCCATGTCCCAGGGCCCTGATTCCCAAGTGTCAGCATGAGGAACCATCTCTGCCTCTGTTCCCCATGTCAAAGCTTCTTCACTGTGCAAATAAATGCACACAGGATGCTGTGCACTTCTGAAACGCCTCCAGTATGGAATCATCCTGTGGCCATGGCACGCATCCAGCCCCAAGAGCCCAGAATTTCTCCTGAGTTCAGTAGTTTAAGCTCATACCTATATAATCAGACCAAAAAAAATTCCCAAGAACAGGTCTGTCTTAATGAATTAACATACAGCTTTCTCCTTCCAGCCAATACCCCCCAAGCCACAGCATTCTAATTCCCTTCCTGTCCCACACTGGTACATTTATACCAGCAGGTCTGTTCTGGTAGGTCTGAGTGGGATAGGGTGAAGGCAAAGGGTTTATTACTTTTATTATTCCAAGATAATTAAGCAGGGCAATTTTGGGCATAAGCAGGGACTAAACCCCCTTTTATTGCTCTGGCAGAGTAAAGAGGCCATAAAAGGCATTTAGATTACCATTACCCTTATCAGAGTCAGCCCAAAAGAAATTCTGTTTATTTCAGACTCACTGATTTTATTGGAACCCCAGTTTCACAACCTTGGAGAATATAACCCTATCAAACAAGACTCCTTAACAAGCCATTGCCCAGAGAAGCTGTGGCTGCCCCTGGATCCCTGGAAGTGCCCAAGGCCAGGTTGGATGGGTCTTGGAGCAACCTGGGATAGTGGAAGGTGTCCCTGCCCATGGCAGGGGTGGAACTGGATGGGCTTTAAGGTACCATCCAGCTTAAAACATTTTATGATTCTAAGGTTCTGTCGTTGCTTTGAAGCAAGTCCAGAGAGGGGACGCTCAGATAAATGTCAGGAGGTGGCTGCAGTGCCAGCAATGAGGATTTTTTGTGTCTGCAGGGAGTAGAAACACCCAAAAGCCCCAGTTTTATAGGGAGGTGATCTCCTTTTACCTCTCCTAACCATTGGCATCTTCTCGGCTGCTATTTTTGAATACAACCTAATAAACCCTGCCCTTCTCCTCCACAAAAACCAGCCAGGGGGATTTGCAGATGCTCAGCTTCAGGCTGGCTCCAAGTTTCCTTACAAGTTTAGTTCCCGCAGTTACTTGAGCAAGGATAGACTGTATCGCTGAATCTTCAGCATTTCCTTTATCTGTTATTTAAAATGGTAAAGCTTACCAGGGAGATGAATACAGGAACAGAGGAGTTGAAAGCTTTTATATCAGTCCTGTGCAAACAAAGTTAATGTGTCTTCCTTGTGCACAAAGATTAACTGTGATTAAGTGCTCCAATATGAAAAACTAAGACAGAAAAATAGAAAAGTGTTGCAGTGCTTAGCCATCCTTCTTAAAATAACTACCATTGTGTTAGGCTTAAAAGGCATTTGCTAAAGATTTTGTGAAGAATTAAGCTTATTTGTTATTCTTTTAAGATAGAAACAAGAGTAAAGGAAAAGCTGTTAGTCAACATTGTCTTAGAAGATAAAGGTTTCTAGATAAGAGCATATATGGGTCAATAGAAGCTTCAGTAAATATCTTTCTTGATTGACAGGTCTCTTGAGATTTTTTTAGCTGGTTTAATGTCACCTTCTTTCATTTTCTTTTTCTTTTTTTTTTTTTTCTGCTCTGCAGTAATATTGGCTGAGGGGGACAAGCAAGTTATGTCACATTTCTGTTTGACCAGCAGTGACCCCAGGAAAAGAGTGAGAAGCAACCTAAGGGCTGGTGATTGCACCATGCCAGCCTGATTCAGGTATCTTATCAGGAGGCTCAATTGAATGAATGAGACAGAGTCACCCCAAACCCTTCCTTCAGATTATTCCAAGAGCTGGACTTTGATGATCCTTGCAGGTCCCTTCCAACTCAGGATATTCTATGATTTTATGATTAATAATATCTCCAACAGGGGAGACTTTTCTCTAATTTAGCTAAACTCATTTAAAATCATCCCTTAGAGCATGGAAAGAAAAGAGCTGTACATTGCAAACCCCAGGCTTCAGACCTGCTGTGGGGAGTAGGCATTGATGCTTTAAGCTGTTTGTCTGCAAGGTGTAACCGTCAGGTGCTAAAAACTGCAAACCTACCTAGAAGTCCTAAGGCAAAACATAAAATTCAAAGATCTTTTAATTTTCCTTCTGTGGCTAAGGTTATTTTTTTTTCAGTTTCCACTCACAAGACGCAAAGATTAAAAACAACTTACATCGAAGAGGTAAAAAGTAAAAAGAAGAAAAGGAAAGGAAAAAAAAAGAGAGAGATTCTCTGATGATAAGCTTATTGCAGCAGCTGAGTATTTGTAAGATTTTCAAAACAAAACAGGCTGAGCCAGGGTGTAGATGTGTCTGTCCCCCTGGAAATAACGCCTCACTCAGCAGAGATGCCCTTTGGCTCCAGAGTGGCTTTCTGAGGAGCCGAGTGTTGCTCCAAGCCCTGATGCTCCCCACCCCTGACATGCATCCAGCTGGGTGAGAGTAAAGCTGAGACCACAGTGCAGCATCCCTTGAATCTCAGCCTTCAACGATAACCACCCCCAGAAGAGATTCCTGTGCTGAACAGTAAGAAAATAAATAGCTCTGCTTTTGCAACAGGGTGCCAGATTTTGGAGCGTTTGAAGCCTTTTCACATCTCTGCCAGAGGCAGGAGAGTGCAGGCAGAGAGGCAGGAGGACAGGGAGGCACAGAGGTTTGCCTACAGTGGGAAACTGTTTAACTTGACTGAATGACTGTGACGGTGTTCACAGGGGCTTTCAGGTGAGGGAAGAGACAAGAATATTGACTCCATGTTCAGAAGGCTTGATTTATTATTTTATTATATTTATTACATTAAAACTATACTAAAAAGAATAGAAGGGAAAGCGTCATCTCAGAAGGCTGGCTAAGCTAAGAATAGAAAGGAATGAATTATAAAGGTTTGTGTCTCAGACAGAGAGTCCAAGCTAACTGGGCTGTGATTGGCCATTAATTATAAACATCCAAGATGGGCCAATCACAGATGCACCTGTTGCATTCCACAGCAGCAGATAACCATTGTTTACATTTTGTTTCCGAAGCCTCTCAGCTCCTCAGGAAGAAAAATCCTAAGAAAGGATTTATAATGAAAAGATGTCTGCAACAAATGACCAGCAAAAAAACCCATTTTTCCTTATGGACAGATCGAGACAGGAGCAGACATCCTGTGAATTTTTTGGGGGCAACCTACCCCACAAATTAAGGGTTTTAAAATGGACCTTAGGCTAGTTACTGAGTATCTAAACCAGGGATTCACAGGAGCTTTCAGCTGTGTCCCTGGGGCATGTTGGATGTGGCAAAGCTGGGTGTGCTGGCAGAGAAGGTGCCCATTAGTGTGGACATTGCCTGCAGCTCCAGCTGTGCTTTGGAGCTGCCTCCCAGCCCATGTCCCAGAAGGAATCTTGCTGAGCCTCCCATGGTGTGTCCCCGCTCAGCAAACAGGGAAAGGAGCCGGTCCTCTCCTTGGGTAAGGTCACTGACTCCACAGGCTGCCTTTGCCTGTCACCATCCCACCCTGATGGCTCAGAAATGCTGATAACCACCACAAGAACCACCAGGATGGCCAGCAAGGGACCCAGAAACCTGACAATCCACAGAACACAAAATGATGGATCTGTGTAGGTGATGGATGGATTGATGGATGAATGCTTCCAACATCAGAGCAGTGTGAATCTCCTAGAAATGTCATCCTTCCCACTTTCCCCAGCACAATCCCTCAACTCCTCTTTGTGGGACAATCACAACTGTGACCTGTGGCACAGAGGGGACAGAGCGACAGCTGGAAACTCCCCTGGGAGATGCTCTGCCTGGGCAGGAGATGAAAAAGAGATTTCTTCTGGAAAAATGGGCATAAACACAATGATTGATAAAAGCATTTGAAATACACTGTTCAGTGAGGAAAGACCTGGGGAGAGAAGATGTTTGATGAGACACACAAAACTTCCAGAAAAATATAAGTGTGTTTCAACTCACACAATTTTCAATGGGAATTAGTGACAAGTGTATGGAAGGAATTCAAGTATTAGCCTTCTCCACACATCCCACTGCTGGTGCTGGCTACAGCCAGCTCATATGATTTGAAATTTGATTTATCCTCTGTGCAAAGTCCTGCTCAAAATTCAGTAATGCATTTATTTTATTTTTTTTCAGGCACAACTTATTTTCCCAACCTAAGGACTGCCTGAGAGGCAGCAGATAGTTCTGCCTTGAAATGTGATGTGGCAAAAGCTGGGGTGATTTTGGCCTGTCCAATATTGTGGTCACTGTTGGGAAGCAAAAGCCCTTCTCCTGCAAGCTGCAGGGACAGTGTGTGTGGATGATCACGTGCATTTCCAGATCCCTCATATCCACGTTGAGTGGGAGGGGTGCTGAGAACAGCAGCACGACATTTTAGGGCTGGCAAAAGCCACAGACACCATGAGAAGCCTGCTGAAGAAAACACTGACTTGTAAACCAGTCTGAAAATGTCTTAGAGGTGTGAACACTGCAGAGGAGGGGGGACTGACCTAAAGAAATCAGTGGAGACAAACATGTGAGGTAAATCTTGAAGGTCACAATCCAAGTTTAGACCCTCTTAGAGGAGACAATGGAATTAATTGGTGATTCTGTAAATCTACCCAAGCATTCTGCTTGTGTGGCATGAGAGACCAAGAGGGAATTTAAGAAAAAAAAAAAACAACAGCCAAGGTAGAAAAGAAAAAGAACAGCATTTGGTGAAGTGCTTATATTATGCACAGCAAGAGCAATCAAGTGGTAGGTGGTTGATGCAAGTGTTTCTAAATGCTCAGTTACAGAGGATTTGCATGTTGCCACACCAATAAGATGATTTAGGGCTTTGGCTCAGGATTTTGCAGGTCAGACCTTTTTTTCCAGAGGTTTCTACATCAACCATCCTTCCTCAAAGGGGTCAGGTTTCCCTGTATGTGACATCACAGACCCCGATCGCATTAAGGACAAACTGCTAAAATGACCCTATATCTGATAGATCAACAGAAAGAGAATAACAAAACACCAATTTAAAGTTGTTCAGGGCCAAAACTTGGTAGATGGCTGTTTCTCTCCTGTGCCTACCCTGTGTTTTCACCCTGAGACACTGCAAATCCAAAGCCTGGCTGAATAGAGTTGAACAGAGAGCAGCAAACCTGAGGTCTCCATCTCTGCACTCCCACTCCCCTTCCTCCTCTGCCACTATTAGCAAAATAATGATTTTGCTGATTTCAAAGTAGGCCACTAGAAAAGATCCTTTAAGTTGTGGGTTTTATCCCCTCCTCCATGTTTTCTTATTTTTAATTTTGTACATTGCTACCACTTGTTGAGGGGACCAGGTTGTTTTGCTTCTTCCTTCTGTTTGTTTTGCCCTTTGCTTTTCACGTGGGGGAGGATGGCAGAGGGTGGAAGCAATCATGCTCATCATCAACAAACACAGGGCACAGGGAGGTCAGCCCAGCACCACACTGGGTGTCTGAGATGGATATTCAGGGGCCAGAGCCAGAGCACAACCAGCATGGTGACAGAGAATCAAAAAATTGCTTTTTTTTTTTTGTTTTTTGGGTTTGGTTTTCTGTGGACAGTCTCAGTGAAAAAAAAAATTATATATAAAATACATATAAATAAAAATAAATAAATAAATATAAATATTAAAATACATGTAAATAAATATAAAAATAAAAATAAATAAATAAATAAATACATACATACATACATACATATATCAATGTGTATTTTCAAGCTAATGGAGACCTGAAATGCTGAGGTGTGTTTAGGAAATCTAAATCTGCATATGTGACAGAGATGTCATTAAGAAAAAATAATATCCCTGAACAGGGAAGGTTGGAGGGGGTGGAGAAAGGAGGGAGGTGGAAGATGAGGAAAGCTGCTAAGCTAAGAAATTATGAGGTAATGATAATATAATTTCCTAAACTGGCTACTAATTAACCAGAACTTTGGAGCTTAGTACTGTGAACCAATTCCATCATAGCCCAAAAATCACTCTGAAAAATAACAAAAAAAATCAGCAGCAAATTTTTCAGCGACAGTGTTAGCCAAATGTAATGCGTGTAATGTAATGCATTTCACAGATTTTTCCCCCTTTTTTTCCTCCCCATACTTTTAGCTAACACACCCAAATTTCTTGTGTACACAGGAGACAGAACAAGGGCAATTTTGGATGTGAAGTAAAAGAGCTAAAGCATAGAGGAAATTCCCTTTTGGTGCTGCCCTGGCAAAGCCAGAGATGAGCAGTGCCCAAATCATCCTGATGTGCGGTCCCAAAGTGTTTTTTTACACATGAGAGTAAGGAAGAGGAAAGGCAAACACAAACACCCTCCCTTGCCCAGCTCAGCCCTCTTTGTGCTTTGAGTCACCTGCAGTAGTCAGAGCCCCTGGGGTCAGCCTGAGAGGTCTCAGGAGGGAATGCAGCATCCTCAACAGTGGCAGGGGCAAGGCCTGCAGCTCCTGAGCTCCTGGAGCCTTTTCCCATGACAGCAAAATATCTTATAAAATATAGAATAGCTAGGTAAGAAGGCAGGAACCCCCTGCTTGTTAAACAGGCATTACCTACAGGCAGTTTTCTTTAGTGGAGGAGGAGGTACAGTCTTCATCCTGCCCCCCACATCAATTCCATATGCAAAAGAGCGTTTTTTCTAAGGAATCACAATTAATAAATAATAAATAAATTACAATTAATAAATAATAAATAAATCCAATCCTTAAACATAATGAAGTGAAGTGCAGCACAGCTTCAATGCAGTAACAAAAACCAGACAGTGGCTCAGTAAAGTCAAAGATAAAAAAAAAAATTAAAACAGTTAAATTTGCATGAAGCCATAGACATTAACTTTTAAAAGCTGACATGAATACTGTGGGGTGACAAGAAAGGAGGGGATGTCACCGAGGACTTGTCAGAAAAAGGAAAAGAAAAATAGGTGTGCCCAAAGTTCCTCTTTTAATGCTGGACCCCAAATGTTGGTAGCACAGTGTTGGTGGATTCTGGCAACAGAGATATTGATGAGAGGTTGCAACTGAGAAGGTGGAATGCTGAGCCAGGAACATGACAGCAGCAGTACCTCCAGGAGATGGAGATAAGGGCTGCTTGGGATATTATGAAAAAACAGCCAATATCCCAGCCAGGAGGCACAGAAAGAAATGTTTTGGGGAGTGGGGTTAGGGACAGGTCAGGCCTTGGTGTTTTGGATACATGAGGAGAGAAGGAGCCCAAGGGGCTGAGCCCCTCCCTTCCTAGCATTGCACGTCATGCCCTGGACTTGTCCCTTTGCTGCTCTTCTCACTGAATCTCTCTCCCCACAGCACTGCTGGGGACCCAGACTGGGAGCACAACACCTTTGGCCGTGAAGGAAAGGAGGTGGAGGCTAATGAGGGGGTTAAGGAGTGAGCTAAAGCCCTTTTCTTTCCTCTCTCCTTGTAAACCACACCTGTGCATCCCAGCTGTGTTCACAGCCCAGGTTTTGGCTGGAAACTTTCTTTTACATGGTGGCAAGAGCTTACCTGGATGGCAAATCTGGGAGTGCACAGATGAAATCAGCCTCATGCAGGGGAAAGCCTCCTGCCATCAGTGCTCACGAGCATGAGCTAGCAAACCCTGCCAATCTTCACAGCTAAGGGATTTCCTCCCCATCACTCAGCACCAGCTGCAAGACTGAGGGCACAGAGCTCCTGGCTCCAGCTCAACTTCCACTTTCCAAATGCTACATCCCCCAGGTGAGGGATAATCCATCACGTGTAGCATGCATTTCAAACTGCTGCTTATGCCATGCTCTTCATGCATTTAACATGAGCAAAAGGAGAGATTCAGGAGGGGATCATCAGAGCAGGGGGTTCAAGGAAGGTGGATTGTGCAGCAGACTAGCTGAATAAAGAAAAAACAGGCTTGGTTTCTTTTTCTCACTTTCTAGTTTGCTGAGTAATTGAAAGAAAAGTGTTTCCATGCACCAGAACTCTGGAGTGCCCTTGTGAACTTTAGCCATGGTAGACAGTGAGAGACTCAGGTGGTGTAAGGAGAACCCTGCCTTTAGAAAATGACCTTCTCTCATACCACAGCTTCCACCCCCAGTCTCACATTGTCAGACTCTCCCACCCCCAGTGCTTTCTGCAGCTGGCTGCAGCCTGACCCTCTCTCAGTCACAGCTTTAGAGCTGCCTAATCTATCTCAAAAACTGGTTTGGTGGTTTGGTGTTGTTTTTTTGAGATGGGGTAAATATTTATTGGGGATTTTCCTGCTTTGTCTTAAATATGAAAAGAAAAATGAAAAAATAAATTATCACAAGAAGAAGCTTCAGGCACATCTTCATGTCATAGGAGAGCAGGAGAGGACTGGTTTGCAGCTAAAGCAAGGGTTGCTCACTGAAAACAAGAATGAGATCCCCAGCTCTGGAAAATACTATTTTGTATCAGCTATGGGTGCTTCTTACCCAGAATGGGTTCTACCAAGCCTCATACACCACACATGAGCTTCATTTCTTTTCCCTTTGGTCCATTTTCCCCTCTAGGTGATGATCATCACATTGTTGTCACTCTGGCATCTCTCTTCTGCCCTAGGAATAGATACTGCCAGGTACAACTCATGGGCACATCCCATCTTGTGTTGAGAGCTTTGGAGCAGAGCAGAGGCTTCAGCCTGAGCCCAAAACATCCTCCTCACACCTCTGCCACCCAAAGGCACTTCCACCACAGGCACAATGCACCCCTGTGGGTCAGGGAACATGGATTGGTGATCAGGGCATTATTATGGGGTACACAAACCATGTTCAGTGGGTGACTTACAGGTGCTCCTGCCATGGGCAGACACCCCTGAAACCCTGCTAGGCACAAGTCTGAGGCATCTCTCTCCTCCTAAAAAGCAGAGAAACACTTGAGTCCTTTTAAGGATCTGGATTCATTTCCAGAAATTGTTAATGTATTTAAGAACTACTGAGGTTAAACAGCGGAATTGACCAGTGCTTTCGTTTTAACATAGCTTTTGAAAAAGAAAGATCAAAATGGTGTTTCCTGAAAGGTTTTCTTCTAGATTTTGAAATAGGAGATTCAAGCAAGACAGTTTGGCTTTTCAAAGGCAAGGATTGGGGGTTTTTGGCTTGTTTTGGTTTAGTTTTTTTCCCCCAAAAGCATCTGAGTTTGAATGAATAATTGTTTTCAAAACAAATTCATGTCTTAATATCTCATCAGATTTTATTCAAAGTCACAGTTGAAACTGTCACAAGGTGTAGGAAGCTCTCTTTAGAAACGTGGCACACAAAACCAGGCAGGTTTACTCTATCAGGGTGCTGCCTCTTGTTCTCCTTGACACCAGACAGTCCTGGCAAGAGACAGAAAAGGGCATGCCTGAAGGAACATCCCTCTGGTGACTGAGGGTTCTTCCCATTATCCTGCTGCACTTAAGCAAAAACTGTGATTCTTTCCAAACCCTGATTCCCCCCTGAGCCTGTGAAGGAGGTGGAACACCCTGATGCAGCCACAAGCCACGTGCACCTCCCTGGCTGCCCACTGAGGAGCAGGAGGCTGCCAGGGGCCACGCAGCCCATCAGTGACAGTCACACGTTCACGGGATGCCCTTTCAGCAGCCCTGTGCTCACTGCAGCCCTTCGGCAGCTCCCGTGACATTCCCCATGCGCCCTCACTCACATGCCTCACACCAGCATTCCCAGGGCTAGCAGCATTCCTAACTGCAGGATGATGAAATCTCTGGCCACCAAGAACCACCTGACTCCCCCTTCCTCAAAAAAATGGGAAAAGTAGAGAATTTCATACAGCTTCTGGCTTCATTTATGGGGGTGGAGAAGATGAAGGAGATGCTCTGGCACTCATAAATAGTTTTTCTCCCTTTTTGCATCTGTCTGACTTTGGTAATACTCACACAAGCACAGCAAAACCCTCCTTAATACATTAAGACTAAAATCATAGCTTGTCTTGATTGGAGACTGCGTGTTAGCAATGCCCAGCTAAGTCAGGGCTTGCATTTTAATTAGAAACTCTAATAGTGAAGTAATAGGAGAATAATTCCAGTAAGTGCTTTCCCTCTGGCAACTGGAAATAATACTGACATTTCAGGTGTTCCCTAGTCTGTATCCAGTTTTTGTGATTTTTTGTCCTACAGCATCAGCTGCAGGTTCTTATACCTGATGGACAATATCCTCATAAATAAGCATGTGAGAGGAGCTCATTCTCCTGAAGAGGCATGATCATGGATATATATCTCATTGCCTGAATTTTGGAAAGCAAGTGGACAGGGGCTGAGTCAGTGAAGGAAGCCCAGAAGGAGTTTTTTTTCCTCTGGTGGCTTTGCAGAAAGCCTGGGATCCCAACTTTAGGATCAGTGCTTCATGATAGGGAGGTCCTATTCTCCAAGGAAAGACCACTCTGTTCAACATCCTTATACAACCTGGGCCAAAAAAAAAAAAAAGGATTTTTTTTTTTCTCTCAAGTTTTTGGACCTACCTTTGAGCTTGTTTCGGACAACCATTAGCACAATGGAATTTTGAACACCCATTTGGACCATAGGAAACACCCTGGAATCACCAGTTATACCCAGTTACCCTCTGCTGTCCTGAAAGCACTACTGGGATGTTTTAAGAATATTAAGGTTTCTTGGGCCTGATGTATTTAAACACTGCTTTTAAAGCATTTCAGCTTTTTGAACCCACACTATTAGTGGAGTCAAATCTACACTATGGTCAGTTGTGAAATGCAACTGGATGAGTCAAAAAAAGGAGGAAAAAACTCATATAAGAATTTAAATGCTGTCTGAGTAATTTTCCTGTGCACACAAAATTATTACAGTTTTGTTTTCAGATATGTTAACACTATAAAGAGGATATAAGTATCCAGCCGTAAAAATGGGGGAAATAGAGGGGGGAAAGCTAAAACACAGTGCCTACAGATATACTTGAAAAATTGCACAAAAACACTTTGCTTCACTTGCTTGGGTCAGTCCTCCCTGCCAGTAAACTGGGCAGGATTGTGGTTTAACAGCTTTGCAGATGGTGTGAGGCAGAGAAAGAGCAAGTGACTCCTCAGGCACTTGAGCTGGTGGCCCTGTCTGTGTCTCTCTTTTTCCCTGACCTGCTAACCAGAGCCTTCAGTGAAAAGATGGAGAAGAACAGAAGCAAAGGTGACTCACCAGTACCTGGGCACAGAGATTTTGATGAACAACATGGAGGGAGTCTGAAATGAAGTTCTGTGAAGTGAGAGTGAAAACCAGCCTGAGGAGGGTGGCCTGTTTAAAAGCTCTCTGCTCTGCAGTTTGGGCTCATGGGTGTCAGAGGTGTCACAAGTCATTACCAGCTCTGTGGGAGTGCTGAGTTATGCTCCCAATGTGCAGTTTCTGATGGATTTATCCACCAAAATCACAGGTTTCTGAAGACTCACTGAATGCTGGCTGACTAAGCTAAGCACACTGCTTCCTTTGAAGGTGCCAAACTGCACTAAAAGTAGTTAAAGACACAGGAAATGTTTCCTTTTTCCATTTAGGCAGTTGTTGTCCTTGCCCCAGGGATGTTATACGAGCATGAGTGGGAGGGACCCAGACCAGCAGCATAGGAGGAGGGTTAAATAGCCCTGGAGCTGGTGAAGCATCCTGCTCCCCATTCCCTCCTGTAATCCATCAGCTGTCCACTGCCTGCTGTGGACCGGCATCATTAGGTACATGAAAGGGGAAAACAAACATGCCCAAAACCCAAGGAAACAAAGCAAACAGGATTCATGGTCTAGTGGTTAAAAGGCAAGCGCTGAGCAGTCAGGAGAGCTGGCTTCTCTCTCAGGCTGGGGCACTGCAGCTCTTGGTTAGCATCTCCTCCCTGTGCCTCAGTTTACCCAGCTATAAAAAGGGGATGGTTACCCCTCCCTGAATACATTAGGAGGGCTTTAAAACACCCACAACCTAATCAGTGTTACAGGTTATTCCAGCCCTGGCAACCTGGGAAAAATCAAAGCTGATTTATACAGTCTGATCACTGTTGGCACCGACAAACTGGTAGAGACAGTCCTGTCAAGTATCATATTTGAAACATAAGGCTTACACCATTCATTCCTGTCATTTTTATTTTTTTCTTTTTGTTCCATGCAATGGTAGATAGGTATTGCATGCAGTGATATCCCCTCAGTGTGTGCCAAAATGAATAATGTGTGTGCCAGGGAGTTTCTGCCTCAGGGAAAGGCCACAGCTGAGCTTCCCATAGGTCTGCTGCCAGTGGAACTCCAGTGCAGGGGAGGTTGGCTGGGAGATGTGCTCACAAATGAGGTTTCCCACTACAGCTCTTCCCTGGTTTTGTCCTCGGTCCTTTTAAACCTGACACAATGCCCCTCACACACTGGAGGTACCATCAAACCATGGTAACAGCCAGGGCAGAGGAGGGGACACCATGTCTGCACATCTCTGTTGGTCAGACTTGGGATTTTGCTTGTGCTGGGTTTGCTCACACCTTCTAACCAAGAGCACTAACCCAGCAACATTTATTGAAAATCTAATGTTTATCTATTGAAAATCTAAGAATAGTGACTGGGATTTGTTAACAGACCTGCAACTGTCACACACCACCCTGTCCCTGCATGTTACAAACCCAGCAGCACCACCAAACATTCCATATTGGGAATTCCAGCCCTAAACCTTATGTTTTTTACACTTCTCTAAACCTCTGACTTTCTGGAGCACTTCAGTAGGGATCTGTGTAGTTCATTTGGCATTTATAAGCTCAAAATGAATGTGCTTCTTTATAGAGAGTTCTTGGTATGCTCTTAACATTGTGGCAAAATATTTTTCTCTTGGTTACCACTACAGAAAAGGAGTCTCCAACCCTGGAGCTAATTTAAAGATGTGTAGGTGTGACACTTGGGGACATGGTTTAGTGGTGGCATTGGCAATGCTGGGTTAATGATGGACTCAATGATCTTAAGGGTCTTTTCTAAACTAAATGATTCTGTGATTCTAAACTGACAATTACTGACTTGCATAAATTTTTTTTCAGAGGAGATATGCACTGTGGAAAAACAGGAAATTTTTGTCATGAACTTGAAAACCTTCAAGTTAGCCCCACAAACTGAAAACATTCCATCCAAAACCCAAGAAATTCAGTTTTCAGCATTTCCCTCATTTTTTAACACAGAAAGGTATTTTTCATAGAAAACATAAAAAGCATAAAAAACAACCTATTTCCAGAGAAAATTCAATCACACATGATTTGGAGCTGTACAGCACTAATAATGTATTAGGTACACAAGGTACAGATATTAGTCCCTGCCTTTATTCAGGAGTTCAGGATATTGAATGATTGAGGGAAAGTCCAAATAGACGCTGGATAATGCTACTTTTTCTTTATTTTCTTACTGGGAAGACACATAGATTTAAGAAAAGCCTGGAGATCACCTATACAGCCCCTCACTCAAACCAGGGCCATCCTTGAAGTTAGATCAAATTGCTTATTGTCCCACCTGGTTGAATTTTGGATATTCCCAAGGATGGTGATTTCACAGGTCTCCAAGAGTGTCCTGCTCTCCAGTCTGTTGTCTTTGTCCTGTTGCTGTGCACTCTGAGAAGGGTTTGATTCAGTCTTTTCTACACCCCTCATTGCAATACCCAATCTCACAAGTGATCTTGAATTTTCTCATCTTAAACCTCTGAGTCAACCCAGGACCCTCAGCTTCTCTTATGCCATGTGCTCCTGTCTCCACTGGGCTTGTTTCAGTAGGCCCATCAAAAATTTATATTTATTATTAGAGAATATAAATTCCTTTCTACCCATCCTCTTGGGGTATAATCTAGAAGTCCTAGACACTCACATAGGATGAGCACAGACTCTAATGATGAGGGAATTTTACCAAGTAATAGTTTCATCCAGAACAGCAATTTCATATTAATTTGCACTTATTTTATGAACTCTGTGTAGAGTGGTAACTGTTAAGGCTCTGAGTCTTTGGATCAAAGGTCTCATAGAGGTAACTGTAATGTTATTTTTAAAATACAGCCTCTCCTGCTGTTGGTCAGCTGTCCAGTGTGGTGCTGCCTTTGGTAAAGTGCTTTCTGAGAAACCCAAATGGCACGACTTTTTCTCAGAAAAGGAGGTGGAAATAAACAAGCAGTGGTGTAAACACATAGATCACTTGGCATGGAAAGTGGAAGCAGAGGACTGTAAAAAAGCAGGCTTAGTAATTATATAATCATTTTACAACCAGAAAAAAATAGGAAGGGAGCAAAATTTTAAAAAGCTGCCTTCACTAGCATGAAGAACTGGGTCTACTTGCCCACCTAAAGGGTAATAATAGCCATTCTGGGAGTGCTAAACTCTTTGAACTGTGTCTAAGTACCACCTCTGTTTATTTTAAGGAAGGAAACTGTCAGGTTCTGTTTGTTCGTGGTGAGCCATCCACAATGTGCTTGGTGCATTCAGACTAGTAAAATAGTGGTACATCAAGTATAGGAAACAAGAGGTTTATCATGGGATTAGTCTTACAGAGATAAAAGTAATCACAGAGCTGCTCAGGACTTCTTGTTTGCTGTGAAACTTGACTACAGGAGGTGATGGGTCTTTTCTTTTACAGCTTTTTCTGGTTGAAGAGGGAGGGAAATGGGGTTAAAATAAAAACCGTTCATCTCTCCTTTATTTTGTTCTTCCCCATCATTTGGTGCTTTGCAAAAACTTTATTTTAAGGGATCATGTTTCTACCTTGCAACAAATCCCAGTCATGATTTTTATGGGCTAATTGCATTCCTGAACAGGTCACGAACTCTGGTCTGTTTTATTTCTATTCCTGATTTTAATTTTAATTTTTTTAAAAAATAGTAAAAGAAAACTGAACTGATGGAACTAAAACCACGCTTTTACTCGCAGTGCTTGTGTTTTGAGGCCAGTCATTTATTGTTTCAGGGAATCAGGTGTTTTATACAACAACTGGCCCAGCCTGTTAGCTCATCATGTGGTGCCAGAGTTCCTTTATTTAAGAGAAAATTTATTTTTGATGGATTTTTAACCTTTAATGCACAGTGACAACATCTCTCAGGGATACCATCCACAAGCCAGATAATTCTTCCACAGTTCATTTTTAGCTGTTTACTTTGAGCTTCTATATTGCACAGTGGACATATCAAAACTCTGGGAAAATGCTGTTTTATGGAATGCAGATGGATCTCCAGGCAGTGCAGGGCTGTTGCATGAAGATTTGGACTATCCAAACACCTCAGAGAGGATGGGAAATGTCTGGTTTTATTTTTGGATCTGGAGATCTGAGCTCTTTTCTCTGTCTCTTCAAACATGGCAGTGGTTGATACAAACCTGGATTTCACACCACATCCAAAAGGATGGTCCAGTACTCACAGAGAGCTATTTGGGACAGGATGCTCCTTACAGGGAAGTTCTGAAAGAAAACCAACAGTCCAAAATTTAGACAATTAAATAAAAATAATTTTTTAAAAAATCATTTTTATCTTTTGTACTGGTAAATGTCAGAGTTCCATATGGTTCTAGTGATGCTTAACAGAAAAGTGATTGGGGTTTCCTCTGTTTTGCATTGGTCCCCTCAACTCTAAATTCTGCTGGTTAGGAGCTGTCTATGTGGTGATTATTTTTGTTGGCAAGTCCTGAAGGAGCACAAAAATACTGTACAACACAGAAATGACAAAATTACCTGCATTTAGGTAAGTTCCACGTGGGATGAATGTGTCTCAGCTATGTTGAGATGACTGGGACAGGAGCCTACTCCCAAGTGAATCTCTAGTATACCATCATAGTGAGATCTAAACGTTGGAGGAAAATGTCTGATTTCTCCATTTTTGAAGAAGAAAAATCACACCCTGCTCTCTACTATCCCATCTGGTGTTTTTTTCCCCATATACTAGCAAGGTGATTTGCTCAGGTTTGCATTTCTATAGAAGAGCCCTTTTGGTCAGGTAGCTCCCTTGTTTATTATTATTATCCTAATAAGGGATGTAAGGTTCACCCATTCTGTCTCCAAAGCCTTTGGATAACTTTCAGAACTTCTGCTTAGAGTAAATTTCAAAGCATCAGTGGAAGGTATGGAAAAAGAAGCTAAAGCTCTGCTCACCCCATGATCCAACCAAGTGAGGGGAATTGGTGTGGATGATGACAGGGGTAAATGCCCTGGATAAAGGAGTGCAGTGGCTTATCTCTCTCTGCAGAAGAAATGTAGAGGAAACAGGATGTTCCAACAAAATTCTGCTAAATATTGACCTAGATACCTAGCAAAAAACCTTGTCCATATTCAGAGACCTGTGAAAGGTCTTTAAGGAAAATATTTTTTCAAGCCCTTGTCCAGCACACAAAAATTATTTGCCTGACAAGGAATGATTTTTAATGTTTGTGCCATACCAAAACAAACCAGGGCTAAGCACTCCCATAAATCACTGTAAGTTGTCGCCTTCCAATTCTGTGAACACAAGGGGAAAAAATGCTGAAGGTGAAATGGTGGCCAAACAATGAGTTAAAGACATAAAATGGAATAAAGCAATTAATCCAAAGCCAAATTGAATTTCAGATGGGCAGATCTCACCGAGAAAGGGATGATTATGATTTCAGACATTCATATTATGAAATAGTAAACTCTTTCAATCTCTCCATGTCTGACAAAGAGAGGCAAAGTAGACAATTCAAACAACCTCACTGCTCTCCACAGTCTCTCTTTGCAAAAGGATCCAACATTTGTATGAGTGGTGGTACAGTATCACTACAGCTTTCACTTTAGAGAGAACAGCAAAGTTTACTTTGAGAAAATCTCAAAATTGTAAGCAGAAAAATATATCATGCCAGCTGACAGACTTTTAAAAGTTTATTGTGTGCTGCAATGGAAAATGGATACCAGGGGGAAAAGAAAGAAAATATTTATTTAAAACCTGTTTTACAATTATTATTTTTGTTTTGTTCACACCTTTACTTTTGTCTCAGGGTGTGATCAGGTGAATAAATTTCCATACTTTTTTATGTGCCATGGTCTATCTTGTCATATTCCCAATCAGCAAGTTCAGATTTTATTTTAGCATTGTTTAAAAACAAGCTCTACTAGTAACTCATATTTCCTGAATAATCTCATGAAAAGCAACTAGGTGGCCAAAGGTGAGGTTCTTTGTTCTCTGGATGGATGAAAAAATGCTTAAATGCATCATAATCTACAGTGTGAACTCGAAGTCCCTCTGCCATGCTGGGAAATAGGCCTCTGTGCCAGTTCCATCACACATTTCCAGCAAAGAACCTCACCAGAGTCATGGTCTGATCCAACCTCTACATTACTGCTTTCTCTTGATTTTAACCACCAATAATCTCCTTTCTTATTTTCAAGAGATCATTTTTGTCCTGGTAATCACAGACAATTGGCATAACTTTCCAGCATCATGCAAAAAATCAGATTTTTTTGGCAGTTCCTCCACCACAAGGGCTTGTGAGTGCAGGTGACCAAGCTCCTCACCACCTCATCCCTGAAAACCACTTTTCCCTCAGTCCTCTGGGAACACTAAGGAAGCCATCCAGGGTAAAATTTAGATGGAAATATTTATGTTAAGTAGATTATTTCCAGCCAAACATTCAACGTATTCAGGTCATGCCTGTCTGCTTCGGGGAAAGCAACTGTTCTGCAAGCAAAGGGAAACTGGGAGAGGGAACACAAAAAAAAACCCACCCGTCTGCAGAGTCAAAAGCCAAAGACGGGCCTGGTCCTTCCCCTCAGAGACCTGAAAGAGAATGAAGGGAAAGTCTGAGACTTCCTGCCTTTGTAAGGAGTTTACTAATTAAATGTTAATTGTGGGCCTCTACTGACCAACATTTAAATGAGGCCTCGGAGCCAGGAATTGGGCTATTGTGGTTGGGTTGTTTATACGGACAGGAAAATGCCGTTCTAAACATCGGATTCCTGCGTGCTGGCCAAGCTCTGGAGGAAGCTTCACGTGGAGCACTCCTGAGGATCGTGCCCAAGGACTGCTCCTGCAGAGCTGCTCCAGCCTCAACCAGGGAGTGATCACACATTCTCCTGAAGCTTCTGGCTTCTTTTTCCCCTGCAGCAGAGTGGCTTTTATGGGGATGTTGAGCAGGGAGCGATGTCAGGCCAAGCTCTGGAGGAAGCTTCATGTGGAGCGCTCCTGAGGATCGTGCCCAAGGACTGCTCCTGCAGAGCTGCTCCAGCCTCAGCTAGGGAGTGATCACACATTCTGCTGGAAGTTTCTGGCTTCTTATTTTCCTGAGGGAGGGTGGCTTTGATGGGGACATTGAGCAGGAGAGTGATGTCGGTGCTGCCGAGGGGTGCAGCTCTCTAACAGAGACAGGAGGTTTCCCACCTCATGTGCTGTGGGTGGTGATTAGAGGATATTTGTGCCTTATTCTGAGATTAGAAGTGGTTTGTGGCAGGAACTCTCCATTTTTCATCTGTGTTTAGTGCAGAAAGCAACGGCAAGGGACAGTGCCTCACAGTCACTACTGCAGTGCCGAAGTCCTCACGCTTTAATGTTTCCCTCTTTACCCATCTTGATAGTGTCCACATATTCAGATTGGCTGTTGAAACATGTTCCAGTCTGGGCTGTGATGCATCTTCTATAGGTTGGGCTGAATTTTTGTCTTTGGGGCATTCAGCAGAGATTTGAACTTAGGAGTCTGACTAGTTTCATCACGCCTTCACCTTTTTTTAATCTGAATTTCCTCGGACAACTTGAAGAGCCTTTTTCACACCCATCGCTCACATCACCTGCTGTTCCTCATCCAAAATCCTCCTGGTAAGGAGCAATCATTGGGTATGGCCCTGCCCTTGAACCACTTGGATCAGTTGGTCAGCTCCTGTCAATCCTCCTGCTTTACTTCACTACACATCTCAAAATCCAACCCATAATATGCAAAGCATCTTGTTAATATCGATCTTCAGTTTCAACTCACACTAAGTAGTTTTTGTAGAATTCATAATCTAGTCAGCCTATGTGATCTTGCACTTTTCTGAAAGTATTTCAGTACAGTAGCATGATATTATGAGGTAAAAATGGTTTTGGGGTGCCTGAAGCCCTGGAGGTAAATTATTTCCTGCATATCTATTTCTTCCCCGGACTTTTCAACCATGCTGATTAAAACTAGCTACTCTGCCTTAAGCTTGCTGACTGTCATTAATACCTGTCCCCATCAAGGCCAATAAATTTGACCTGGAAAATTCTTGTTGAACTTTCATCCTCACGTGAGCTTCCCCTTTTATAACTGTGTTTAAGTTGTACCTTTGTATTGTTGGTAGTTTAGATTTGAAAATGTATTTGACCGTTATATCTCAGGGGGGTAGGAAAAAAGTACTTGCCTGATTTACCAATTAGCCTTCTATTTTATTTTAGAAATTGATGTCAGGGAAGTGAAGTGATAGCCTAAGCCAAGCTGAAAGGTTCTATTAGTTTTGGGGTAGCCACGGTGTTAAGCAATTCCAGCTTACCTGGAAAAGGTCAGATGAGTCCCAGTGATAAAGCTCACAGCTGAATGTTGTGCTTTATTGTAGAACAGCTTCAAGCTGTATTAGCCAACAGTGACTTAAACTAGTAAACTGGGTTCCCATCCAGTCCAAATTGAGCTTTTGTACCAAAAGGTCCCACTGGATTTCAAATACTGGGAACCGAAGCAAAACCAAGTTTCCTGTTGTCTTTCGCCCTCAAAAGAAAACAGAAATTCATGTTTGCTTTTTGTTTCTTTCATTTGTTTTTGTTCTAGTTTAACAGTGAAGATTAAGGCCTTCTACATCCATGGAATATGAGGAAGCAAAATGCCTCCCCATTGTCCCTGCACTTTGGAAATGGCAGTAGGCCAAAGTGTGACAGAAAGCTTGATGAGAGGGCTCTAGCATCCCTCAGCTCAGGGATTTGCTTGTGTATCACTGGCAGTCCTGTAGTACCACACCCTGGACTCCTCTTTTATAAAACTATTTGGTTTTTGTCAAACAAAATCATACTCTGCTCCAAGCAGTTCCTTTTGGTAATTTTGCGCAGTTATATTCCAGCTTTGTATGAAGATGCTCTGAGCGGTGTTTGCTGCAATATGATCTGGTCGTAGTGTCGGCCAAATTCTCTGCTGGGATCAGTCAGTACAGCATCACTAATGCCAAGGATGGAATTTACTGGGATTACTGGTTGTCTGCTCAATTATATTTAAAATATTTTTTCCTCTACTAAAGAAACTGTTTCTTATTTCCTCCCTTTTTGAGAATAACATTGACTTCAGTGCAGATACTTATAACCAGAAGAACTGCACCAGATGAAATGAAATGTATATTCCTGCATATAGTGGGTTTAGATTAGATGTTAGGAAGAAGTACTTAGTGTGGTAAAGCACTGGCACAGGTTGCCCAGAGAATCTGTGGCTGCCTCATCCCTGGAAGTGCTCAAGGTCAGGCTGGACAAGGCTTGGAGCAACCTGGGATAGTGGAAATTGTCATTTCCAATAGGAAGGGCTGGAACTGAAAGACTTTTAAGGTCCCTTCCAACCCACACCCTTATAGTATTCTATTATATCCATTTTTCTGCAGAAAAATTGGCTTATAGTTTTTCCTATATATTGTCCTTCATGCCACTTTTGCAAAAATTTTGTAGCATTTTTGTCATGCATGTTTGTAGCATCACAGGAGCACAGGGTAGCTAGGAAGAAATATTGTCACCCCAGTACAGATGAGCCACTGACCTACCAGCATCCAAACTTGTTGCAACAATTTTTGCTTCACCTTTTCACTGAAGTGAAACATCTGAGTGAAGTAAATAGCCAGTTCACACTTGGCCTGTTATGAAAGGGGTGGGTGGAGGTGGTGGTGTCTTTGTCAGACATGGTTAGAGCTGCAAAATCCTCTTTTGGAGTGGCAAATGTGCTGCGTGGATGGATGAGGAGAAAGTGCAGACTGCAGAACACCTCTCCTGGTTTGTTTTCTTGTTGTTACTTATTGTCTCTTCCTCTACATTTTCATTGTTGCTGTTTACAATTTGCTTTAAGGGATGGAGAAAGAGAGATTAAATGCACATCAAAAAATGTCCATATAACATTCCTGAATTCAGGTTAATTTGACTGTTTTCTGTGTAAATATATATATATATGTCATTGTGGCTTGAAATATGATTTTCCTTGTGTTAGGCACATGTGAGTCTTACTTTTCATATACAAATTCATATACAAATTTACCCCATAAACTCAGTACAAAAGGGAAAGATACATGTCAAGGAAAAAGGGTCTATTCCAGTATTTGATGGTTCATCCTCTGGCTCTAGACACTGTATTTGAGTTTTCCAGAGTGAGGTCTTTGGCAGGTGCCCTGCATCTTGGTGCAGTCACAGTTATTTCCAACTAAAATCATTAAATCAAATGCAATTTGCAAGTAAGTAAACAGTTGTCACAGGAGCCTTAATCTCAGGAGATGTTGGCAGACTGACAAAGAGCTGTTGCCTCAGCAGCAGGAATTTTCCTTCCAGCCTAACCCTAACCTTGGAGGACTTTACCTCAGTTTGTTGGCACATAAACTCATACTTGCACTGGTCGTTTATGGGGTGGTCATTTCAGTACCTCACCTCTCAAGGAGTGTAAGATCAGGAGACTGATGAGAAATTCAGAGATCTCCTTCCCTCTGAGGTGTCAGGTCCTCACTCCTCTTACAGTCAGTTGAGGAAAGCAGTCACGTGTCTATAAAACACAGTTATAATAACACAGTTTTTGTAGACAACTAAAAAAAAATGAAAGAAAGGTCTCCAGACTACAGTGTCCTACACATGAACACAACCTGCCTGGGCCAGGCTCCAATCCATCCATCCCAGTGTCCCTCTCCAGCCAAATCCTGAATCAGAAGATGAGGACACCATAAAGAAGAAATAAAAGCTTCACAGCAGACATCAGTTAAATATTTTGTGGCTCCTCTCTTACTTCCCTTCTTGGTGAAAGGTGGAAGATATTATTCTGCATTAAATCTTTTTGCTGCACAAAAGAACAAGTTTAGATTCTCCTGATGATTTGGGGAAATTCTGATTATTATAAACTGTGATCAAACCAATCCAGTTAGGAGAAAAAAAAATAAAGAAAGAACAGGAAGTAAAATAATTGATGGTTTTTTTAAACTTTATTTTATTCTTGATAATGAATGTGAAATGACCTATAAATCAATTGCTTCCTCTAATATAGAGCTATAATCCTCTGTAACAGCTAGAGCTGAGCTTAAGCCTTGAAGTACAAGGTGTAATGTGCCTTCCAATAATTTTGTTGTCTTAATTATGGTTTGCATTGTTATTCTTGGTATCCGTATGAATGGCCAATCATTTTTTAATTTGTCTTTTGTCTCCTTAGGGGACAAAGTGCAGGAGATGACATTATCTGTGCCTTGGATCTTGCTACCTGTTCAACAGTGAGAACTTCTGGATTTAGGCCAACTTCAACCATATTTGACAGAGAAGCAGAGATACAAAGATACCAAATCCTGAAAAGTTTGATTGTAAGAGTAGCCTGAAAGTAAAACAGAATGAATGAGTGATGCCAGAAAAGCTGCACAGAATGGAAACTTCATATAAATCCAAACTTAACAAAGATTTGACCAATATTTGCACTTTATAATGTACTAGGAAGCTAAATCCAAATCTTTCTTTTGCTTTCTTTAGGCCAAGGTATTTTTTTTTAATTCTAATTAAAACCTTTATTTAGCAATTTGGTAGCAAGTTGTTCCCTGGGTTGAGAGTAGAAGTATGAACATAGAATGGTTTGAGTTGGAACGGAACTTGGAGATCATCCAGTTCCAAGGTTTTTGTCATGAGCAATGACACTTTCCACCAGCCCAGGTTTCCCAGAGCCCCATCCAGCCTGGCCTTGAATGCTTCCAGGGCTGGGAAATCCACAACCAGTCTGGGCAACATTTTTTAATATATCTCATATATTTTGGGGTACTCAAGAACCTTCATCTAGTGATCATCATCATCCTTGCCCATAATGGGGTGGTTGGAACTTGATCATCTTCAAGGTCCCTTCCAACCCAAAACATTTTCTGATCCCTTAACATCCTTGCATGCCTTCCTTGATTTCCCCCATCCTTCCTGTGTCAATTCCAATTGCACATATTACTTTTCTGTCCATCTATCTTCTTTTTAGCTCCCTGCCTGTCCCCATTCCTGAGTGCAATGCACTCATCTAGCAGCTACATGGGTAACCTTAGCAGAAGTTATTTTAAGCAAAATACATTTGCACTCGAAGTCTCCCTTCCAGACACCTACCAGGCCCAGTGCTGCCTCATTTTTATGAATTAATGGCATCACTGCCTAAGGTGAAGAAGCTCTGAGAACTAATCTGTTGCTCTGTAATGATTTGGTTCTTATTACACTGCAATGATTAAGGTTGCAAGTTGAAAAAAGTGTTTAAGTGCACATTAAACATATGCTTAAGCCTTAATGGTGATAATAATAACACTCCCAGTTGTATAGCTGTAAAATAGGGGAGACAAACCTGGACTGCCTACTGGAATAATATATTTTTATCCTAGATTAAAAGTGTAATGTGCAATGAAAGATGAGATGAGATGAGATGAGATGAGATGAGATGAGATGAGATGAGATGAGATGAGATGAGAGGAAATGGGTTTATACCAGCTTTTGTAGTACCACAGGACAGTGTTATCTAATTCTTATATTTTAAAGACATTATTAAAAAGTAAACCATCTGATTTGACTTCCTGTTCCATCTCATCCTGTTAGGCCTGTATCTAGGCTGTAACTGGTGTTGGACTAGCACAGTTCTACCTGGAGGTGACTGAATTTAAATTAAGCAGCATGCATCAGGAAATGGAAACTCCATCACTCCTTTCTGTAGTTTCTTAATCAGCCTCATTGTTAAAAAGATATGTGCCTTCCTTCTGAGATGAACATGTCTAGCTTTCATGTCCATGATTCTTGTTATCTGCTTTCTGAGAAATTAAACTGCCCTTTCACATCTGGCATTTTCCCTATTGTGCAGTGTAATCAAAGCATTTCTCAGTCCTCTTTCATGCAGGCTAAATAAATAGAGTCCTTCATTTCTTACACCATCAGGCATTTTCCCCACACCTCTAATCCTTCCAGTGTCCCCTCCACATCTACTGCACCCAACCCAAAACATTTCATGCACAGACCTCTAGATCAGGGGGAGCTCCTGATCTATAGCAAGGAACTCTTCCAAAATATTCTGACTTGGCCTAATTTACTTTTATTTTTTCTCAGACAGGCTTTTTAATGGGCAGAAACCAGGGTAAGAGAGCAATCACCCAGCAGGTGTGAAGGTTCAAGAAGCTTTTCCTTGGGGACAGCAGCAGCCTTGTGCCCTGGCTACATCCAAGACATCCCATCTGACTGTGCCATCAGCTCACCTGAGGGAAACAGGCTGGCCAGTTATTGTCAATTACATCAGGCTAATTAAGCTTTGATTTACAGATGTCATTTTACATAGTCATTTTATCCTTGGTAGAATGTGGTTTGATTACTCCTTACTGTTGCCTTATCTTCAATAGCTACAAATGCTATTAGCAGTTGTGCAGCAACTTATTCATTTCTAACAATATGACAATAAAGCCTATACCATGGTTAACCATGCAGGAAATGTCACTTGCAAATTATCATTTCCAATTATTCAGTATTAATTTAAGGGACACGGTTATCAGTCCAGTTACAATTCTTTTCTTTATATGACCTTCTGTTTAATAGCTTAAGATTTCTTTTCTGTTCCTCTTTATTTTATTTTTCCTTTCTTTAATTTCTTTTGTATTTTTTCTCTTCTCTTCTCTTCTCTTCTCTTCTCTTCTCTTCTCTTCTCTTCTCTTCTCTTCTCTTCTCTTCTCTTCTCTTCTCTTCTCTTCTTCTTCTTCTTCTTCTTCTTCTTCTTCTTCTTCTCCTCTCTTCTCCTGTCATCTTCTCCTCTCCTTTCCCTCTTTCTCCTCTTTACTTACCTTTTTCTCTTGTCTTCCCTTCAATCTGTGCAATCAGAAATTGAAAGTGATATCCCATGAAAGATTCCATACCTCTTGTCTAAAGGGCAAGTGTTGCAAAGTCACAGAAATGGCCTAATCCAGTTCAGTGAGAGGAAGTTGATGACCATTTAGGAAAGGCTGAAAAGCTTTTATCTGTACTGTGTGAGATTCCAATAATTGTTTTAACTGTCTACAGATGACTGACAAATAAACTGAGGGGTTTTTTTATTTTTTTTTTTTATTTGGGTGAGGAAGAGGAAAGAAAATAACCCAAGAAATCAGGTTGTTGGGGCATTACTGTATTAATCATCCTGTAAGCTCTGGGAGCCTTGTTGGTTCTTCAGGCCATCCAGGACAGCAGAAATGGCTGAGAAAACCCTGGGTGTTAAAAAGTCCCTCCAGTGACCTTTTTTTCTCCATGGTAGCTGTCTCCTCTGTCTGGAAGGAGTCACAGTCTTGGAAACATGCATCTTCTTTCTTCCGTCAATACAAATTCAGGAGAGCCCCATCTTGGTCCTTTTACCCCAGGGCCTCTGCCACCACTCTCAAATTTGTTTGTGATTGATGTGGTAGCACATCTCTTCCCCAGCAGAGCAGTAAGGTATCTAGGTCATGCTTCAAGGAGGAATAAAGCCAGGCTCTCTCAGGGCTGAACTGTGAGATTTCACTTCCTAAATGACTGTTCAAACCAGTGGGCTATTAAGCAGGGGAGATCATACACCACTGGCTGGGTTTGCAAAGCAAAGCAGCTAAAACAGCATTTTGTGAGGGCTGTGATCCTATTAGAATATTTTAGGCAAACTCTGAGAACACCCACACAGTCAGAAGACCAAAATCCTTCTTTACCTAGCCCAGGATCCCAATGGGGATTAGGCATAGGCCAACTCTTCCACTGCTAAATTATGTGGCTAAGAAGAAATGGGATATTTGAATCTGGAATTGCCTACCTTCCTCCACCAGCTACAGAGGGACACCAGACAACTGGCTTAGACCAAATGCCCAAATGCATATTAATAGATAAGACACATCCCCCTTTTTGAGTCTCAGTCCACTATTTTTAAAATGGGAAAACTAAGATTATTTCTTTCCTTCATGGTGTTGTTATTAGGGGAAAACTAACTGTGAGGTTTTTTTGTACTGTTAGGACAAGGTTAGAAACTATCCAGAAGCAGCAGTGCTGTGGGGGAGAAAAAACATTTTAAAAATCAATTCATTTGCTCTAGGAGAAGGGGGAATTCATTCTTTGCTTTATGTCTAACACATCCATTTTGCTGCTGTCTGTTCAGGCCCAGCTTGTTCCTTGGAGCTAATGATCACAGATGCAGCAGAGCTGGAATAGCTCCTTCCCCTTCACTTCCTGCTGATGGATCAGAGCACACCTTGCCTCTGTAACAACCAGAGTCTCTCCTTATCTACACAAGGAAGATCCAGGGAACACCTTATTTGAGTGCCAAGGGAGATTGAAATTAGGCAGATCTACAGGACAATCTCCCATAAACCTGCAGAGATCTGGGAGAAGCAAGGGCAGCTCAGGCTTCTGCAGGACCACACCTAAAACAGGGCAAGCAGCAGCAGACGTTGTCATCTCATCAGTGCAGGGTGGCAGGTCCCCCCTCTGCCTTCTCAGGAAGTTTTGTATAAACATAAACTCATTTGTGGTCGCTGAGTTTGAAACGATTATTCCCACAAACAGACCAATAGGAAGCAGAAATAGACCGAATGCGTATTTTTCAGTTTGTGGTCTCCCCAGGGTTTAAATACAAAGAGAGAGTTAACAAAATGAATGACAACATTACACCTGAAGACGATTAGGAAACAAGATAAGACACCCCTGTGTTTATCTTTGACAGCCATTACAACACAACTGTAGCCAATATGTAGTTCAATCAGTTCTGATGACACTTTCTTTCTCTTTTTATGATAAGAACCGTTAGGTTTAAATCCTGCCAAGTAAAACGAGCCCAGATATTGGCGGCAGCGATAAGAGCAGCTCTGCCTTTGGGCTAATAATAGTTGATACACCTATCGGTCATAAAGCAGTTTGCAAATGTTCAGGAATTTGATTATCATTTTCCTCTAATTTACACAGAGATTTACTGAGGTAATCAGACAATTAAATGTGCCACTAGGCACTAATGGATTTTTAAAAAGTCGTTTGGACATTTAACTGTCGCTGAGAGTCAAGAGAGCACTTGAACCCACGTACAGATCCCGCCAGGCAGCTGCCACCTAAGCACCACTGGATTCATTTCAGCACCCAGATGAAGGCAGTAACCCTTTGACACTGTCCTAAAACTCAGGAGCTTGTAGTCTGGAAGAGGAACAGGAGATAAATGGGGAAGTTTGCAGGACTAAGGAGGAAGTTTTGGTCATCACAGAATGCTGTGTCTGCACAGAGCCCTTGTCAAGCTCTTGACTGTCAATCCCTGTGCAATTAGCTCTACCTCACTGTGGAATTAATTTCACATAGCTCAGGTAGTTAAAGCTGCTGCTCCTACATCAGGAGTTAAAGTTAAATAAATTCTTTCACTTGTGACTCACTCCCACTTTTGTCCCAACTTTTCAATTCACTACAGGGATGGGAGGGACAAGAGTCCTACTTAATGAACAATGAGTGAGATTTAAAAAACAACAACCTGTTTAAACCTGCATTGTTTCAGGCTCCCCATGCATCAGTTTTGGGGCAGACAAAGGGCTGGGACTGGAGGACACAGGCTGGCTTTGACATGCACATTTCTTTTTGCAAACTTCCCATGTCTATGGTCAAGGAGCTTAAGATGATGCTCAACTTCAAGGGATGTAATAGTAACTTCTGGTCCTAGAGAACAAGTCAGAGGAAACCAAATGTGGCACTTCATTCTTTTTCCACCCAGACAGGTACAGAAGGGCTGATGCAGAATCTTTAATTTGGCTAGTGTAGTTTCACCTTACACCTGATTAAACTTTTCTCAGATAATCAGATATTCAGATACCAGTCTATGTGTAATTTCAGGAGATTATCAGGATGTTTACTGGCACTCTAAGGCTAGAAAGAGGTGGTTTTTTGTGGATTTTTTGGGGCTTTTTTTTGCCAAAGAGTAGGGAAAGAAGCTTATCTGTTCAGTTACTTTGAATTTGGTGGTAATTTGATGTTTTCATTGCTATGTATTGAGAGAAGAAGCAAATAAAGAAGCTGTCACTTATACCACTAATGGAATTAAAAATTGACATAGTCAAGGCAGTGACCAATGCCTTGTTCGTAGTGATGGATTATGACTTAGCTAAACAATACAACCTTTAAGTGTCTACAAGTGTCATTTCCAAAAACCTCTCTCCTTAACTGTAGTTTAGGTCTCTCTCTGAGCTCTCTTTAGGCAGATGCAGCTTTTCATCCCAAATTCATGATTCTGTGACAATTTGGAGCAACAAGAAGATGCTTTGCTAACATATCTGGAAATCTCTGTTCTTTCAGACCTTGCTTGCAAGGAATGTCACTGTGGGTCTTGCACATCCAGAGGAAATGGAAACTGAGTTATTTTACATCAGCAGAGGAAGAGAGGGCCGCCCCAGGTGCTTCATGTGGCACATGTGAACCTGCGCCCAAAATCAGAGCTTTGTGCAAGCACACATACAGCACCTGAATCCCACAGAGATTGTAAGGCAGATACCAACAGCATATCCTTCCACAGGATGTTTTTTAGCTGGCAAATCTCATGCAGTAAGGTCTCACTAACCCACAGGGAGTCAGCCCTGATGACTGTCTCATGGTGAGTCTGGAAACTCAGCACTGAACGAGGCACTGCAAGGAGGTTTTCTCCCCAAATGAAATAAATGTCCAAAAATGTATCCCTGTTGTTTTGTGAGCTTAGCAAGGAATTTTTGTTTGAATCCATGGAAAAATAGCCCAATAGCTTTGTCAGATCATAAGCCTGGTGTCAGTCATTCCAGGTGTGGCTCAGTCAAACAAATGAGCAATGATAGGATCACAGAATCACAAAACGTTTTGGGTTGGAAGAGAACTTAAAGATCATCCAATTTTAACCCCTTTTCAATGGCCAGGGGTATTTTCCACTATCCCAGGTTGCTCAAACTCTATCCAACCTGTCCTTGGACACTTCCAGGCATGGGGCAGCCACACCTTCTCTGGGCATCCTTTTCCAGGGCCTTACCCCACACAGAGTAAAGCATTTATTCCTAATATCTGATCTAAACTCACCATCTTTTAGTCTGATGGCATTCCCCCTTGTCCTATCACTCCATGTCCTCCTACAAAATCCCTCTCCAGATCTCTTGTAGATCCCCTTTAGGTGCTGAAAGATTCTCTGAGTTCTCCCTGGAATCTTCTCCTTCCCAGGGTGAGCAGCTCCTTCATGTCCTTCTTGATCCCAACTAGATAAGGTCACCTCCTCAACTTAGATTTATGTTCAGGCAGACCTCTGGCCACTGCCTTTCTCCAAATCCAAGATACCTACTCAATATTTCCTCTAAAACACAGGAAGCATTCAGAAAATTACATATATAAATTCATGACAACGAGGTGAGCAGATCTTTAGAAACTACAGCTGTTTCGTCCTCTCTTTCACAGCACTAAGAGTGGAGGAGCATTGAGATGTCTTAAAGCAAACAGAAAGACTTAAAAAAGATATGGGATGGTGAAAAAGGCATAAATTTGGAAATTAAGGCAAGAACTAACAGCAGCTGGATCAAGATTTGCATTTCCACTCCTGGAAGACTGAAAACCAATCAATACCATCAGGTACAATTAAGAGATTCCTTCACTATACATACCTCCCCTTTCAGATTCAAGGTTTTATCCCAGGTGGCTTTGTGGCACCATCCCTAAATTAGATAAATGCAAGTCAGAGATAATTCAAGCCAAATGTTTCCGTTGGGATTATTAATTTCATTCTTTCAGAAAATAGTGATTTCATCTCATCTGTATTTTTAAAAAAATTGTGATAAAATCTAAATGTATTTATGATTTACAAGAAAAAATTCTTGTCTTCAGTATTGTTGCCATATTCAAAACATTTCTATTTTAGTCCAGAATTGGATTATAAATCAAAGCAGACAAGTCAAATCAATGAAGTAAAAATGAAATTGTCAATTCCACTTATCCTACACATCATTTCAGAATTTTGGCCATGCAGCTGTTTTTTCTTTTTCTTACCAATGGAAAACAGAAATAAAAAAAATTATTTGGAATCCCCTGTAGTATAATAACACTGACTTCCTATTCCAAGTGCTTCACTCTTGCAATATTTTCTGCTCAGATTCCCATCAGCTGAACTCTTGTCCTTACAGATAAGCAAAGTGACTTTCCTAATTTTACATCTATTTGGGATAGTTCTAGAAAAATAATTATTTATAATACTTTTAATTTACTTTGAATTTTCTAAAGCCACTTCCCAGGTTTTTACCAAAGTTCAAGATCCACCTCTGAATTCACATCTCTCTTGTGGTGAAGAGAAAACCTTGTTTGATAATGGATGGGAAGACAGTTAGGCAAGGTTGCTGATACAGCACAGAAAAGAATTGGTGCACACAGCTAATCTGTGTTTATTAATTTTTTATCAGGTCCTTTCCTCTCTCCATTCTGCGCAAATAACATAAGTGTGCATTAAAATGGAAGCAGATTAGTGATTCACTGGACTCTGGGAGACTACACTCCTGCTCAGGGTTGAACATGAGTCTAAAATTAAAGTTAATCGAATCCAGCCAGATTTACGAAAGTTTTTAAATGCCTGAGGATGCATACAGTGTAACCTCTCAACCCTTACTCTAAGTGCATCTTTTCTTTTATTAATTTTTGCCATGAGTGCAGAGAAGGCTGGCTGCACACAGGATGCAGGTAGATAACACAGATGAATTCATTTAAGCACTGCAGCTGGGGTGGTCTCACTCCTTCCTTCCTTCCTACTCCTCCACTTCTTACCTACATCCTTCCACACTGCCATCAGCTCCCAGGGCACCTCAGGTCCCTTTCTGAACCAGATCAGCTCTGAATGGCAGAAAAAAACAGCACAGCAACAGAACTGGGCTGGTTTGTGCCAGGTTTTTGCCAGGTTACAAAAGAGCAGTATCTCAGCAAAGATTTCGGTGTTTTTCAGCAGGTTGGGTTAATAAAATCAGCAGTTGGACTCAATGATCTTAGAGGTCTTTTCCAACCTAAATGATTCCATGGTAGTGCCCAGGGATGGGAGGAATTAAAAAAAATGGGAGAGAAGGAGAATCCTTTTAGATTAGCAGGGAGCAGCACTGCACCATAGACAAAACATTGTAATTGCCACTCACACCCCGGCTTCAGAGTAAAATCTAACCTGAAGAGGCTTTGTCTCTTAACAAAAATAACCACAAAGTTCAAAAAGGCATCTTTTAATGTTTTTAGAAGATTGTGCTGAATAATAGATGTGGCTTCATGTTTGAAACTTTGCCTGTTTAAACATGATATGACCACAATCTTGTTTTTGCACTTGTAATTTAGTTAGAGAAAGAAACTCAGAGAAAAATAAATCTGTGAATGTTCATTAATGACTGTGTAAACAGTGAGCACTGGCTTCACAGGCTTTTTATTTTTGCAGATATTCAGTAAGTAGGACATGCAATTCCTAGTAGATTATTACTGCAATGCCTGGTTATTCCTAGATGGATATTTTATCAGCACTTTCTGGGAATTTGCAGCCACAATCAGCAAGGTGATCTTCAGCAATCCATCAGCCACTCTTCTCTACTGTCCTCCACTGCTCTACTCTGGTGAGACCTCACCAGGAGAATTCCATCCAGCTCTGGGGCCCCCAACACAAGAAAAACATGGGAATGTGGAATGAGTCCAGAGGAGAGCCACTAAGTTTATCATAGATGTTGGAACTAAATTATTGTTAAGGTCCCTTCCAACCCACACCACTCCATTGTTCTGATTTTCATATGATGCTTCATATTTTGGCAGGTTTAACAGTGTCTCTAAACTGATGGGGAAAAAAAAAAACCTTCCAATAATTACTCAGCTATTATATGAGTTTGTACAAAGTATGCCACAAATAAGTCAGCATTTGTTTTTGAAAGCTGCGTAGCAAAAGTTTTCTAACACTTTTCCTCATCCTCCAGAAAGGGTTTCAGAATTACAGAAACTCGCTTTGTCAGCCCCCAGCATGTGTTGATGCATGTTCTCACAAGAGTAGAACCACAAAGCTTGATAAATATTTTGCAGGCTTTAAGGGTTATGGTTTGTGTTTATTATTTTATGCTTGCAACTTTTTGCCTATTAATGGATCACTGCCCCATTCTCTTGACCTGTGCATCTCAATAGTTGGTAGAGAGAACACTTTGTTGTAGCTCAAGGCCTTGGTACAAATTATGAGGATGTTCTTTGGGTTTATACCAGACACCTTGAAAAATCAGTCAAAGGAACTTCAGAAGAAAATCTGTGAGATCCTGAGCTGGTGCAACCCAGCTGTACCTTTTTCAGTCTTCTTTACAATGGTAACAAATTCTCTCTTGAAAAATTAACAGAAACTCCTACTCTGTAAGGCAGCAAAACTCCTTCTTTAGGGTGCAACAAAGATGGCCTTCATTTGTGTCTGACCTGAGCAGGGATTAAAAATTAAAAATTAAAAATATAATTAATAGAAAATCCTACTTTAAAAATTAATAGAAAACCCTATTCCATAAGGCAGCAAAATTCTTTTTCAGGGTGCAACAAAGATGGCCTTCATTTGTGTCTGACCTGAGCAGGGATTTTGGTCTTCCTCTGGAGGCCAAGTTTCAGGTGTAAAACTCCCAGATGAAGCTGTGCCAAAGGGAGAGAGTGGGGGTTACATTTTTCAGGCAGGGAAATTTACTTCTTAATGTTCAATCCATGCATAGTCCTTGAACAATGGGCTGGCTTCTTTTCCCCCTCTGGCAACTGAATCATGTTGTACTGTAAATAATGTCCTGCAGCGTGGCCCTCCCCCTTCCTAAGGAAAAAGAAAAAGGAAAAATATAAACCTCTCCCATAGCTGGCTATGCTGATATTATTACTCATTGACTGCATCAGCACAGGTCTACATTAGACACTTGTCAAAATCCCTGCCAAGAGAAAGTTTTCATTTTCATCAATTTATTTTTAGTAGAGCAGCTGGGAAATCCAGCGACTGGCTGAGTGGAGACCTGGAGATTGCAGTGGATAAGCTCTTTTTCCAAATGCACTTCAGGCTCCCTCTGCCTACAAGTGAAACCTCTCCCTGGGAACTTTGGTTGACCAGGCTGGACTAGAGCAGCCCTTTTCTCCCCAGGCTGCTGGGACTCTGCCCAGTTCCAAACAAAAAAACCCAGTTTACATCGGTGGTTTATTTATCTGTCCCACCTACTGTGGTGACACAGGGGACAGGGGTGGTGGACACTTCAGGTCACATGTGCCAGAGGGGCTTGCAATGCCATGGGAAGAATTTGCCATATTCATTGGTCTGGAATTAGCCACCCTGTGGTTCCTTTCAGTTGCTTCTTTCTATGATAAGCCAGAAACACAGGATATTTATACTCAGCAGAGAGCAGAGCACCCTGAAATTTTATCAGCTTGACTTTTGCAGTCACTTCATTTAGGATGAGACAATCATCCTGAGGAAGTGCTTGTTGCTCCCTGTTGATTATAGAGGGTCTGGACATCAAGTATGCCCTAAACCCCAACTTGGGGAGAGGAGCTCTTCCTAAATTATGACTTGATATTTTTATCCTTGTGGTAGCATCAAGCAATTGGGGCACAACTATTATTTTGCTCTACAAAAGTGAATTAAATCAAGTTCTAAAAAGTGATTCAAAAGACACTGCTGTTCATAGATTCTTTTTGGGCTAACATCTCAATTCCTAGGCCAGTGAAAGTCAAACAGCGTGTTAGCCAGGTTTTCTACTACTTAGATGAGTTCTCCAGTGTCTAATATCATTGCTGAGTTTAGAACAATGTTTTTTATCTTTAGGTTAATATCTCAGTGAGAGAGCTGATTTGTCAAGCTCTTTTCAAAGGTTTTGTAGAAATGTAATATCTTTGAGCTACTATTGCTTTTCCCTTATTTCCCCCACTTCAATTTAATGTAGCAGGTTAATATTTCCTTGTCAATGAAATGAAATAATTTCTGGTTTGGTTTTTTTTTCTTTTTTTATTAATATTTGAAAAAAGGCCAATAACGGGGACAAAGTATCTCAAAAGAAAAGCCCAGTTTGCTAAATGAAACCTTTCACACTTGCTGATATGATTTACAAGCTACCTGGCTGTTTTGCAGTTCTCCAACCTCTCACTTTCCCTGCACAAGACCCAAAACCCCAGATGTGATGGGACAACTGCTCCATCATCCATGTATGCATCCATGTATTTCTCCACTCATGGCAGTGGAGAAACCACAGCCTTGTGCTACCTGTGATGGGACAAGAGGCTCTGTGGCAGGACCAACGAGCCAAACTGATGTCTCTCAGATGCTGAAGAATGGTTTGGCTTGCCAAAATTTCTGCCAGCACTGATGGAAGCTACCAGTATCATAGCAGGGTACAGGAGCATTCAGAGATCCAGAAGAATTCCATGCCTCATCGTCCCTACATAGGTTTCATCTACACAGAATAGCTGAAATTGTTTAAATTTGATTAACAAAAATATATTAAAGCGTATAAATTTAAAATAGAATAAAAATATAAAATAAAATATAATTAAAATTAAAAGTCCCTGGAGAGGAACTTTTTATAAGAGAAACCAAGGGCAGTGGCTTTAAACTGAGAGGACATGTTTAAATCAGATGTTAGAAAGAAATTCTTCCCTGTGAAGATGGTGAGGCCCTGGCACAGGGTGCCCAGAGGAACTGTGGCTGCCCCATCCCTGCAAATGTCCAAGGTCAGGCTAAATGGGGCTTGGAGCAACCTGGGCTAGTGGAAGGTGTCCCTGCCCATAGAAAGGGTTGGAACAAGATGGGCTTTATGGTCATTTCTAACCCAATTTCCATGAATTTTTCATTCTGTATGGACTTCAGAGCAACCACATAGTCCTTCACAAGATAACCTAAATCAGCCTGGGAATTGCTGTAAGTATATTTTCTGTGGAAAGCTGGGGAGAACTATTCCATGAGCTGCTGCGAACAGTTTATGAAGTGCTTCAAAACCTCTGATTTAGAAAAATTCTCATTTCCATATATAAAACTGATCCATCAGAAGAGGTATTTGAAATTTTATTTTTTTTCTAAATAACTATAATTAACTCAAGCTCCGTCTAAATTTTTGACTGTTACGTAGGACCTGACAATATTTGGTTTTCTTGTGTTCAATTAGACAATTAAACAATTATTTGTCTTGTGGGCAGACAAAATTTTAATTTTTCAGAACCTCTGCAGCCGTGAATTGTAAGTACAGCATCAATGTGACCTCCATGTGATGAAGCAATTTGAAAACAAAAAAAAAAAACAACTTTTGGTGAAATTACTGGGGCAAGTAGTTTTAATGCAAGTATTCATTCAGTGCTGCAATAATAAAGGATTCAAATAAATCCAAGTGAAACATTAAGCAGAACTCTGTGTGTATGTAGGAGGGATGCCCTGGGGAGCACACTGTGGTTATGCAGCATTCACAGAGACAGGACGTTAAACACACACACACACAAAAAACGCAAAGTTAAAATATTGTAAAGACCTTGCCATAAACCTGCCAGAAATCAGAGAAATTTGGAGCAATGATAACTCACAAGGGGTTTGATTCTACTCTCACTCATGCTGACTCCACATCAGTGTCATGCATTTGACATCCCAGGCTTTGCTATCAATTCACACCAGGTTAGGAAGAGCCAGGTTCTGCCCTATTAACTGTTGATGTTCTGCTACTTAACTGTGACCTCAGGACTATAGCAGCCATCAAAGTGACCTCTTCATTCCAAGCCTTTGTTTTCATTAGATCAACATTTGGAGAGAAAAAGACCCCGTGTGTGCAATCTTTCATGCTGTCCTTCAGTCCCTGAATTATTTCCATTATTAAAAATTGACCTGCAGTGAAAAATGATTCCCTTAGAAACACAGAACCACAGTATCAGTGTTTAGGTTGGAAGAAACCTTAGAGATCATCTAGTTCCAGCCATGGGCAGGGACACCTTCCACTAGATCAGGCTCCATCCAACCTGGCCTTGAACATTTCCAGGGATGAGACACCCACAGCTTCTCTGGACAACTTGTTCCAGTGCCTCACCACCCTCGCAGTAAAGAGTTCCTTCCTAATATCCAATATGTCTTGCTTCTCAGCATTTGCCTTCAACAGATCTTATTAGCCTGGGCAAAGCTCCATCCTAACATGATTTCCAGTTCAGAGCTGGCCTATATCCAGCCAGCTGAGAGTGCAGGCAAAATGAGCTTCATCCATTTGTGCCCATCCATGTCGACGTGCCCTAACTGAGGAGCTTTGAGCTAAACCATCCCAACTGTCAGAGATACTTGGAAAGAGAGGGCAGGTTTTGCTCCCTGAGAAAAATCAAAATTTCTTGCACATTAAGACTGCCTTGTGGCTTGTGATGAGGAGGCTCTGTCAAACTAATGGCCAACTGGTGATTAAAAGACACTTTCTGTTTAT